>NC_135236.1:459593053-459908887 GCF_051348905.1 Ranitomeya variabilis
TCGAAGAAATTTTACCACTATCATGAAGTACAATATGTCACGAGAAAACATTGTCAGAATCACTGGGATCCATTGAAGCTTTCCAGAGTTATAACCTCATAAAGGGACAGTGGTCAGAATTGTAAAAATTGGCCCGGTCATTAACGTGCAAACCACCCTTGGGGGTGAAGGGGTTAATCACAGCTTTCATGTGTCTTGGCATGCTTTCCACCAGTCTTTCACGCTGCTTTTAGGTGACGTTAAGTCACTCCTGGTACAAAAATTGAAGCAGTTCTTTGTGTGATTGCTTGTGACTATCAATCTTCCTCTTGATTACATTGCAGAAGTTTTCAATGGGGTTCAGGTCTGGAGATTGGGCTGGCCATGACAGGGATTTGATGTGGTGGTCCTTCATCCACACCTTGATTGACCTAGCTGTGTGGCATGGTGCATTGTCCTGCTGGAAAAAAACAGTCCTCAGAGTTGGGGAACATTGCCTGAGCAGAAGGAATCAACTGCTTTTCCAGGATAACCTTGTATGAGGCTTGATTCATACGTCCTTTGCAAAGATTAACCTGCCCAATTCCAGCCTTGCTGAAGCATCCCCAGATCAACACCTGGTCATCTAATGGTTTGACGGAGACCTGGAGAGGCATACAAGCCACAGTGTCTTGCACCCTCTGTGAAATTTGGAGGAGGATCGGTGATGATCTGGGGATGCTTCAGCAAGGCTGGAATTGGGCAGGTTGTTCTTTGCAAGGATGTATGAATCAAGCCGCATACAAGGTTATCCTGGAAAAACAGTTGATTCCTTCTGCTCAGGAAATGTTCCCCAACTCTGAAGACTGTTTTATCCAGCAGGATAATGCGCCATGCCACACAGATAGGTCAGTCAAGGTGTGGATGAAGGACTACTACATCAAATTCCTGTCATGATCAGCTCAGTCTCCAGACCTGAACCCCATTGAAAACCTCTGGAATGTAATCAAGAGGAAGATGGATAGTCACAAGCCATCAAACAAAGAAGAACTGCTTAAATTTTTGTACCAGGAGTGGCATAAGGTCACCCAAAAGCAGTGTGAAAAACTGGTGGAAAGCATGGCAAGACACTTGAAAGCTGTGATTAAAAATCATGGTTATTCCACAAAATATTGATTTCTGAACTCTTCCGGTGTTAAAACATTAGTATTGTGGTTTCTAAATGATTATGAACTTGTTTTTTTTTTTTTGCATTATTTGAGGTCTACAAGCAAAGCATTTTTTTGTTATTTTGACCATTTCTCATTTTCAGAAAATACAGTGCCTAAAAGTAGTATTCAACCCCCTGCAGATTTAGCAGGTTTAATAAGATGCAAATAAGTTAGAGCCTTCAAACTTCAAACAAGAGCAGGATTTATTAACAGATGCATGAATCTTACAAACCAAAAAGTTTTGTTGCTCAGTTAAATTTTTATAAATTTTAAACACAAAAGTGTGGGTCAATTATTATTCAACCCCTAGGTTTAATATTTTGTGGACTAACCTTTGTTTGCAATTACAGCTAATAATCGTCTTTTATAAGACCTGATCAGGCCGGCACAGGTCTCTGGAGTTATCTTGGCCCACTCCTCCATGCAGATCTTCTCCAAGTTATCTAGGTTCTTTGGGTGTCTCATGTGGACTTTAATCTTGAGCTCCTTCCACAAGTTTTCAATTGTGTTAAGGTCAGGAGACTGACTAGGCCACTGCAACACCTTGATTTTTTGCCTCTTGAACCAGGCCTTGGTTTTCTTGGCTGTGTGCTTTGGGTCGTTGTCTTGTTGGAAGATGAAATGACGACCCATCTTAAGATCCTTGATGGAGGAGCGGAGGTTCTTGGCCAAAATCTCCAGGTAGGCCGTGCTATCCATCTTCCCATGGATGCGGACCAGATGGCCAGGCCCCTTGGCTGAGAAACAGCCCCACAGCATGATGCTGCCACCACCATGCTTGACTGTAGGGATGGTATTCTTGGGGTCGTATGCAGTGCCATCCAGTCTCCAAACGTCACGTGTGTGGTTGGCACCAAAGATCTCGATCTTGGTCTCATCAGACCAGAGAACCTTGAACCAGTCAGTCTCAGAGTCCTCCAAGTGATCATGAGCAAACTGTAGACGAGCCTTGACATGACGCTTTGAAAGTAAAGGTACCTTACGGGCTCATCTGGAACGGAGACCATTGCGGTGGAGTACGTTACTTATGGTATTGACTGAAACCAATGTCCCCACTGCCATGAGATCTTCCCGGAGCTTCTTCCTTGTTGTCCTTGGGTTAGCCTTGACTCTTCGGACAAGCCTGGCCTCGGCACGGGAGGAAACTTTCAAAGGCTGTCCAGGCTGTGGAAGGCTAACAGTAGTTCCATAAGCCTTCCACTTCCGGATGATGCTCCCAACAGTGGAGACAGGTAGGCCCAACTCCTTGGAAAGGGTTTTGTACCCCTTGCCAGCCTTGTGACCCTCCACGATCTTGTCTCTGATGGCCTTGGAATGCTCCTTTGTCTTTCCCATGTTGACCATGTTTGAGTGCTGTTCACAAGTTTGGGGAGGGTCTTAAATAGTCAGAAAAGGCTGGAAAAAGAGATACTTAATCCAAACATGTGAAGCTCATTGTTCTTTGTGCCTGAACTACTTCTTAATACTTTAGGGGAGCCAAACAGAATTCTGGTGGGTTGAGGGGTTGAATAATAAATGACCCTCTGAAAAGACTTTTCACAATTTAAAAAAAAAAAAAATAAACAAAGAAATAGCATTCTGTTTTGCTGCAGTGCATTTCACACTTCCAGGCTGATCTACAGTCCAAATGTCACAATGCCAAGTTAATTCCAAATGTGTAAACATGCTAAATCTGCAAGGGGTTGAATACTACTTGTAGGCACTGTAAATACAAAATTTATTGCTTGGAACTTCAGAGACATGTTGTCAGTAGTTTATAGAATAAAAGAACAATTTACATTTTACTCAAAAATATACCTATAAAGTGAAAAATCAGACAAACTTAACATTTTGCAGTGGTCTCTTAATTTTTGCCAGAGCTGTTGATACCTGTCATGTTTCGCCCAGAAACGGCATCATCAAAGGTTTGAGCAATGTCTGAAATTAGAGGTCACATTAGTCAGGTGAATAGAGCTATTGGACATCATCATTATGACATACTCTAAATTAATAACTCTGATTACTGACCATTCTTTCATTCCTGTAAATTGTTATTAAACTTTATAATTTGTCTAAAAAAATTCTGTTAACTTTGGCTGACTACAAAGTGATTACAATATTTCCGACTGTCTAAAAGCAAGTGACAGGTCAGATCTGACATACGTTGTGAAGGGTAAATTATCACATGCCAGTGTTGTAATTTCTTGTGAAGCATTTCAGCTATTGTGTGGCAAATAATTATACTAGGTATATTTTCCTGACAGGCATGTAAATAGGAAGGATAGAATTTGCATCTTTATGACCTTTTTCTTTTGTTTCAGAAAAACCTATGTTCTAACGTGTTTGGAAATTCAAAATCAGAAAATGGTCCATTCATCCAGGTACTTTGTATTTGGTGAAATGTCACCTGTTTGGATACCACCCTAGCTGCGGAGAAGTTGTTAGATTAGTTAGTGTTCGCTTTTTCCTTTATGTTGTTAAATAACCTGAAAACATTTCTTCCTTTTTTTTTCTAGGACACTTGTTCTAAAAATATTCTGTATAGGGCCATTATCCTCTGAATAAAAAGTACACCCACGTATTCTGTGGCAGCTCTCTCAATTTGACTGGATGTAGGAAGGTATGAATCAGCCTGAGCAAGTAGAATGCTAACATAAATTTCCTGAGACTGTCTGTTTCTCAGTATTATGAGTCATTAGTATTAACCTCTTAAAACCTTTATTCTGCTTGCCTTTCTCTCTAAGATCCTTTCTATGAGAAGCATTCATGATCATAATATGAAAGCAGTAATGTGAGAACAAAGGACATACTGTACATGGTCCTGCTAATTGCAGCTTTTCTACATTCTAAGATTCCTCTGTATAACACAGCACAAGACATAAATCCTGCTTGTTTCTGACTATGCAGTTCCCACATTGGGCTACATTTGAAATATTATGACATTTAAAAAAGACTTTTCACCAAGTTTTTAATGTTGAATTGAACACATGATGTAATAGTGGTTGCATAAAAAAATAACCGCACATCAGATATTGGGGTACAAACCTATTGGCTGTGATTTAATAGTGGATGCATAGGGGAATAAAAAATTTTTTTGTTTTTATTTTTCCCCCTCCGTTTCTGAGATATTAACAGTTAAAGTATTTAGCACCTAATGAGTTAACTATAGTTTAGTTCAAGTGGGTGTTATCAGATAGTTTTCACTGGAGGCATGTAAATCTTCTCCCTGCATGATTTTTTATCTGATAACACCTACTTGGACTACAGAAGTTAACTCATTAGTTGCCAAATACATTGACTAGACATGTCTCACTTCACACTGTACACTTACATTGAGCGAACCCGTGCATGTCAAGTTTGCAAGTGATTGTCTCTCCTGGCGTGAACATCGGAGAATTATCACAGCAGATTTGATAATCTAGACAAAAAAATTCTTAGGCATCTAGAAATGTCATATGCAGCCCAGCTGACTGCGCCTGCGCGGCCACCCTGCTTGTGAATCCCAGCCCCCCCCGCAATGTGAATAAATCATAAGTCACTGCGGGGCTGGGAATCACAAGCAGGGCGGCCGCGCAGGCGCAGTCAGCTGGGCTGCATATGAGGAAAGAGGGGCAGCGCTCACTGCGCCTGCACCAGGCAGGGGAAAAGAGCGCAGGCGCCGACTATTTTCAAAACAGCGCTGAGGAGGCGGCGCCCGGCGCCAAGAAGATGTGAGTGACAGCTGTGTGCTGTCTGAAGCAGGGGGGAAACGCCAGCCTCCTTGACTGAGGAGCAGGTATTTCAGACTAATTATAAAACTGATTATTTCTCTAGTTACAGCACCCAGAACTAAAAGAGCCACCTTGTCAGAATGCAGCATTACTGCTGCACAAGGTGGCTCTTTTAGTTTGAAACGACTGGGGGGGGGGGTGACAGGTTTCCTTTAATCTATATTGGAATGACATCTAGGGAATTATGTTGTCGTGTCCGTGAACATGTCTTAGACATTGAAGCGGCAAGCGAAGTCAATGATGTTTCGTGTTTAAAGTCCATTCCTCGCTGACCTTTCCCGGCGCCTGCGCACTACAGTACTTTGCTCTGCCCTCAACAGGGCAGACAAAGTACACCTATGCCGGAGCCGCAGCAGGAAGCAAAGAAGAGGATGTCATTGTATGAAGATGGGAGGCGCTGGACCCGGACCACGATGCCCATCAGACCGGACCGCACTGGGACCGCCCCTGGGTGAGTATAATCTAACTTGTTTATAGCTTATAGAATCTGTGGTCAGACTTGAAGATTGCTGTTCACCAGAGGAAGCCATCTAACTTGAAGGAGATGGGGCAGTTTTGCCTTGAGGAATGGGCAGAAATCCCAGTGGCAAGATGTGGAAAGCTCCAAGAGACTTGCAGCTGAAATTTCTGCAAAAGGAGGCTCTATAAAGTACTGACTTTAGGGGATTGAATAGTTATGCACATTGAAGTTTTCAGCTTTTTTTGTCATATTTGTTGTTTGCTTCACAATAAAAAGAAAACCAAATATTATTTGTAGGAATGTTCTTTACATGAACTGATGCAAACTCTCAAAAAAACAAAACAAAAGTTTAATTCCAAGCTGTAAGGTAGCAAAACAGGAAAATTCCAAGGGGGGTCAATACTTTCGCAAGACTGTCATGGTTCCCAATGGCAAGGGAACGTAAAAAACACATAAGTAACGAACGAGCTCTCGGGTGATGGAAACTCGAGTTGACCGTGAGCTAAATCTACCACACAACTAACAGTAGCCAGGGAGCATACCTACGGCTTCCTATATGCCACGCGCTAGCCGGAGGACTAACTACGCCTGGTAGAGGAAGAAACAGACCTGGCTTACCTCTAGGGAAATACCCCAAAAGATGATAGCAGCCCCCCACATGTAATAACGGTGAATTAAGAGGAAAAGACATACACAGTATGAAAGTAGATTTAGCAAAGAGAGGTCCACTTACTAGATAGCAGAAGGATACAAAAGAGGACTTCACGGTCAACTGAAAACCCTTTCAAAAACCATCCTGAAATTACTTTAAGACTCCTGTGTCAACTCATGACACAGGAGTGGCAATTTCAGCCCGCAAGAGCTTCCAGCTACAGAGGATTACAAAAACTGCAAACTGGACAAAAGGTACAAAACAAAAGGACAAAGTCCACTTAGCTGATCAGCAGACTAGTAGCAGGAACATGCAACCGAAGGCTCTGGTTACAATGATGACCGGCAAGGAAATGACTGGAGATCAAGGCTAAATAGGAAACTCCCAAACACTGATGGAAGCAGGTGAACAGAAGAAGCAAAGTGCAAACAAGTCACCAGTACCACCAGCAACCACCAGGGGAGCCCAAAAAGCAGATACACAACAGTACCCTCCCCTTAAGGAGGGGGCACCGAACCCTCACAAGAACCGCCAGGGCGATCTGGATGAGCCCTATGAAAGGCACGAACCAAATCCGAGGCATGAACATCAGAGGCAGTTACCCAAGAATTATCTTCCTGACCATAGCCTTTCCATTTAACCAGATATTGAAGTCTCCGTCTGGAAATACGGGAGTCCAAGATCTTCTCCACGACGTACTCCAATTCACCCTCCACCAGCACAGGAGCAGGAGGTTCAGTAGAAGGAACCACCGGTACCTCATATCTCCGCAACAACGACCGATGGAACACATTATGGATAGCGAAAGATGCCGGGAGGTCCAAACGAAAGGAAACAGGGTTAAGAATCTCCAAAATCCTATAAGGACCGATGAACCGAGGCTTAAATTTGGGAGAAGAAACCCTCATAGGGACAAAACGGGAAGACAACCACACCAAGTCCCCAACGCGAAGGTGGGGACCAACACGACGACGACGGTTAGCAAACTGCTGAGTCCTCTCCTGGGACAATTCCAAATTATCCACCACTTGTCCCCAAATCCGATGCAACCGATCCACCACCGCATCCACTCCAGGACAATCCGAAGATTCAACCTGACCAGATGAAAAACGCGGATGAAACCCTGAATTGCAAAAGAAAGGAGAAAACAAAGTGGCAGAACTAGCCCGATTATTAAGAGCAAACTCCGCCAACGGCAGAAAGGCAACCCAATCATCCTGATCCGCAGACACAAAACACCTCAAATAAGTCTCCAAAGTTTGATTAGTTCGCTCCGTCTGGCCATTGGTCTGAGGATGGAATGCAGACGAAAAGGACAAATCAATGCCCAACCTGGCACAGACTGCCCGCCAAAATCTAGACACGAACTGGGTACCCCTGTCAGAAACGATGTTTTCCGGAATACCATGCAAGCGAACCACATTTTGAAAAAACAGAGGGACCAACTCAGATGAGGAAGGCAACTTAGGCAATGGCACCAAATGAACCATTTTAGAAAAACGGTCACACACCACCCAGATGACAGACATCTTCTGAGAAACAGGGAGATCCGAGATAAAGTCCATAGAGATGTGCGTCCAAGGCCTCTTCGGAATAGGCAAGGGCAACAACAACCCACTAGCCCTAGAACAACAAGGCTTGGCCCGAGCACACACATCGCAAGACTGCACAAAAACACGCACATCTCGAGACAGGGAAGGCCACCAGAAGGATCTAGCCACCAAATCTCTGGTGCCAAAAATTCCCGGATGACCTGCCAGAGTAGAAGAATGAACTTCCGAGATGACTCTAGTGGTCCACTCGTCAGGAACAAACAGTCTACCAGACGGACAACGATCAGGTCTATCCGCCTGAAATTCTTGCAAAGCACGTCGCAAATCTGGAGAGACAGCAGACAAAACCACTCCATCCTTAAGGACACCAGCAGGTTCAGAATTCCCAGGAGAGTCAGGCTCAAAACTCCTAGAAAGAGCATCTGCTTTCACATTCCTAGAACCCGGTAAGTACGAGACCACAAAATTAAACCGGGAAAAGAACAACGACCAACGTGCCTGTCTAGGATTCAGGCGCCTGGCAGACTCCAAATAAACTAAATTCTTGTGATCAGTCAAAACTACCACCTGATGTCTGGCACCCTCAAGCCAATGACGCCACTCCTCAAATGCCCACTTCATGGCCAAAAGCTCCCGATTACCAACATCATAGTTTCGCTCGGCGGCCGAAAATTTTCACGAAAAGAACGCACAAGGTCTCATCACTGAGCAGTCGGAACTTTTCTGCGACAAAACCGCCCCCGCTCCGATCTCGGAAGCATCGACCTCAACCTGAAAGGGAAGAGAAACATCAGGCTGGCGCAACACAGGGGCAGACAAAAAGCGGCGCTTAAGCTCCTGAAAGGCCTCCACGGCAGCAGGGGACCAATTGGCAACATCAGCACCCTTTTTAGTCAAATCCGTCAGAGGTTTAGCAACGCCAGAAAAACCAGCTATAAATTGACGATAAAAATTAGCAAAGCCCAAGAATTTCTGGAGACTCTTCAGAGAAGTAGGCTGCGTCCAGTCGTAAATAGCCCGAACCTTGACAGGGTCCATCTCAATAGAAGAAGGGGAAAAAATATACCCCAAAAATGAAATTTTTTGAACCCCAAAAACACACTTTGAACCCTTTACACACAAAGAATTCTCCCGCAAAACCTGAAAAACCCTCCTGACCTGCTGAACATGAGACTCCCAGTCATCAGAAAAAATCAAAATATCATCCAAGTACACAATCATAAATTTATCCAAATATTCCCGGAAAATATCATGCATTAAGGACTGAAAGACAGAAGGTGCATTAGAAAGGCCGAAAGGCATTACCAAATACTCAAAATGGCCCTCAGGCGTATTAAATGCGGTCTTCCACTCATCCCCCTGCTTAATTCGCACCAAATTATACGCCCCACGAAGATCAATCTTAGAGAACCACTTAGCCCCCCTTATGCGAGCAAACAAATCAGTCAGCAAAGGCAACGGATACTGATATTTGACTGTAATTTTATTCAGGAGACGATAATCAATACAAGGCCTCAGAGAGCCATCCTTTTTAGAGACAAAGAAAAAACCGGCTCCTAAAGGTGATGAAGATGGACGAATATGTCCCTTTTCCAGGGACTCCTTAATATACTCACGCATAGCAGCATGTTCAGGTACAGATAGGTTAAACAAACGACCCTTTGGAAATTTACTGCCAGGAATCAGATCTATGGCGCAATCACAATCCCTGTGAGGAGGGAGTGAACCAATCTTAGGCTCTTCAAAAATATCACGATAATCAGACAAAAATGCCGGAATCTCAGATGGAATAGATGACGAAATGGACACCATAGGAGTGTCCCCATGAGCCCCCCGACATCCCCAGCTTAACACAGACATAGCCTTCCAGTCAAGGACTGGGTTATGAGACTGTAACCATGGTAATCCAAGCACCAAAACATCATGTAAATTGTACAACACAAGGAAGCGAATCACCTCCTGATGGTCTGGAGTCATACGCATAGTCACTTGCGTCCTGAACTGTGATTTATTACAAGCCAAAGGTGTAGAATCAATACCCTTCAGAGGTATAGGGACTTCCAGAGGCTCTAAATCAAACCCACAGCGCCTGGCAAAGGACCAGTCCATAAGACTCAGAGCGGCGCTCGAGTCCACATAGGCATCCACGGTAATAACTGATAATGAACAAATCAAGGTTACAGACAAAATAAATTTGGACTGTAAAGTGCCAATTGAAATAGACTTGTCAACCTTCTTAGTACGCTTAGAGCATGCCGATATAACATGAGCAGAATCACCACAATAGAAGCATAACCCATTTTTACGCCTATAATTCTGCCGCTCGCTTCTGGACATAACTCTGTCACATTGCATTTTCTCTGGCGTCTCTTCAGAAGATACCGCCAAATGGTGCACGGGTTTGCGCTCCCGCAAACGCCGATCAATCTGAATTGCCATTGTCATGGACTCATTCAGACCTGTAGGCGCAGGGAACCCGACCATAACATCTTTAACGGCATCAGAAAGGCCCTCTCTGAAATTTGCCGCTAAGGCGCACTCATTCCACTGAGTAAGCACAGACCACCTACGAAATTTTTGGCAGTATATCTCCGCTTCATCTTGCCCTTGAGATAGGGCTATCAAAGCTTTTTCAGCTTGAATCTCCAAATTAGGTTCCTCATAAAGCAACCCTAAAGCCAGGAAAAACGCATCCACATTGAGCAACGCAGGATCCCCTGGTGCCAATGAAAATGCCCAATTTTGAGGGTCACCTCGCAGCAAAGAGATTACAATCTTAACCTGCTGGACAGGATCTCCTGAGGAGTGAGGTCTGAGAGAAAGGAATAATTTACAATTATATTTGAAATTCAAAAACCGAGATCTATCTCCGGAAAACACCTCTGGTGTAGGGATTTTAGGTTCAGAAATAGGAGCATGTATAACAAAATCTTGTAAATTTTGAACCTTCGTAGCAAGATTATTTAAACCTGCAGCCAAACTCTGGACATCCATGTTAGACAGCTAAGGTCAGAGCCATTCAAGGGTTAAGAGGAGGTAAGAAGCAGCTAGACAGCAATTAAGGGCTAGGCAGCAAAACTCTGAGGGAAAGAAAAAAAAAATTTCCCTTCAACACTTCTTTTTCTCCTGCTTCAGCCCAAACAATAAACACTTTGTGGGCCGGTCATACTGTCATGGTTCCCAATGGCAAGGGAACGTAAAAAACACATAAGTAACGAACGAGCTCTCGGGTGATGGAAACTCGAGTTGACCGTGAGCTAAATCTACCACACAACTAACAGTAGCCAGGGAGCATACCTACGGCTTCCTATATGCCACGCGCCAGCCGGAGGACTAACTACGCCTGGTAGAGGAAGAAACAGACCTGGCTTACCTCTAGGGAAATACCCCAAAAGATGATAGCAGCCCCCCACATGTAATAACGGTGAATTAAGAGGAAAAGACATACACAGTATGAAAGTAGATTTAGCAAAGAGAGGTCCACTTACTAGATAGCAGAAGGATACAAAAGAGGACTTCACGGTCAACTGAAAACCCTTTCAAAAACCATCCTGAAATTACTTTAAGACTCCTGTGTCAACTCATGACACAGGAGTGGCAATTTCAGCCCGCAAGAGCTTCCAGCTACAGAGGATTACAAAAACTGCAAACTGGACAAAAGGTACAAAACAAAAGGACAAAGTCCACTTAGCTGATCAGCAGACTAGTAGCAGGAACATGCAACCGAAGGCTCTGGTTACAATGATGACCGGCAAGGAAATGACTGGAGAGCAAGGCTAAATAGGAAACTCCCAAACACTGATGGAAGCAGGTGAACAGAAGAAGCAAAGTGCAAACAAGTCACCAGTACCACCAGCAACCACCAGGGGAGCCCAAAAAGCAGATACACAACACAAGCCACTGTAAATAGAAAAGTATAAAGTGAAACATAATCAAAAAGAAAAACGTATATTATCTACACTATAAGTGCAACAATTAGCTTCGCCGAGAAAGAAAGGTATTTTGTATTTATGACTACAGTTGAACGTAATACAGTATATTTCCACAAAGCAGAATTGGAGGAAGAATAACGCAAACAAACAGCAGGTGGAAAAAAGGAATGGTACATTTAAAAGGATTTTTAGACCCACGCTATATAAAAAATCAGGAATAATATGTGGGGACAGCCACTGTAGAAGTCAATGTCAGACACTGCTGGGCAGTGTGGTTCAACCTATGATAATGGCACACGGTCTGTATTTTCTGAGCTGCAATTAATCTGACATTTTTTCTGCTGCTTTATAGTGTTAGGTCACTGTCCTCTTGCAGGCAATTGATACCCATTTTCTTAAGGCTCCTTCCATTTATTCCATTGCCTTGCAATATTTTCAATAAGGTTATGTGTTGGATTGTAACTTGCAATTGATGTAATACTATGTAACTTATCTACACATGCCTGTTTCATGTATGAACCACACTGCCCTTACTGTTTTTAAGAGGTTTTTGTACTATTTTTCTTTCATTTTTTCTTTCATCTTTGATTTTTGTAATATAGATGTTTCAGTTTAATCATGAAGTTACTCTTATATATTATATTTTTCAAACCATTTAAGTGGTGGTATTTAGTCTGGAAAAAAGAAATGGAACTGAGACTAAAGTCCTGAGCCAAGACTTATGTGTGCTGGAACGAACAACTCGACATATAAACAGAGTGCCCAGGAGCTAGACTTGTCACACATGTTGATGGCAGCCACAATCAGCTGTACACTATGTCAGATAAAAGCTCTCATTGTATTATGTAAGATAAATCTCTGTTTGCAGGAGACTGACAGCAGCTGGAAAATGCAAGTCAATTGCCAAATTGCTTATTTTCGTGATTTCTAACTAATTAACACAATTTAATAATGACTATACACCTTTAAATACCACTTTTAGAGATTACTAATCTAAGGGATTTACAGCAGTGATTGGAGCTCTGCTCAGATTGCTGTGGTTACATGCAGATGCTAGTTTTATAATGCAAAAGACATCTGGTCGGTATTGTGCAGGCTTAGCTCCTGGGCCCACTCCATACATCTGTACGTCACATGTTGGGGAAGGGTTTTAATACAGTGGAGAAGATTTATTTATAGAAAGAAATACACAATTGTATATGGTGCTCAAATGGCACAAATTACGCTAATTTAGAGAAATTGTCACATGGAGTGATGTGTAAAATTGTTTTCTCTTTCTTACACCTCTTTATGACAAAGGTATATATTCTCAGATATACTGCTCTGTAATCTAGGGCACTGCATTATATATTCTGTGGCCTTTACAACTTTTCTTAGCTAGTACCCCATTTCCTAAAGGTTTTGTAAACTGTCACAGAAGGAGCAGAAAAAGCTTCCAGTAAATTTATCACACTGTATGTGCTCCATTGTCCTGCTACTCTTTCTTCCATAATTCTGGCTCATTTTTCATAGGCAAATCTGTCATAAATGTCTGCTGTGACAAGTACATTGGTGCTCATTTAATGCCCTTTCATTTGGACAGATGCAAACCGTATTGGGACTAGTGTCCAATAATATAAGTAATTTTTGCATTTTGTCAGCTCCACCTCACTGATTACACAAGATTTGCTGTTGGCGTGATTACATATAGGCTGCTTTATAGGTGTGATCAGCTGATGAACTAACATTTTATTATTATTATTATTATTATTATTTATTGTTATAGCGCCATTTATTCCATGGCGCTTTACATGTGAGGAGGGGTATACACACATTGCTCATTTGTCAGCTGATGGCTGCCATGCTTACACTCTCCATAATCGGGAACAAGTTATTGAGTCGTTCTTACACTGCAGATTTAAAGCTCAGAAACAAAACCATGTAATGAGCCTACAGATGACGTTACGAAGTTATACAATGTTTGCAGCTACCTTAATTTGTTCTGTACAAGTAGTGAGACACCTAGTGGTCAATGAATAATACTCCATATATTACTGCACTTATCAGTTTGGGATCTTTGTTGTTCATTTGTAAAGTTTGCTTAAATTAAAAAGTAGATAAAAAAATAAGAATAATACATCTAATATATAATTGCCTAGAATACTACTTCCTGCAATTTGTGCCAACTTCCGTGGCTTTGTCCGGAGCTAATGTCCGGAGATAATGTCCGGAGCTAATGTCCGGAGATAATGTCCGGAGCTAATGTCCGGAGCTAATGTCCGGAGATAAGTGACGTCACCAGTGTCCTACACCCAGGCAGAGCACAGTGGCCCCAGGCAGAGCACAGGGGCCCCAGGCAGAACATGGGGCCACAGGCAGAGCACAAAGGCCCCAGGCAGAGCACAGGGGCCCCAGGCAGCATATGGGGCCCCAGGCAGAGCACAGGGGCCCCAGGCAGCATATGGGGCCCCAGGCAGAGCACAGTGGCCCCAGGCAGAGCACACACCAAATCGGAGGCCGAGGGGCCCCGCCAACCAAATCGGAGGCCGAGGAGCCCCGCCCACCAAATCGAAGGCCGAGCGGCCCCGCCCACCAAAGCGGAGGCCGAGGGGCCCGGCCCCGCCCACCAAAGCGGAGGCCGAGGGGCCCCGACCACCACATCGGAGGCCGAGGGGCCCCGCCCACCAAATCGGAGGCCGAGGGGCCCCGCCCACCAAATCGGAGGCCGAGGGTCCCCGCCCACCAAATTGGAGGCCGAGGGTCCCCGCCCACCAAATCAGAGGCCGAGGGGCCCCGCCTACCAAATCGGAGGCCGAGGGTCCCCGCCCACCACATCGGAGGCTGAGGGTCCCCGCCCACCACATCGGAGGCCGAGGGGCCCCGCCAACCAAATCGGAGGCCGAGGAGCCCCTCCCACCAAATCGAAGGCCGAGCGGCCCCGCCCACCAAAGCGGAGGCCGAGGGGCCCCGACCACCACATCGGAGGCCGAGGGGCCCCGCCCACCAAATCGGAGGCCGAGGGGCCCCGCCCACCAAATCGGAGGCCGAGGGTCCCCGCCCACCAAATTGGAGGCCGAGGGTCCCCGCCCACCAAATCAGAGGCCGAGGGGCCCCGCCTACCAAATCGGAGGCCGAGGGTCCCCGCCCACCAAATCGGAGGCCGAGGGTCCCCGCCCACCACATCGGAGGCCGAGGAGCCCCGCCCACCAAAGCGGAGGCCGAGGGGCCCCGACCACCACATCGGAGGCCGAGGGTCCCCGCCCACCAAATCGGAGGCCGAGGGGCCCCGCCCACCAAATCGGAGGCCGAGGGTCCCCGCCCACCAAATTGGAGGCCGAGGGTCCCCGCCCACCAAATCAGAGGCCGAGGGGCCCCGCCTACCAAATCGGAGGCCGAGGGTCCCCGCCACCAAATCGGAGGCCGAGGGTCCCCGCCCACCACATCGGAGGCCGAGGGGCCCCGCCAACCAAATCGGAGGCCGAGGAGCCCCGCCCACCAAATCGAAGGCCGAGCGGCCCCGCCCACCAAAGCGGAGGCCGAGGGGCCCGGCCCCGCCCACCAAAGCGGAGGACGAGGGGCCCTGACCACCACATTGGAGGCCGAGGGGCCCCGCCCACCAAATCGGAGGCCGAGGGGCCCCGCCCACCAAATCGGAGGCCGAGGGGCCCCGCCCACCAAATCGGAGGCCGAGGGTCCCCGCCCACCAAATTGGAGGCCGAGGGTCCCCGCCCACCAAATCGGAGGCCGAGGGGCCCCGCCTACCAAATCGGAGGCCGAGGGTCCCCGCCCACCAAATCGGAGGCCGAGGGTCCCCGCCCACCACATCGGAGGCCGAGGGGCCCCGCCCACCAAATCGGAGGTCGGGGGTCCCAGCCCACCAAATCGGAGGCCGAGGGGCCCCGCCCACCACATCGGAGGCCGATGGGCCCCGCCCACCAAATCGGAGGCCGAGGGTCCCCGCCCACTAAATCGTAGGCCGAGGGTCCCCGCCCACCAAATCGGAGGCCGAGGGTCCCCGCCCACCAAATCGGAGGCCAAGGGTCCACACCAACCAAATCGGAGGCCGAGGGGCCCCGCCCACCAAATCGAAGGCCGAGGGTCCCCGCCCACCAAAGCGGAGGCCGAGGGTCCCCGCACACCAAATCTGAGGCAGAGGGACCCCGCCCACCAAATCGGACGCCGAGGGGCCCCGCCCACCAAAGCGGAGGCCGAGGGTCCCCGACCACGAAATCGGAGGCCGAGGGTCCCTGCCCACCAAATCGGAGGCCGAGGGTCCCCGCCCACCAAATCGGAGGCCGAGGGGCCCCGCCCACCAAATCGGAGGCCGAGGGTCCCCGCCCACCAAATTGGAGGCCGAGGGTCCCCGCCCACCAAATCAGAGGCCGAGGGGCCCCGCCTACCAAATCGGAGGCCGAGGGTCCCCGCCACCAAATCGGAGGCCGAGGGTCCCCGCCCACCACATCGGAGGCCGAGGGGCCCCGCCAACCAAATCGGAGGCCGAGGAGCCCCGCCCACCAAATCGAAGGCCGAGCGGCCCCGCCCACCAAAGCGGAGGCCGAGGGGCCCGGCCCCGCCCACCAAAGCGGAGGCCGAGGGGCCCTGACCACCACATTGGAGGCCGAGGGGCCCCGCCCACCAAATCGGAGGCCGAGGGGCCCCGCCCACCAAATCGGAGGCCGAGGGGCCCCGCCCACCAAATCGGAGGCCGAGGGTCCCCGCCCACCAAATTGGAGGCCGAGGGTCCCCGCCCACCAAATCGGAGGCCGAGGGGCCCCGCCTACCAAATCGGAGGCCGAGGGTCCCCGCCCACCAAATCGGAGGCCGAGGGTCCCCGCCCACCACATCGGAGGCCGAGGGGCCCCGCCCACCAAATCGGAGGTCGGGGGTCCCAGCCCACCAAATCGGAGGCCGAGGGGCCCCGCCCACCACATCGGAGGCCGATGGGCCCCGCCCACCAAATCGGAGGCCGAGGGTCCCCGCCCACCAAATCGTAGGCCGAGGGTCCCCGCCCACCAAATCGGAGGCCGAGGGTCCCCGCCCACCAAATCGGAGGCCAAGGGTCCACACCAACCAAATCGGAGGCCGAGGGGCCCCGCCCACCAAATCGAAGGCCGAGGGTCCCCGCCCACCAAAGCGGAGGCCGAGGGTCCCCGCACACCAAATCTGAGGCAGAGGGACCCCGCCCACCAAATCGGACGCCGAGGGGCCCCGCCCACCAAAGCGGAGGCCGAGGGTCCCCGACCACGAAATCGGAGGCCGAGGGTCCCTGCCCACCAAATCGGAGGCCGAGGGTCCCCGCCCACCAAATCGGAGGCCGAGAGTCCCCACCCACCAAATCGGAGGCCGAGAGTCCCCGCCCACCAAATCGGAGGCCGAGGGGCCCCGCCAACCAAATCGGAGGCCGAGGGGCCCCGCCAACCAAATCGGAGGCCGAAGGGCCCCGCCCACCAAATCGGAGGATAAGGGGCCCAGCCAACCAAATCGGAGGCCGAGGGGCCCCTCCCACCAAATCGAAGGCCGAGGAGCCCCGCCCAACAAATCGAAGGCCGAGCGGCCCCGCCCACCAAAGCGGAGGCCGAGGGGCCCGGCCCCGCCCACCAAAGCGGAGGCCGAGGGGCCCCGACCACCACATCGGAGGCCGAGGGGCCCCGCCCACCAAATCGGAGGCCGAGGGGCCCCGCCCACCAAATCGGAGGATAAGGGGCCCAGCCAACCAAATCGGAGGCCGAGGGGCCCCTCCCACCAAATCGAAGGCCGAGGAGCCCCGCCCAACAAATCGAAGGCCGAGCGGCCCCGCCCACCAAAGCGGAGGCCGAGGGGCCCGGCCCCGCCCACCAAAGCGGAGGCCGAGGGGTCCCGACCACCACATCGGAGGCCGAGGGGCCCCGCCCACCAAATCGGAGGCCGAGGGGCCCCGCCCACCAAATCGGAGGCCGAGGGTCCCCGCCCACCAAATCGGAGGCCGAGGGTCCCCGCCCACCAAATTGGAGGCCGAGGGTCCCCGCCCACCAAATCGGAGGCCGAGGGGCCCCACCCACCAAATTGGAGGCCGAGGGTCCCCGCCCACCAAATCGGAGGCCGAGAGGCCCCGCCTACCAAATCGGAGGCCGAGGGTCCCCGCCCACCAAATCGGAGGCCGAGGGGCCCCGCCCACCACATCGGAGGCCGAGGGTCCCCGCCCACCAAATCGGAGGCCGGGGGTCCCAGCCCACCAAATCGGAGGCCGAGGGTCCCTGCCCACCAAATCGGAGGCCGAGGGTCCCCGCCCACCAAATCGGAAGCCGAGGGTCCCCACCCACCAAATCGGAGGCCGAGAGTCCCTGCCCACCAAATCGGAGGCCGAGGGTCCCCGCCCACCAAATCGGAGGCCGAGAGTCCCCGCCCACCAAATCAGAGGCCGAGGGGCCCCGCCAACCAAATTGGAGGCCGAGGGTCCCCACCCACCAAATCGGAGGCCGAGGGTCCCCGCCCACCAAATCGGAGGCCGAGGGTCCCCGCCCACCAAATTGGAGGCCGAGGGTCCCCGCCCACCAAATCGGAGGCCGAGGGTCCCCGCCCACCAAATCGGAGGCCGAGGGGCCCCACCACCCAATTCGGAGGCCGAGGGGCCCCGCCCACCAAATCGGAGGCCGAGGGGCCCCGCCCACCAAATCGGAGGCCGAGTGGCCCCGCCAACCAAATCGGAGGCCGAGGGGCCCCGCCCACCAAATCGGAGGCCGAGGGGCCCCACCCACCAAATCGGAGGCCGAGGGTCCCCGCCCACCAAATCAGAGGCCGAGGGGCCCCGCCAACCAAATCGGAGGCCGAGGGGCCCCGCCCGCCAAATCGGAGGCCGAGGGTCCCCGCCCACCAAATCGGAGGCCGAGGGTCCCCGCCCACCAAATCGGAGGATAAGGGGCCCCGCCAACCAAATCGGAGGCCGAGGGGCCCCGCCAACCAAATCGAAGGCCGAGTAGCCCCGCCCAACAAATCGAAGGCCGAGGGGCCCCGCCCACCAAATCGGAGGCCGGGGGTCCCCGCCCACCAAATCGGAGGCCGAGGGGCCCCGCCCAGCACATCGGAGGCCGATGGGCCAAGCCCACCAAATCGGAGGCAGAGGGTCCCCGCCCACCAAATCAGAGGCCGAGGGGCCCCGCCAACCAAATCGGAGGCCGAGGGGCCCCGCCCACCAAATCGGAGGCCGAGTGGCCCCGCCAACCAAATCGGAGGCCGAGGGGCCCCGCCCACCAAATCGGAGGCCGAGGGGCCCCACCCACCAAATCGGAGGCCGAGGGTCCCCGCCCACCAAATCAGAGGCCGAGGGGCCCCGCCAACCAAATCGGAGGCCGAGGGGCCCCGCCCGCCAAATCGGAGGCCGAGGGTCCCCGCCCACCAAATCGGAGGCCGGGGGTCCCCGCCCACCAAATCGGAGGATAAGGGGCCCCGCCAACCAAATCGGAGGCCGAGGGGCCCCGCCAACCAAATCGAAGGCCGAGTAGCCCCGCCCAACAAATCGAAGGCCGAGGGGCCCCGCCCACCAAATCGGAGGCCGGGGGTCCCCGCCCACCAAATCGGAGGCCGAGGGGCCCCGCCCAGCACATCGGAGGCCGATGGGCCAAGCCCACCAAATCGGAGGCAGAGGGTCCCCGCCCACCAAATCGGAGGCCGAGGGTCCCCGCCCACCAAATCGGAGGCCAAGGGTCCCCGCCCACCAAATCGGAGGCCGAGGGTCCACACCAACCAAATCGGAGGCCGAGGGGCCCCGCCCACCAAATCGAAGGCCGAGGGGCCCCGCCCACCAAAGCGGAGGCCGAGGGTCCCCGCACACCAAATCGGAGGCAGAGGGACCCCGCCCACCAAATCGGAGGCCGAGGGGCCCCGCCCACCAAAGTGGAGGCCGAGGGTCCCCGACCACCAAATCGGAGGCCGAGGGTCCCCGCCCACCAAATCGGAGGCCGAGGGTCCCCGCCCACCAAATCAGGGGCCGAGGGTCCCCGCCCACCAAATCGGAGGCCGAGAGTCCACGCCCACCAAATCGGAGGCCGAGGGGCCCCGCCAACCAATTCGGAGGCCGAGGGGCCCCGCCAACCAAATCGGAGGCCGAGGAGCCCCGCCCACCAAATCGAAGGCCGAGCGGCCCCGCCCACCAAAGCGGAGGCCGGGCGGCCCGGCCCCGCCCACCAAAGCGGAGGCCGAGGGGCCCCGCCCACCACATCGGAGGCCGAGGGGCCCCGCCCACCACATCGGAGGCCGAGGGGCCCCGCCCACCAAATCGGAGGCCGAGGGTCCCCACCCACCAAATCGGAGGCCGAGGGTCCCCGCCCACCAAATCGGAGGCCGAGGTTCCCCGCCCACCAAATCGGAGGCCGAGGGTCCCCGCCCACCAAATCGGAGGCCGAGGGGCCCCGCCCACCAAATCGGAGGCCGAGGGTCCCTGCCCACCAAATCGGAGGCCGAGGGGCCCCGCCAACCAAATCGGAGGCCGAGGGGCCCCTCCCACCAAATCGAAGGCCGAGGAGCCCCGCCCAACAAATAGAAGGCCGAGCGGCCCCGCCCACCAAAGCGGAGGCCGAGGGGCCCGGCCCCGCCCACCAAAGCAGAGGCCGAGGGGCCCCGACCACCACATCGGAGGCCGAGGGGCCCCGCCCACCAAATCGGAGGCCGAGAGGCCCCGCCCACCAAATCAGACGCCGAGGGTCCCCGCCCACCAAATCGGAGGCCGAGGGTCCCCGCCCACCAAATTGGAGGCCGAGGGTCCCCGCCCACCAAATCGGAGGATAAGGGGCCCCGCCCACCAAATCGGAGGCCGAGGGGCCCCACCAACCAAATCGGAGGCCGAGGAGCCCCGCCCACCAAATCAAAGGCCGAGCGGCCCCGCCCACCAAAGCGGAGGCAGAGGGACCCCGCCCACCAAATCGGAGGCCGTGGGGCCCCGCCAACCAAAGCGGAGGCCGAGGGTCCCCGCCCACCAAATCGGAGGCAGAGGGACCCCGCCCACCAAATCGGAGGCCGAGGGGCCCCGCCCACCAAAGCGGAGGCCGAGGGTCCCCGCCCACCAAATCGGAGGTCGAGGGTCCCCGCCCACCAAATCGGAGGCCGAGGGTCCCCGCCCACCAAATCGGAGGCCGGTCCCCGCCCACCAAATCAGAGGCCGAGGGTCCCCACCCACCAAATCGGAGGACGAGGGGCCCCACCAACCAAATCGGAGGCCGAGGAGCCCCGCCCACCAAGAGTAAGTGCGGCCCCAAAAGTAAGTGCGCCCCCGGGTGCAAAAGTAAGTGCGCCCCCGGGTGCAAAAGTAAGTGCGCCCCCGGGTGCAAAAGTAAGTGCGCCCCCGGGTGCAAAAGTAAGTGCGCCCCCGGGTGCAAAAGTAAGTGCGCCCCTGGGTGCAAACGTAAGTGCGCCCCCGGGTGCAAAAGTAAGTGCGCCCCCGGGTGCAAAAGTAAGTGCGCCTCCGGGTGCAAAAGTAAGTGCGCCCCCGGGTGCAAAAGTAAGCGCGCCCCCGGGTGCAAAAGTAAGCACGCCCCCCAGTCCCGTGTGTGAAAAGTGCTGCTGTAAAGCTGGTAGCGCTGTTCAAGCACCATGTATTTCCTTCAGGAAATGCCCATCTAATATATAATTGCCTAGAATACTACTTCCTGCAATTTGTGCCAACTTCCGTGGCTTTGTCCGGAGCTAATGTCCGGAGATAATGTCCGGAGCTAATGTCCGGAGATAATGTCCGGAGCAAATGTCCGGAGCTAATGTCCGGAGATAAGTGACATCACCAGTGTCCTACACCCAGGCAGAGCACAGGGGCTCCAGGCAGCATATGGGGCCCCAGGCAGAGCACAGTGGCCCCAGGCAGAGCACAGGGGCCCCAGGCAGCATATGGGGCCCCAGGCAGAGCACAGTGGTCCCAGGCAGAGCACAGGGGCCCCAGGCAGCCTATGGGGCCCCAGGCAGAGCACAGTGGCCCCAGGCAGAGCACAGGGGCCCCAGGCAGCATATGGGGCCCCAGGCAGAGCACAGGGGCCCCAGGCAGCATATGGGGCCCCAGGCAGAGCACAGTGGCCCCAGGCAGAGCACAGGGGCCCCAGGCAGAACATGGGGCCCCAGGCAGAGCACAGGGGCCCCAGGCAGAGCACAGGGGCCCCAGGCAGCATATGGGGCCCCAGGCAGAGCACAGGGGCCCCAGGCAGAGCACAGGGGCCCCAGGCAGAACATGGGGCCCCAGGCAGAGCACAGGGGCCCCAGGCAGCATATGGGGCCCCAGGCAGAGCACAGGGGCCCCAGGCAGCATATGGGGCCCCAGGCAGAGCACAGTGGCCCCAGGCAGCATATGGGGCCCCAGGCAGAGCACAGTGGCCCCAGGCAGAGCACAGGGGCCCCAGGCAGAGCACAGTGGTCCCAGGCAGAGCACAGGGGCCCCAGGCAGCTTATGGGGCCCCAGGCAGAGCACAGTGACCCCAGGCAGAACATGGGGCCCCAGGCAGAGCACAGTGGCCCCAGGCAGAGCACAGGGGCCCCAGGCAGAACATGGGGCCCCAGGCAGAGCACAGGGGCCCCAGGCAGAGCACAGGGGCCCCAGGCAGCATATGGGGCCCCAGGCAGAGCACAGGGGCCCCAGGCAGCATATGGGGCCCCAGGCAGAGCACAGGGGCCCCAGGCAGAGCACAGGGGCCCCAGGCAGAACATGGGGCCCCAGGCAGAGCACAGGGGCCCCAGGCAGTTTCAGACCCCCTGTGTGATGTCTGGGGCCCTGTTCTTAAGTATATTAAAGATTAAAGTAACGTATATTAAAGTATATTATAGATCAAATTTGACACGTTTATGAGCACCATTGAGTGATATACTCAAGAATGACATAATTTTTCAACATTTTATGGTTTCAAACTGTAAACACTCAGAGTTTTTTTTACTTCAACCAGAAAACCTTAACGGTTCATAAAAAACTTGACTTTTCAGGATATGATAAAAGTCATAGTATTCTGAATCTTTAACTTATAAAGATACCTTTACATGGGGTGATTATCTGTTCCAGAGAGGCTTTCGGCCGATAATCGTACACATGGCTGGTGACAGGACAATACAATATAAACGTTCAAAGGTAAACACTGATAACATTAAAATCTAATATATAATTGCCTAGAATACTACTTCCGGCAATTTGTGCCAACTTCCGTGGCTTTGTCCGGAGATAATGTCCGGAGATAAGTGACGTCACCAGCGTCCTACACCCGCTCAGGGTGGACAAAGATATATGCCTTCGTGGTGCGCGGCACTTTTCTGATTGGTTGCCGCCTGCCGCGAGCGACCAATCAGAAATGTGCCGTACTGTCAAGAATTGTCAAGAGCTGGTGAGTGCAGCCATTTTTTGTTCTTTCTTACTATTATTTATTAATTGTATTATTCTTACATTTGAATAAATAAAGTATATATGGATTCTAGACTCCCGATTCTTTAGAATCGGGCTGCCATCTAGTATCTTATAATCTGGTATAATTAGAAACATTTGTACATTGAGCAGGTTTTTTCTCATCCTTCCAAAAACATACACACCGGTAAATTGGCTTCCAGTAAGATTCGCTATGGTGGGAACATGTTTTGGTCTTACGTGAGTGATTTCATTTTTTCTTGCTTTCTCACACTTTGCAAGAGAGTGAGTACAATGCTGCCAGCATTGGGCATGATACAGTGCCTTGCAAAAGTATTCGGCCAACTGGAACTTTTCAACCTTTTCCCACATATCATGCTTCAAACATAAAGATACCAAATGTAAATTTTTGGTGAAGAATCAACAACAAGTGGAACACAATTGTGAAGTTGAACGAAATTTATTGGTTATTTTACATTTTTGTGAAAATTCAAAAACCGAAAAGTGGGGCGTGCAATATTATTCGGCTCCTTTACTTTCAGTGCAGCAAACTCACTCCAGAAGTTCATTGTGGATCTCTGAATGATCCAATGTTGTCCTAAATGCCTAATGATGATAAATATAATCCACCTGTGTGTAATCAAGTCTCTGTATAAATGCACCTGTTCTGTGATAGTCTCAGGGTTCTGTTTGAAGCACAGAGAGCATCATGAAGACCAAGGAGCACAACAGGCAGGTCCGTGATACTGTTGTGAAGAAGTTTAAAGCCAGATTTGGATACAAAATGATTTCCAAAACTTTAAACATCCCAAGGAGCACTGTGCAAGCAGTCATATTGAAATGGAAGGAGTATCATACCACTGCAAATCTACCAAGACCCAGCCGTCCCTCTAAACTTTCATCTCAAACAAGGAGAAGACTGATCAGAGATGCAGCCAAGAGGCCCATGATCACTCTGGATGAACTGCAGAGATCTACAGCTGAGGTGGGACAGTCTGTCCATAGGACAACAATCAGTCATACAATGCACAAATCTGGCCTTTATGGAAGAGTGGCAAGAAGAAAGCCATTTCTCAAAGATATCCATAAAAAGTGTTGTTTAAAGTTTGCAACAAGCCTCCTGGGAGACACACTAAATATGTAGAAGAAGATGCTCTGGTCAGATGAAACCAAAATCAAACTTTTTGCAACAATGCCAAACGATATGTTTGGCGTAAAGGCAACACAGCTGATCACCCTGAACACACCATCCCCACAGTCAAGCATGGTGGCGGCAGCATCATGGATTGGGCCTGCTTTTCTTCAGCAGGGACAGTGAAGATGGTTAAAATTGATGGGAAGATGGATGGAGCCAAATACAGGACCATTCTTAAAGAAAAGTCTGCAAAAGACCTGAGACTG
This sequence comes from Ranitomeya variabilis, assembly GCF_051348905.1. Taxonomy (NCBI): domain Eukaryota; kingdom Metazoa; phylum Chordata; class Amphibia; order Anura; family Dendrobatidae; genus Ranitomeya; species Ranitomeya variabilis. The sequence continues at coordinate 459,617,284 of NC_135236.1, forward strand.
GGAAGGAGATTTGTCTTCTAACAAGACAATGATCCCAAACATAAAGCAAAATCTACAATGGAATGGTTCACAAATAAACGTATCCAGGTGTTAGAATGGCCAAGTCAAAGTCCAGACCTCAATCCAATCGAGAATCTGTGGAAAGAGCTGAAAACTGTTGTTCACAAACAATCTCCATCAAACCTCGCTGAGCTCGAGCTGTTTGCCAAGGAAGAATGGACAAGAATTTCAGTCTCTCGATGTGCAAAACTGATAGAGACATACCCTAAGTGACTTACAGCTGTAATCGCAGCAAAAGGTGGCACAACAAAGTATTAAGTTAAAGGGGCCGAATAATATTGCACACCCCACTTTTCAGTTTTTGAATTTCCACAAAAATTTAAAATAACCAATAAATTTCATTCAGCTTCAAAATTGTGTTTCACTTGTTGTTGATTCTTCACCAAAAAATTTACATTTGGTAGCTTTATGTTTGAAGCATGATATGTGGAAAAAGGTTGAAAAGTTCCAGGGGGCCGAATACTTTCACAAGGCACTGTATGTGAAACTGCTAGAAAACATCAGGATGCTTAGCATTATATGTTCTTCTTGCAACTGGCATGTTAGATTGGGATTCATCATTGAACTCTATAGGAGGTTGTCTAACCATTGCGGTTGCAGAGGGAATGATGGCGATCGGGCGTGGACAGAAGGGTGCCTGCTGGTGAACATGCACATCCAGTTGCAGAACTATTGCAGAGCCAAGAGCAACTGGCTCCCTGTGCTGTATTTACTACCCAAGCCATAGACCTATCTGAGTCCACAGCTGCAGAGGACACTGATGTCCCATCGCAGGCAGCAGAATTATGTCAGTTTAAGCCACCTGCGCTGTGTGAAGGAGAAACCTTGACATCAGCGGCAGGAGATATATTGGGTTGTAGATGCACTATGATTAACCTTACTGCCATTACTTCTGGAAAGGCAACATGTAGGGGACATTGTAAATGTATGGGGGCCACATAGTGGGCATTGTTGATGTTTGGTGGCCAGTTATTAACATTGTTGTTGCATAGGAGCCACATAGAGGGCATTGTTGATGTATGTGTGTCACATAACGGGACAGTTTTAATATATTGATCCACACAAATGTCATTGTTAATGTATGTGTGACATTTATGGAGTGTTGTTAATGTATGGGGGCTATGTAGGGGGCATGGATAATGTATGAAGGTCTCATAGGGGGTATTATTATGAAGCCACAAAGGTGTACAAAATTAATATATGTGCCACAAAGGTGCATGTTATTAATATATATGGCCATATCTGTGGGCAATGTTAGTGTATGGGAAATGTATGGGGCCACGAAGAAGAATGTTATTAAAGTGAACCTGTCAGCAGGATTGTGCTCAGTAACCTACATACAGTGTCAGGTTTGTGCTGTTATACTGATTAAAATGATACCTTGGTTGATGAAATCTGTCTTGTGGTTATTGTGTAATCTTTGTTGTCAGTTTTGAGTTATTGATATGCTCATGCTTCAGGGTGGACCTGTGGGGGGGGTCTTCATGTGGTGCTCTGCGTAGGTTTTCATCAGTTTGGCTCCTGACAGGTCACTGATCCCTCAGTAACCTGCACCCTATTTTACATAATGAATATTATATAAATTTAAAAAATCCCTTTCGGCAGGCAAGCGCCGGTGGTGGCACCTGCACTGCACCATTATCGCATCCATATTATGAATTTAATTATTTTTGATGGTATCCATAAAATCCTAACTAAAAGATAAATTTAAAAATGGCGCCTGCCACGCCAGCGCCATAGCAGCTATCAGCGATTTGATAGCTGCGCCTGCGCAGGCATCAGCGACACCATCTTGCTAGTGAAATCAAAAAGCCTCCTCCAAGATGGCGCTGCCGGATCACTGATAGCTGCTTCTGCGCATGCGCCGGTGGCGCCATCTTGCTAGAGAAACAAAAAAAGTCTCCACTAAGATGGCCGCCATCTTGGAGGAGGGTTGGACGGTTTGTCTGGGATTGGAGGAAAATTCTGCAGTAGCTTTACATGATTGCAAACTGCCGAACCGTGATTGCATGGAGAACTAATGCTGTAATGATTTCCTGGTACTACTGGTGTGAATGGGCGGTCACAAAAACCGCATGCATTGCATAATTGCAGTCATTGGCCAACTAAAATCAGGAAGAAGTGCAAGAGTCTAGTCAGCTGGTAGTGAAGGTGGAGTTTTGTCCCAAGGCTTGACAACTCTTTTCATGTATTAAGCCACTAAGGGGGCATTACTATTTTATGGGGGAACAAATATTTCTACTGAATGGGTGCCAGTGTGAGCTGGGATTACTACTACTATATTTGAGCATAAAGTAGTATTTTTTGAGGTCACAGCAGTTCATCGTCCTGTCTCACAGTGAAGTGTGGGAACACAGCATCAGTGAACGGCGGTGATGTCACCGCCGTTTGTCAATAAAGCTGTTGCTTGCAGCACCTAATTGTGTCATGATTTTCAGCCTGGATGTTCGTATCATGGCACTGTCTAGGTTGTAAACCAGATATTGCAGACATAGATTACGGCGTGGGACAGTATGGCTCAGCTTCACTTCGGATAGGTGAGGGATATGGTTGTTTATTATTTTTATTTATGTTTTTAACAGAGAACATGGGCATCAGAGGATTATATTCATGTTGGTGATAGTTGAGTGATATAGTTGTTTATTATTTTAAATTTTTTTTACAGGTGACAAGGACTTCAATGGATTGGGAATAAGATGAGTTTAACAGTGTTTTTATTTTTAAATAAATGTTTAAAACAGGGTGTTTGTATTATTTGAAATAAAATACTTTTTTTCTTGCTTCTTGTTTATTTATAAACTTACATTAGAGTTAGTAATGGGGGCGACAATGATGAAAGCTGCCTTCAGCAGCCTGCCGACGCCTGGGAACAGAGTGAACTAGTACATGTCACGCTAATGACACATGGATTTTGTCCATGTGTCATCAGTGTACATGTGTGCAGCATACATTTTGTTCAAAAAAAGACATGTCTGCATGTTTTCCACACATACATGCAGTCCATGTGAAAACCTGACATGCGCACCACCACTGAATACAATGGGTGTGCGCATGCCTGTATTTGCGGTCCTTAAAAAAGAACTGCATATGGACATGAAAAACAGACATATGAACATGGCATAACAGTACTGTACCAGCAAATTCTATGTTATTTCAGAAATCTCATGCGCATGTGGTGCCCCTGAGGGTTCAGTTGCCACAGAGGTACTGCACCTCATCCAGAGGTGTGGCATCCCACTCTCAGGTAAGGAGGGGGTCACTACTCAGAACTCAAGCACCAGCATCCAACACCTCACCACTCCAGTCAGGGCATCTGGGCACACCCCAAGGGAGGATGGCCTCATCCCAGTCTGGAGAGGGCAACTAGGTAGAGGGTGTGGGTGGAGCCAGTATTTAGGGGCGGAGCTAATTAGGAGGGAAAGTGAAGGAGATGCTGAGAGGAGGGAGATGGAGTGAGACGTGCTGAGAAGGAGCTCCCTGTGAGGGAGCTAAAGAGAGGAGAGGCTGAAGAGAGTAGAGAGAAAGAAGCTTCAGAAGCAAGAAGGGGTCCTAGACGCATGGGTAGTGAGCAATCCACCGGTGGGGCCCAATCCACACTGACCATTGCCAAGTCGAGGGACCAGGTTGCAGTGGGGAACTGGTCCCCAAGACTAGTGGAGAACTACAAGGCTCAGCTAGCCAACCGGAGGCAGTGGTATCTGTATGTGCCACAGCCATATCCACACACATTCACTGAAAAGGCAGCCACATAGGACACAAGGGACTAGAGAGATGTCACCCGACAAGATCTGAGGCTGCTGGCTTGGGACACTGTGTAGGAGAGGTCAGATCCAGCGCAGCAAGAAGGCTAGGAAAGGTACATAAGAGAGGAGTCCTGGAGAAGGGTACTCCAAATCATCTGAGGGTTGGCTGGACCACAGACCTGGAGGACACAGCACACGGCTGGAGACAGTAATCTGCAGAACTGTGAATAAAGTGTTGAAAACTGCACCCAGCTGTGTCCTTTGAATTATTCCTGCATCACTTGCCCAGCACTACAACTCTCTGCTGTGGAGAGCTGAAACAAATTAGCTTAATTAGCAACTGCCCCAGTGGATCTGAACTGCAGCGTTGGCCATATTGACAGACTACCACGGGTGGTGTCACGAACAATTCCCCTATAAACTTTATCCCATTCCCCTTTAATTTCAATTGGCTCTTTTATTGGACGCCCATGGGCACGGTCCGGTTCACTGCTGCCATGGCCACCCCTTTAAGAACCGTTAGACCTGGTCCGAGTACCCCACGGCCCTGGCGTGCACTCCATTTTGGCATTACGAACTGGATGGACAGACAAAGTGAGCTGGGTCCCGTGCACGTATTTTGGACTGTATTTCTAAACGGTACAAAAGCTGTACCCGCTGAGTTTAAAGATTACAATGGAAAAAGAACAGGCTCGTCGGCTAGAGGGATATGCGTGGGGTGGAGGTGGAGGACTCCCCCAGCCAATGGGAAGAAGATCTGGGCCACCAACTGCCTGTTGCGGACCCAGAGTTCCTGGTGCGGAGGTGGAGGAGTTGACCTGCCAGCTCATGCAGACTCAGCTGGCGGCGGTGACAGGATGGAAGCAGGCCCTGATGGAGAAAGTATTCAAGCGGTGGATGGCCTCACCGCCAGTGACATCAACCCCGGAGGAGGGGAAGAAAGAGCTCGGCACTGAGGAGATGCAGGTAACGGGTGATGTAACAATCACCAAGGCTGAGGAAACCCTGGTGGGACCTCTGAGACCCCTGCTGGCCCCAGGGCCTGGCTGGGTATCCAGAAATGTGTCCTGAGACCGGACGCCAGACTTCTTGGGCAAGATGCCAACCCCACTGACACCAACGAGTGGGCCTCAGGAGGTGTGCACTGAGACCGTGGTATTTCAAGGGGGACCCCAGGGGGCTGATATGATTGAGCTCCAGGGGGAGACCCCAGCCATCATGTGGGAAGAATATCGCAGGCGGCGGGCAGAAAAATATGATGCAGAGAGGAGGGCCCGGCAAGAGAAGTGGGAGAAGAGGCACCTGCAGGCTAAGGCCTAAGCCCGTAAGAGCAAGCACTTTGACCAAGGCCCACTGCGGCAAGGGATTGCAGTCAATTTTGACCTCAAAAGAGGCTAGGGCTTTATTAAAGAGTCCAGCATGATCAATGACCTCTTTGTCACCCGTTGGGATGTTGAATCATATTTATTGGAGGGCAATCCATTTAGAGACTTGTACCCGGGAGATCGGGTCACTTTCACCCCCCACATCGGTGAAAGGGGGTGGTATGCTCTGAACATTAGAAAGTGTGAACCCATGCAGAAGAAACTATCCGCTGCAGACCTGGCAGCAGCCCCAACCACTGAAAGCGCAGCCAAGTCACCCAGTGCACTCAAGCCACTCAGACACTGGTGGTAGAGTCAACTTTACTTGCACTGTATGGTGCACCCGTTGCGCTATTTGATCCTGAATTTTCCAGGCCAGGGGGGGAGGCAGCCGCCAGGACCTGCCCTGGAAGAATTACATTTCTATGACTGCTGTTAAAAGTTACAGTTACTGTATAAAGTTACCGTTTGAAAGTTTAAAAGAAAATAGGATCATGAACAGTGAGTGATCAGAACTCCTTTTGGAAATAGTTAGCACCGTTGTGCTCCTTATCGGTTTTACACAGTACAGACCACAGAACAAAAACCATCTGGCGTGGTTGAAGAAGTGGTCCAACGTGGAGACCAGCTATGCATTATAGTCACGCCCAATTCCTACGTTGGGGGTTTGAGACGGGTCCCCCCATATTGTGCTAAAGAGTGGGATGCCCCGGTTTGGGATCCCATTGATACCTACTGAACTTGATAGAGAAAGTTTTCGAATTTTATAGAAAATTTTTCATTGCACTTAATAGAAAATGTTCTATTGTCCTTAACTGAGAAAATCTTACTGAATGTGAAAGAGAATGTTTACTGAAAGTAAATGCTAATGTTTTATAGAGAGTAATATTAATGTTTTATAGGAAGTAATGCTTTTGTGTTATCTAAATGCAACGTTTAAATACCAAATGCTTCCCATAAAGGGAAGAAGGGTTTACCTATTGACATACTGTACACGTCCAAAAATATTTTGCATGTTTTCCTGTAATATCTGTTTTACTCTGTTCCAGCCCAAAGACGTGCTGTGTTGAATGGGGGAGGGGGTATGTGCCGCTCCTGAGGGTTCAGTTGACACAGAGGTACTGCACCTCATCCAGAGGTGTGGTATCCCACTCTCAGGTAAGGAGAGGGGCACTACCCAGGACCCTAAAACCAGCATCCAACACCTCACCACTCCAGTCAGGGCATCTGGGTGTACTCCAAGGAAGAATGGCCTTATCCCAGTCTGGAGAGGGCAACTAGGTAGAGGGTGTGGGTGGAGCCAGTAGTTAGGGGAGGAGCTAATTAGGTGGGAAAGTGAAGGAGATGCTGAAAGGAGGGAGATGGAGTGCGACGTGCTATCCAACCGGAGGCTGTGGTATCTGTATGTGCCACAGCCATATCCACACATATTCACTGAAAATGCAGCCACATAGGACCCAGGGGACTAGAGAGACATCGCCAGGCAAGATCCGGGGCTGCTGGATTGGGACACTGTGTGTGAAGGCGTAGGGCAGGAGAGGTGAGAACCAGCGCAGTGCGATGGCTAGGAAAGGAACATAAGAGAGGAGTCCTGGAGAAGTGTACCCCAAAGCATCTGAGGGTTGGCTGGACCACAGACTTGGAGGACTTAGCACACGGCTGGAGAAAGTAATCTGCAGAACTGTGAGTAAAGCGTTGAAAACTGCACCCCGCTATGATCTCTGAATTATTCCTGCATCACTTGCACTGCACTACAACTACCACAACCAGCATCATCAGAATTAACACCCATATCTGCCCTGGGGACTAGGTCTGCCCGTGGAGAGCTGAAACATCTTAGCTGTGTCACCAACTGCCCAAGTGGATCTGAACTGCAGCGATGGCTGTGGCACCCCCAGGGTCCTGGTCATCACAGTGGTATTGCTTTCCTCCAGGGGAGAGTGATTCTACGTTTGGAGGCAAGAAAGGATAACTGCATCCAGGTATCACAAACATGCAACATGTTCACACTCCAGGCCACCAGGGGGAGCTTTTGTTCCTAATTACTAGGTCACTCCCCAAATATATATAACTGGTAGTCTGTAGGGAGAGTTAGTTAGTTCCAGACAGGAGTCAGTTCCAGACATCCGTCTGAGGAGGACAGAGGGTCCACGGAGCTGTGCATGCCCACAGAGCTGCAGCTCTCAGAAAGAGACGTTTTGAAGGCAGAATTGTATTGCAGCGAACGTGAAGGAAGTCAAAGCAAAGGAGAGGATACCAGAAGGGGACCAGCCCCGAACAGGCTGCCTCCTTCTGAGGTGCAGAACACTGGTAGCCGGGACACCGAGGTAGTTACTTCAGAGACTGGCAGGACAGCTTAACTTTACGTTACCTGTCTGCACCTACACACAGGAGGCACGGTGGCACCCCTCAGAGGTCGGGGCATGCTACAGTCCCTATAAATAGCCTCAAGCCACAAGTCATACTGGTTTTGTCCTATTCGACTATGGGGGACAGAGAGAGAAACACCACATCTGTGAGGACCTTATTTGAAGCTTATGCAGCAAGGGACAACACCACTACAGCGCAAGGGAAGGCTATTGATTTTCACCTGGACAAGGGGACTCTGGACTTGCCTCCAAACCGGCCGGACTATGCCTGCCCTGTGGTCTGGTGCCCTGGACTGTGGATGCTGAAGTCTTCAGTAAAGGTAAAAGAGACTGCAACCTTGTGTCCTCGTTCTTCTCTGCGCCTCTCACCATACCACCATCTTCACACTGGGAAGCCCTGGGGATATACTTCATCTGTGGGAAGGTATACCATCTAGCTGCCACAACATCACCCCAGCGGACCCCTTAAAGCAGCGTCGGTCACCCTGACCGAATAACACAGGTGGCGTCACGAACATAAACTTTATCCCTTTAAAGACCTTTCCCTTTCATACGGACAACCTAGGGCCACAGACTGGGTCGCAGCCACCGTGACATCCCCCTGTGAACCGCAGGACCCGGTACCGAGTACCCCCTTGCCCTGAAGGGGCGCTCCACGGCCATATTGACCGACAACCACAGGTGGCGTCACGAACAATTCCCCCAGAGTCCTGGTCGTTGCAGTAATGTCGCTCTGCCACTAAGGAGAGTGATGTTACATCTGATTGCACGAAAGGAGTTCACCTGACCAGGTATCACAGACACACACTACACTTCACACTCCGGCCACCACCAGGGGGTTGGTTCTATCTATTAGGCCACTCCTCACACTCTGGTAAAACTGGGGGTTGGACGGGAAGTTAGGGAGAAGTAGCTAGGGAGAGCTCGAGAGAGGACCTGTCAGGGGTGGGATCCTGACAGCGGCCTAGGAGAGACAGAACGTTACGGAGCCGTGCTTGAGTGTTACAGTGGCAGACTCCTAAGAAAGGACACGAAAGCGGAGTATATTGCGGAGAAGTGAGAAGCAAGATCACAGCACAGAGGAGATAGAAACAGAAGGAGTCATGCCCTTAAGACCGTGGCAACATCCTTCTGAGGCACGTAGCCGGTGGCCGGAGCACCGAGGAAGTAAGAGACTCTACGTATTACTTCAGACAGCGGCAGGACAGTTAACTATAGGTTGGCTGCCTCACCTAAATCACCTAACGAAGACAAAGGAGGCAATTGTGGGAGAGGGGCGTCTCTAGGGTCCCAGAATAACTCCAGGCCTACCCCGTCATACGGGTGCGTCCTAGCCATATCATCTGGGGGACGGAGAGAGAGAACATCAGAAACAGACACAACAGTTGTGAGGACTATCCCGTGGTGCTCAGCAGGGAGGTACTACAACACACAGGCACTAGAAGGTAGGCACTGATTTCCACCTGCAAAGGAAACTCTGGATGTGCCTTCGGACTGGCTGGTCTCAGCCAGCCCCGTTAGCAGTGCTCTGGATTGAGGACCCTGAAGCCTTCAGTAAAAAGGTAAAGAGACTGCAACCCTGTGTCCTCGTTATTCATCGTGACCTGCACCACGCACCATCATCATATCTTTCATTGGACGCCCCTTAGCAGGGTCACGGACCGGGTTTAGCCACCGTGACAACCCCAGAACTGTGACAGAGAAGCCCGGTACCGAGTACCCGCGCGGCCCTGCGTCTGGGGGCGCTCCACACAGATCTGGCCAAAGTTACAACAGAATTTCTGCAGAACTCAAGGTTCCTTGGAGCACAGTGGCCTCAAAAATCCTTAAATGGAAGAAGTTTGGGACCACTAGAAGTCTTCCTAGACCTGATGGTCCAGCCAAACCTAGCAATCGTGGGAGGAGAGCCTTGATGAGAGAGGTAAAGAAGAACCCCAAGATCACTGTGGCTGGGCTCCAGAGATGCCGTAGGGAGATGGGAGAAAGTTCCACAAAGTCAACTATCACTGCAGAGGATCCCCAAATCCAGGTGTCAAAAACTTGTTGCATCACTCCCAAGAAGACTAATGGCTGTACTAGCTCAAAAAAGTGCTTCTACTCAATACTGGCTATACCCACTGTATGTATGTATGTATGTATGTATAAATATATATATATATATATATATATATATATATATATATACATACACACATGGTCAAAATTGTTGGTACCCCTCATTTTGTTTAATGAAGAAAAACCCACAATGGTCACTGAAATAACTTGAATCTGACAAAAGTAATAATAGATAAAAGATCTATGACAATGATCAAATGAAAGTCGGGCATTGCTTTTCAACCATGTTTCCATAGAATTAAAAAAAAACCTCATGAAATAGGCCTGAACAGAAATGATGTCCCTAAAAATAATGTGACAAAAGGGACATATTAAATCACAGTGTGTCCACTAACTATAATCACGTGTCTACAATCTTGGAATCAGTGAGTGGGCCTTTATATAGGGCTACAGATACCCACTGTGCTGTTTGGTGACATGGTGTATATCACAATCAACATGGACCAGAGGAAGTGAAGAAAAAAGTTGTCTCAGGAGATTAGAAAGAAAATTATAGACAAACATGTTAAAGGTAAAAGTTATAAGACCATCTCCATGCAGCTTGATGTTGCTGTGACTACAGTTGCACATATTATTCAGAAATTTAAGATCCATGGGGCTGTAGCCAACCTCCCTGGACATGGCCGCAGGAGGAAAATTGATGACAAATCAAAGAGATGGTTAATACGAATGGTAACAAAAGAGCCCAGAAAATCTTCTAAACAGATTAAAGGTGAACTTTAAGCTCAAGAAACATCATTGTCAGATCGCACCATCCTTCGTTGTATGAGCCAAAGTGGGCTTCATGGGAGACGACCAAGGAGGACACCATTGTTGTAAAAAAATCATAAAAAAGCCAGACTGGAATTTGACAAACTACATGTTGACTAGCCACAAAGCTTCTGGGAGAATGTCCTATTGAGAGATGAGAAAAAAATGAAACTTTTTGCAAGGCACATCAGCTCTATGTTCGCAGACGGAAAAATGAAGCATATCAAGAAAAGAACACTGTCCTTACTGTGAAACATGGAGGAGGCTCTATTATGTTCTGGGGCTTCCTTGCTGCATCTGGCACAGGGTGTCTAGAATCTGTGCAGGGTACAATGAAATCTCAAGACTAGGGTTGAGCGACTTTCATTTTTTTAAGATCGAGTCTGGTTTTGTGAAACCCGATTTAGTCCAGAGTCGAGTCGAGTGAAGTCGGCCGATTATCGCTAAAAGTCGGGGATCGACCGAAACACGAAACCCAATGCAAGTCAATGGGGAAGCATAGCCGGCAGTGAGTGGAGGCCAGGAAAACACCTACAGTGCACATTTTACTGCAAAAAACATCCATTCTTGTTTTCTGAAGCTTGTCAATCTTAATTAACTTTATAATAATAGTTGGGCACTGGAAATTGGGGGTCATTTGGCAAAAGTTGTGGGGGTAGGGCTGGTTCAAGGTTTTAGTGGGCCCAGGAAACATGGACTACGTCATGGCGGTGGAGCAGGGAGAGGTAAGTATTTCAACGTTGCAAGTGCTGTGATCCTGAGCAAGCAGGGGGGGCCCACTCGTTCGCATTGGCACTGGCACAGGGCCCCTCAAAGTACGGCGGTGTGTTTGCATGGCGGGGGCGCCTCCCACCAGCAGCGACACTTTTGCGTACTCTGAGTGGCCCTGTGCCAGTGACGTCGCCAACGAGTATGCCCCCCCACCTGATGAAGGAACCTGCACTTTCATCTGCACCTTCCTCTTTGTCCCTGTGTAAGGTGGTATAATATGCGGGAAGGGGAACCTTACTTTCAGCAGGGTCAGATTCTGGCTGTGTAGAGTACAAGGGGAATGTAGTGGTCTAGGTCAATGTACCAGCAGACTCATCTAGCAGTGGCTGGGCAATGGGCAGGATGATGAGGAAACAGATATAGGGCCAAAGAATAAAGTAGGCTAAATGCAGATCAAAATTGGTAACAGGACTAAACAGGCGGCATTGCTTTGTTCAGTGGAGTAGCAAACCCAAGAGCAGCAGACACTGTTTCAAGGGCCTAACCACACTAGTAGGCCAAATGCAGTTTAATATCTGATAGTATAGGCCGAAAGCCAGAATGTGGAAGCTCAGCTTTGTTCAGTTGAGGACAACACCAGGGAGGGGCAGACACCGTTAGTAGGCCCTAACCACCATTTTGTTTTTTAAAAAACACTTAATGAGAGCCAGAAGGTTGAAGCTCAGCTTTATTCAGTTGAGGGCAACACCAGGGAGGGGCAGACACCGTTAGTAGGCCCTAAACACCATTTTGTTTTTTAAAAAACACTTAATGAGAGCCAGAAGGTTGAAGCTCAGCTTTATTCAGTTGAGGGCAACACCAGGCAGGGGCAGACACCGTTAGTAGGCCGGAACCACCATTTTGTTTTTTAAAAAACACTTAATGAGAGCCAGAAGGTTGAAGCTCAGCTTTATTCAGTTGAGGGCAACACCAGGCAGGGGCAGACACCGTTAGTAGGCCGGAAACAGCAATGTGTTTAAAAACAGCAGTTAATCAGACCTGGAAGGTAGAAGCTCAGCTTTATTCAGTTGAGGGCAACACCAGGGAGGGGCAGAAGCCGTTAGTAGGCCCTAACCACCATTTTGTTTTTTAAAAAACACTTAATGAGAGCCAGAAGGTTGAAGCTCAGCTTTATTCAGTTGAGGGCAACACCAGGGAGGGGCAGACACCGTTAGTAGGCCCTAAACACCATTTTGTTTTTTAAAAAACACTTAATGAGAGCCAGAAGGTTGAAGCTCAGCTTTATTCAGTTGAGGGCAACACCAGGCAGGGGCAGACACCGTTAGTAGGCCGGGACCACCATTTTGTTTTTTAAAAAACACTTAATGAGAGCCAGAAGGTTGAAGCTCAGCTTTATTCAGTTGAGGGCAACACCAGGCAGGGGCAGACACCGTTAGTAGGCCGGAACCAGCAATGTGTTTAAAAACAGCAGTTAATCAGAGCCGGAAGGTAGAAGCTCAGCTTTATTCAGTTGAGGGCAACACCAGGGAGGGGCAGAAGCCGTTAGTAGGCCCTAACCACCATTTTGTTTTTTAAAAAACACTTAATGAGAGCCAGAAGGTTGAAGCTCAGCTTTATTCAGTTGAGGGCAACACCAGGCAGGGGCAGACACCGTTAGTAGGCCGGAACCACCATTTTGTTTTTTAAAAAACACTTAATGAGAGCCAGAAGGTTGAAGCTCAGCTTTATTCAGTTGAGGGCAACACCAGGCAGGGGCAGACACCGTTAGTAGGCCGGAACCAGCAATGTGTTTAAAAACAGCAGTTAATCAGAGCCGGAAGGTAGAAGCTCAGCTTTATTCAGTTGAGGGCAACACCAGGGAGGGGCAGAAGCCGTTAGTAGGCCCTAACCACCATTTTGTTTTTTAAAAAACACTTAATGAGAGCCAGAAGGTTGAAGCTCAGCTTTATTCAGTTGAGGGCAACACCAGGCAGGGGCAGACACCGTTAGTAGGCCGGAACCACCATTTTGTTTTTTAAAAAACACTTAATGAGAGCCAGAAGGTTGAAGCTCAGCTTTATTCAGTTGAGGACAACACCAGGCAGGGGCAGACACCGTTAGTAGGCCGGAACCAGCAATGTGTTTAAAAACAGCAGTTAATCAGAGCCGGAAGGTAGAAGCTCAGCTTTATTCAGTTGAGGGCAACACCAGGGAGGGGCAGAAGCCGTTAGTAGGCCCTAACCACCATTTTGTTTTTTAAAAAACACTTAATGAGAGCCAGAAGGTTGAAGCTCAGCTTTATTCAGTTGAGGGCAACACCAGGGAGGGGCAGACACCGTTAGTAGGCCCTAACCACCATTTTGTTTTTTAAAAAACACTTAATGAGAGCCAGAAGGTTGAAGCTCAGCTTTATTCAGTTGAGGGCAACACCAGGGAGGGGCAGACACCGTTAGTAGGCCCTAAACACCATTTTGTTTTTTAAAAAACACTTAATGAGAGCCAGAAGGTTGAAGCTCAGCTTTATTCAGTTGAGGGCAACACCAGGGAGGGGCAGACACCGTTAGTAGGCCCTAAACACCATTTTGTTTTTTAAAAAACACTTAATGAGAGCCAGAAGGTTGAAGCTCAGCTTTATTCAGTTGAGGGCAACACCAGGCAGGGGCAGACACCGTTAGTAGGCCGGAACCACCATTTTGTTTTTTAAAAAACACTTAATGAGAGCCAGAAGGTTGAAGCTCAGCTTTATTCAGTTGAGGGCAACACCAGGCAGGGGCAGACACCGTTAGTAGGCCGGAACCAGCAATGTGTTTAAAAACAGCAGTTAATCAGAGCCGGAAGGTAGAAGCTCAGCTTTATTCTGTTGAGGGCAACACCAGGGAGGGGCAGAAGCCGTTAGTAGGCCCTAACCACCATTTTGTTTTTTAAAAAACACTTAATGAGAGCCAGAAGGTTGAAGCTCAGCTTTATTCAGTTGAGGGCAACACCAGGCAGGGGCAGACACCGTTAGTAGGCCGGAACCACCATTTTGTTTTTTAAAAAACACTTAATGAGAGCCAGAAGGTTGAAGCTCAGCTTTATTCAGTTGAGGGCAACACCAGGCAGGGGCAGACACCGTTAGTAGGCCGGAACCACCATTTTGTTTTTTAAAAAACACTTTATGAGAGCCAGAAGGTTGAAGCTCAGCTTTATTCAGTTGAGGGCAACACCAGGCAGGGGCAGACACCGTTAGTAGGCCGGAACCAGCAATGTGTTTAAAAACAGCAGTTAATCAGAGCCGGAAGGTAGAAGCTCAGCTTTATTCAGTTGAGGGCAACACCAGGGAGGGGCAGAAGCCGTTAGTAGGCCCTAACCACCATTTTGTTTTTTAAAAAACACTTAATGAGAGCCAGAAGGTTGAAGCTCAGCTTTATTCAGTTGAGGGCAACACCAGGCAGGGGCAGACACCGTTAGTAGGCCGGAACCACCATTTTGTTTTTTAAAAATCACTTAATGAGAGCCAGAAGGTTGAAGCTCAGCTTTATTCAGTTGAGGGCAACACCAGGCAGGGGCAGACACCGTTAGTAGGCCGGAACCAGCAATGTGTTTAAAAACAGCAGTTAATCAGAGCCGGAAGGTAGAAGCTCAGCTTTATTCAGTTGAGGGCAACACCAGGGAGGGGCAGAAGCCGTTAGTAGGCCGGAACCAGCAATATGTTTAAAAACAGCAGTTAATCAGAGCCGGAAGGTAGAAGCTCAGCTTTATTCAGTTGAGGGCAACACCAGGGAGGGGCAGAAGCCGTTAGTAGGCCGGAACCAGCAATGTGTTTAAAAACAGCAGTTAATCAGAGCCGGAAGGTAGAAGCTCAGCTTTATTCAGTTGAGGGCAACACCAGGGAGGGGCAGAAGCCGTTAGTAGGCCCTAACCACCATTTTGTTTTTCAAAAAACACTTAATGAGAGCCAGAAGGTTGAAGCTCAGCTTTATTCAGTTGAGGGCAACACCAGGCAGGGGCAGACACCGTTAGTAGGCCGGAACCACCATTTTGTTTTTTAAAAAACACTTAATGAGAGCCAGAAGGTTGAAGCTCAGCTTTATTCAGTTGAGGGCAACACCAGGCAGGGGCAGACACCGTTAGTAGGCCGGAACCAGCAATGTGTTTAAAAACAGCAGTTAATCAGAGCCGGAAGGTAGAAGCTCAGCTTTATTCAGTTGAGGGCAACACCAGGGAGGGGCAGAAGCCGTTAGTAGGCCCTAACCACCATTTTGTTTTTTAAAAAACACTTAATGAGAGCCAGAAGGTTGAAGCTCAGCTTTATTCAGTTGAGGGCAACACCAGGGAGGGGCAGAAGCCGTTAGTAGGCCCTAACCACCATTTTGTTTTTTAAAAAACACTTAATGAGAGCCAGAAGGTAGAAGCTCAGCTTTATTCAGTTGAGGACAACTTGAATTAGGGACTGCATACAGACTTAGCAGGCTGTCCCCTGTGTGGACCATGCATCCAATACATTAACCCATTGAGCCACAAAGGACACGTAACCTTCCGTGGCCATGCCTACAGGTCCATGTGTCTGTTGTCAGGTGTACCTTTGTCAGTGTAGGCCTATTGGAAGGAGGGACCGCAGACAGGCTTCGAAGGCCTAACACAATAAAATGGGCTGGCTGTAGGCACTTTAAAATTGGTTCCAGGGGTACACGGGCAGCAGTGGTCTGGTCAGTGGAGGCCTAGTGGAAGGAGGGACCGCAGACAGGCTTCGAAGGCCTAACACAATAAAATGGGCTGGCTGTAGGCACTTTAAAATTGGTTCCAGGGGTACACGGGCAGCAGTGGTCTGGTCAGTGGAGGCCTAGTGGAAGGAGGGACCGCAGACAGGCTTCGAAGGCCTAAAATAACAAACAATAGGCTCATGGCAGTTTTACAGCGGTTACATGGATACACGGGCAGGCAGCTTGGTGGTGAGTGGAGGAGTATTTAAAGTAGGGACCGCAGACAGGCTATCAAAGGCCTAAAATAACAAACAATAGGCTCATGGCAGTTTTACAGCGGTTACATGGATACACAGGCAGCTTGGTGGTGAGTGGAGGAGTATTTAAAGTAGGGACCGCAGACAGGCTATCAAAGGCCTAAAATAACAAACAATAGGCTCATGGCAGTTTTACAGCGGTTACATGGATAAACGGGCAGGCAGCTGGTGATGAGTGGAGGAGTATTTAAAGTAGGGACCGCAGACAGGCTATCAAAGGCCTAAAATAACAAACAATAGGCTCATGGCAGTTTTACAGCGGTTACATGGATACACGGGCAGGCAGCTGGTGATGAGTGGAGGAGTATTTAAAGTAGGGACCGCAGACAGGCTATCAAAGGCCTAAAATAACAAACAATAGGCTCATGGCAGTTTTACAGCGGTTACATGGATACACAGGCAGCTTGGTGGTGAGTGGAGGAGTATTTAAAGTAGGGACCGCAGACAGGCTATCAAAGGCCTAAAATAACAAACAATAGGCTCATGGCAGTTTTACAGCGGTTACATGGATACACAGGCAGCTTGGTGGTGAGTGGAGGAGTAGTGCAAGGAGTGTCTGTCCCAGTACTCCCAAAATATAAATAGATGTTAATGTCTCGCAAAACAACCAAAACAAAAAAAAAGGTGGCATACTTAGGTACAGGGGTGGGCTCATCTACTGAGTTTCTGACATAGTAATTTGGCAGTAACTATTTAATGGTGCCAATATAGGACACAGACACAGACTACTTTAAGTTGC
The DNA here is from genome assembly GCF_051348905.1 of Ranitomeya variabilis. Classification (NCBI taxonomy): domain Eukaryota; kingdom Metazoa; phylum Chordata; class Amphibia; order Anura; family Dendrobatidae; genus Ranitomeya; species Ranitomeya variabilis. The sequence goes on from NC_135236.1 coordinate 459,634,113, forward strand.
ATCATAGATGTCTACAAATTTGTATTGTCAGTGCCAGACATTGAATGATGTCAGCGAATAGACTAAAGATTGGTGGAGCTGTGCGACATAATTTTGCACGTGGTAGAGCACATTTTGAGCTGGGGTAGGGGGGAACTCTCTTGAGGCCGGCGGGACCGCCCCAGGGCCCCTCATGTTACAACGGTGTGTCTGACGTTGGGTGCGCACCGCCACCGCCAGAGACACTACATTGTACTATGAGGGACCCAGTAGCAATGCCGTCAACCAAAAGCGAGCACACCCACCTCTTCAGACAAACAGCAGTCTCACGGGTGCTTGCGCCAAGTCGCGATACCACGGCCCCGTGTGGGGAGTTTTGCCATTTAGGGAGGTGTAAACATGTCGTATGCTGTACAATCAGCTGCAGCAAATTAGACATTAGAAAAGTAATTCACAGGCAAGAGCTTTTCATAGGAAAGCTAGGTGTCGGCCGGGCAAGGTGGGGCAAAAGATTTCGAAATCCAGTTGTGGTTCATTTTAATGAATGTTAGATCGTCAACATTTTGGGTAGCCAGACGAGTCCTTTTTTCGGTTAATATTGAACCTGCAGCACTGAATACTCTTTCTGATAGGACACTTGCTGCCGGGCAAGCAAGCTCCTGCAATGCATATTCTGCCAATTCTGGCCAGGTGTCTAATTTGGAGGCCCAGTAATCAAATGGGAATGACGGTTGAGGGAGAACATCGATAAGGGATGAAAAATAGTTAGTAACCATACTGGACAAATGTTGTCTCCTGTCACTTTCAATTGATGCAGCAGTACCTGTCCTGTCTGCGGTCATAGCAAAATCACTCCACAACCTGGTCAGAAAACCCCTCTGTCCAACGCCACTTCTGATGTGTGCACCCCTAACACTCCTAGTCTGCTGCCCCCTGGAGCTCGTGTGAGAACGATCACGTGCGCTGTGTGCTGGGAATGCCTGAAGCAAACGGTCAACAAGAGTTGATTGTTTGGTTGCTAATATTAGTTCCAAGTTCTCATGTGGCATAATATTTTGCAATTTGCCTTTATAGCGTGGATCAAGGAGGCAGGCCAACCAGTAATCGTCATCGTTCATCATTTTCGTAATGCGTGTGTCCCTTTTTAGGATACGTAAGGCATAATCCGCCATGTGGGCCAAAGTTCCAGTTGTCAAATCTCCGGTTGTGATTGGTTGAGGGGCAGTTGCAGGCAAATCTACGTCACTGTAAATCCAAAAAGAAAGAAAAAAATGGCACAACTCCCGACAGAGGATACAAAGGGTGTGTGACGGTTTAACCCCAGACGTAAATCCTGGAGGTGCTAGCGTTAAGATAAAACAGTCTTCAATAGCAGAAAAATAGAACAAATCACGCAGCACTCACCGGCACCGTGGTCAGCAGTCTTCTTTATTGCAACATGAGAAAATGTACAGCTTCACGGCACGGGGGAGTCTCCGAGGTGAGGAGTGTGAGAGGCGGGACGACGGCCGTTTCACGCTGAACAATAGCGCTTCTACGGGTCCATGTCCGAGAGGAAGTTACGCCGAGAGAAGTAGGTAAGATACCCCTCCCCTACAGCGTCCCCTCCAATCAGACAAAAAAGAAAGTGCTGTGTGCATAAGTGAAAGTTAAAATCAAGGAATAAAGCAGGATTCTACAAACTGACATTTTGACAATGGACATCCATAAATGCATAATAAAATTTGCAACACTTGATCAAAGCCATGTTATTTTAGGCTGGTCAAGTGAGCATACACTGCAGGCACATGACCTAAAAACTAGGACGCACTAAGGAAGCTCCGTACTTATAATTTTGATTTAAGGACAGATATTTTAAGGGGTATAGGAATAAATGGCTTTACCCAATCGACCAAAAATTTCAATAGAAAAATCGGAGATTTTTATGGGGGGTTAATGCGTCTGTACTACAAAAAAATGGACATGTCTGTCCTGTCATTGAAACCGGCAGGACCAGTGGCACGTGTCCTCATGATCCCCCTTAAAATATCTGTCCTTAAATCAAAATTATAAGTACGGAGCTTCCTTAGTTGGCCTTTTTCATCCATACCAGTATGATCCTTTTTATGTATATCGGTAGTTTAGCCGTCTCTAGATACATCGTGCGTCCTAGTTTTTAGGTCATGTGCCTGCAGTGTATGCTCACTTGACCAGCCTAAAATAACATGGCTTTGATCAAGTGTTGCAAATTTTATTATGCATTTATGGATGTCCATTGTCAAAATGTCAGTTTGTAGAATCCTGCTTTATTCCTTGATTTTAACTTTCACTTATGCACACAGCACTTTCTTTTTTGTCTGATTGGAGGGGACGCTGTAGGGGAGGGGTATCTTACCTACTTCTCTCGGCGTAACTTCCTCTCGGACATGGACCCGTAGAAGCGCTATTGTTCAGCGTGAAACGGCCGTCGTCCCGCCTCTCACACTCCTCACCTCGGAGACTCCCCCGTGCCGTGAAGCTGTACATTTTCTCATGTCCCATGAAATCTACGTCACTTGTGTCCCTCAAAAAAACAGAACCCGGCCGTGACACGCAACCAATTTCCTGTGCCCCCGGGAAAGGTTCGGCATTAAAAATATACTCATCCCCATCATCCTCCTCGTCCTCCACCTCCTCTTCGCCCGCTACCTCGTCCTGTACACTGCCCTGACCAGACAATGGCTGACTGTCATCAAGGCTTTCCTCTTCCTCTGGTGCAGACGCCTGCTCCTTTATGTGCGTCAAACTTTGCATCAGCAGACGCATTAGGGGGATGCTCATGCTTATTACGGCGTTGTCTGCACTAACCAGCCATGTGCATTCCTCAAAACACTGAAGGACTTGACACATGTCTTGTATCTTAGACCACTGCACACCTGACAACTCCATGTCTGCCATCCTACTGCCTGCCCGTGTATCCTCCCACAAATAAATAACAGCACGCCTCTGTTCGCACAGTCTCTGAAGCATGTGCAGTGTTGAGTTCCACCTTGTTGCAACGTCTATGATGAGGCGATGCTGGGGAAGGTTCAAAGACCGCTGATAGGTCTGCATACGGCTGGCGTGTACAGGCGAACGTCGGATATGTGAGCAAAGTGCACGCACTTTGAGGAGCAGGTCGGAGAACCCAGGATAAGTTTTCAATAAGCACTGCACCACCAGGTTTAAGGTGTGAGCCAGGCAAGGAATGTGTTTCAGTTGGGAAAGGGAGATGGCAGCCATGAAATTCCTTCCGTTATCACTCACTACCTTGCCTGCCTCAAGATCTACTGTGCCCAGCCACGACTGCGTTTCTTGTTGCAAGAACTCGGACAGAACTTCCGCGGTGTGTCTGTTGTCGCCCAAACACTTCATAGCCAATACAGCCTGCTGACGCTTGGCAGTAGCTGGCCCATAATGGGACAACTGGTGTGCAACAGTGTCATCTGCCGATGGAGTGGTTGGCAGACTGCGTTCTGTGGAAGAGCTGTAGCTTCTGCAGGAGGACGAGGAGGAGGAGGAGGAGGGGGTGCGAACGCCTACAGCCAACTGTTTCCTAGACCGTGGGCTAGGCACAACTGTCCCTAAATTGATGTCGCCTGTGGACCCTGCATCCACCACATTCACCCAGTGTGCCGTGATGGACACATAACGTCCCTGGCCATGCCTACTGGTCCATGCATCTGTAGTCAGGTGCACCTTTGTACTCACAGATTGCCTGAGTGCATGGACGATGCGCTGTTTAACATGCTGGTGCAGGGCTGGGATGGCTTTTCTGGAAAAAAAGTGTCGACTGGGTAGCTCGTATCGTGGTTCAGCGTACTCCATCAGGGCTTTGAAAGCTTCGCTTTCAACTAACCGGTAGGGCATCATCTCTAACGAGATTAGTCTAGCTATGTGGGCGTTAAAACCCTGTGTACGCGGATGCGAGGATAAGTACTTCCTTTTTCTAACCAGAGTCTCATGTAGGGTGAGCTGGACTGGAGAGCTGGAGATCGTGGAACTTTCGGGTGTGCCGGTGTACATGGCAGACTGAGAGACGGTTGGAGACGGTATTGTTTCCGCCGGTGCCCTAGATGCAATATTTCCTCCTACAAAACTGGTGGTTCCCTGACCCTGACTGCTTTTGGCTGGCAAAGAAAACTGCACAGATACTGCCGGTGGTGCGGAAAATGGTGGCCTTACAGTGACGGAAGGGATGTTGCGTTGCTGACTAGCTTCATTGGCCGAGGGTGCTACAACCTTAAGGGACGTTTGGTAGTTAGTCCAGGCTTGAAAATGCATGGTGGTTAAGTGTCTATGCATGCAACTAGTATTTAGACTTTTCAGATTCTGACCTCTGCTTAAGCTAGTTGAACATTTTTGACAGATGACTTTGCGCTGATCAGTTGGATGTTGTTTAAAAAAATGCCAGACTGCACTCTTCCTAGACTCGGATCCCTTTTCAGGGATTGCAGACTGAGCTTTAACCGGATGGCCACGCTGTCCTCCAACAGGTTTTGGCTTTGACACGCGTTTTGGGCCAGATACGGGCCCGGCAGATGGAACCTGTTGCGATGTTGATGCCTGCTGCGGCCCCTCCTCCACCTCCGCTTCTGAACTACTGCCGCCTGCACCCTGTTCCCCCAATGGTTGCCAATCGGGGTCAATAACTGGGTCATCTATTACCTCCTCTTCGAGCTCGTGTGCAACTTCGTCTGTGTCACTGTGTCGGTCGGTGGTATAGCGTTCGTGGCGGGGCAACATAGTCTCATCAGGGTCTGATTGTGGATCTGTACCCTGAGAGGGCAATGTGGTGGTCTGAGTCAAAGGAGCAGCATAGTACTCTGGCTGTGGCTGTGCATCAGTGCACTCCATGTCAGAATCTACTTGTAATGGGCATGGCCTGTTAAATGTTTCACTTTCTAAGCCAGGGACGGTATGTGTAAAGAGCTCCATGGAGTGACCCGTTGTGTCGCCTGCTGCATCCTTCTCTCTTGTTGTAGTTTTTGCTGAGGAGGACAAGGAAGCGACTTGTCCCTGACCGTGAACATCCACAAGCGACGCGCTGCTTTTACATTTACCAGTTTCGGAAGAGGAGGCAAAAGAGCTAGAGGCTGAGTCTGCAATGTAAGCCAAAACTTGCTGTTGCTGCTCCGCCTTTAAAAGCGGTTTTCCTACTCCCAGAAAAGAGAGCGTTCGAGGCCTTGTGTAGCCTGACGACGAAACTGGCTCCACAGCTCCAGACTTAGGTGGAATATTTTTATCCCCACGACCACCTGATGCTCCACTACCACTACCATCATTACCAGCTGACAATGAACGCCCACGACGACCTCTTGCACCAGACTTCCTCATTGTTTTAAAATCTTAACCAAAGTAACTTTATTTGTTGCTGTCAAACAACTTACACGGTGAGCTATAACTTCAGTATGATTTCAATATCCCTTAACAGGTTGGTGAGACCACAAGGAAAATCAGGCACAATGTTACACACTCTGTTTTCTGTGGCACAAAATCACAGAGATGACACACACGCAGGGCTGTCACTCAAGCACTAATGTCAATATTAATCTCCCACCTAATTTATTTATTTTTTTTTTCTCAGGGAGACTTTAGAAACCAAATAATATAAAAAAAAAAACAAAAAAAAAAAGGCTTTCTATGGCCCACAATTAGAGAGAGAGAGGTGGCACACCCAGGAGTCAAGACTGGAGCACAAGCTGAAAGGGCAATATTACTCTCCCACTGTTTTTTTAAGTTTTTTTTTTTTTATTTTCAGGGAGACTTTAGAAACCAAATAATATTAAAAAAACCAAAAAAATAAATAGCCTTTCTATGGCCCACTGAATGAGAGAGAGAGGTGGCACACCCAGGAGTCAAGACTGGCACACAAGCTGAAAGGGCAATATTACTCTCCCACTGTTTTTTTATGTATTTTTTGTTTTTTAAGGGAGACTTTAGAAACCAAATAATATTAAAAAAAAAACAAAAAAAAAAGGCTTCCTATGGCCCACAATTAGAGAGAGAGAGGTGGCACACCCAGGAGTCAAGACTGGCGCACAAGCTGAAAGGGCAATATTACTCTCCCACTGTTTTTTTATGTTTTTTTTTTTTTTCAGGGAGACTTTAGAAACCAAATAATATTAAAAAAAACAAAAAAATAAATAGCCTTTCTATGGCCCACAATTAGAGAGAGAGAGGTGGCACACCCAGAAGTCAAGACTGGCACACAAGCTGAAAGGGCAATATTACTCTCCCACTGTTTTTTTATGTATTTTTTGTTTTTTAAGGGAGACTTTAGAAACCAAATAATATTAAAAAAAAAAAAAAAAAAAAAGGCTTTCTATGGCCCACAATTAGAGAGAGAGAGGTGGCACACCCAGGAGTCAAGACTGGCGCACAAGCTGAAAGGGCAATATTACTCTCCCACTGTTTTTTTATGTATTTTTTTTTATTTTCAGGGAGACTTTAGAAACCAAATAATATTAAAAAAACCAAAAAAATAAATAGCCTTTCTATGGCCCACTGAATGAGAGAGAGAGGTGGCACACCCAGGAGTCAAGACTGGCACACAAGCTGAAAGGGCAATATTACTCTCCCACTGTTTTTTTATGTATTTTTTGTTTTTTAAGGGAGACTTTAGAAACCAAATAATATTAAAAAAAAAACAAAAAAAAAAGGCTTCCTATGGCCCACAATTAGAGAGAGAGAGGTGGCACACCCAGGAGTCAAGACTGGCGCACAAGCTGAAAGGGCAATATTACTCTCCCACTGTTTTTTTATGTTTTTTTTTTTTTTCAGGGAGACTTTAGAAACCAAATAATATTAAAAAAACAAAAAAAATAAATAGCCTTTCTATGGCCCACTGAATGAGAGAGAGAGGTGGCACACCCAGGAGTCAAGACTGGCACACAAGCTGAAAGGGCAATATTACTCTCCCACTGTTTTTTTATGTATTTTTTGTTTTTTAAGGGAGACTTTAGAAACCAAATAATATTAAAAAACAAACAAAAAAAAAGGCTTTCTATGGCCCACAATTAGAGAGAGAGAGGTGGCACACCCAGGAGTCAAGACTGGCGCACAAGCTGAAAGGGCAATATTACTCTCCCACTGTTTTTTTATGTTTTTTTTTTTTTTCAGGGAGACTTTAGAAACCAAATAATATTAAAAAAACCCAAAAAATAAATAGCCTTTCTATGGCCCACTGAATGAGAGAGAGAGGTGGCACACCCAGGAGTCAAGACTGGCACACAAGCTGAAAGGGCAATATTACTCTCCCACTGTTTTTTTATGTATTTTTTGTTTTTTAAGGGAGACTTTAGAAACCAAATAATATTTTAAAAAAAACAAAAAAAAAAAGGCTTTCTATGGCCCACAATTAGAGAGAGAGAGGTGGCACACCCAGGAGTCAAGACTGGCGCACAAGCTGAAAGGGCAATATTACTCTCCCACTGTTTTTTTATGTTTTTTTTTTTTTTCAGGGAGACTTTAGAAACCAAATAATATTAAAAAAACCCAAAAAATAAATAGCCTTTCTATGGCCCACTGAATGAGAGAGAGAGGTGGCACACCCAGGAGTCAAGACTGGCACACAAGCTGAAAGGGCAATATTACTCTCCCACTGTTTTTTTATGTATTTTTTGTTTTTTAAGGGAGACTTTAGAAACCCAATAATATTTAAAAAAAAAAAAAAAAAAGGCTTTCTATGGCCCACTGAATGAGAGAGAGAGGTGGCACACCCAGGAGTCAAGACTGGCACACAAGCTGAAAGGGCAATATTACTCTCCCACTGTTTTTTTATGTATTTTTTGTTTTTTAAGGGAGACTTTAGAAACCCAATAATATTAAAAAAAAAAAAAAAAAAAAGGCTTTCTATGGCCCACAATTAGAGAGAGAGGTGGCACACCCAGGAGTCAAGACTGGCACACAAGCTGAAAGGGCAATATTACTCTCCCACTGTTTTTTTATGTATTTTTTGTTTTTTAAGGGAGACTTTAGAAACCAAATAATATTTAAAAAAACAACAAAAAAAAGGCTTTCTATGGCCCACAATTAGAGAGAGAGAGGTGGCACACCCAGGAGTCAAGACTGGCGCACAAGCTGAAAGGGCAATATTACTCTCCCACTGTTTTTTTAAGTTTTTTTTTTTTATTTTCAGGGAGACTTTAGAAACCAAATAATATTAAAAAAACCCAAAAAATAAATAGCCTTTCTATGGCCCACTGAATGAGAGAGAGAGAGGTGGCACACCCAGGAGTCAAGACTGGCACACAAGCTGAAAGGGCAATATTACTCTCCCACTGTTTTTTTATGTTTTTTTTTTTTTCAGGGAGACTTTAGAAACCAAATAATATTAAAAAAACCAAAAAAATAAATAGCCTTTCTATGGCCCACTGAATGAGAGAGAGAGGTGGCACACCCAGGAGTCAAGACTGGCACACAAGCTGAAAGGGCAATATTACTCTCCCACTGTTTTTTTATGTATTTTTTGTTTTTTAAGGGAGACTTTAGAAACCCAATAATATTAAAAAAAAAAAAAAAAAAAAGGCTTTCTATGGCCCACAATTAGAGAGAGAGGTGGCACACCCAGGAGTCAAGACTGGCACACAAGCTGAAAGGGCAATATTACTCTCCCACTGTTTTTTTATGTATTTTTTGTTTTTTAAGGGAGACTTTAGAAACCAAATAATATTTAAAAAAACAACAAAAAAAAGGCTTTCTATGGCCCACAATTAGAGAGAGAGAGGTGGCACACCCAGGAGTCAAGACTGGCGCACAAGCTGAAAGGGCAATATTACTCTCCCACTGTTTTTTTATGTTTTTTTTTTTTTTCAGGGAGACTTTAGAAACCAAATAATATTAAAAAAACCCAAAAAATAAATAGCCTTTCTATGGCCCACTGAATGAGAGAGAGAGGTGGCACACCCAGGAGTCAAGACTGGCACACAAGCTGAAAGGGCAATATTACTCTCCCACTGTTTTTTTATGTATTTTTTGTTTTTTAAGGGAGACTTTAGAAACCCAATAATATTTAAAAAAAAAAAAAAAAAAGGCTTTCTATGGCCCACTGAATGAGAGAGAGAGGTGGCACACCCAGGAGTCAAGACTGGCACACAAGCTGAAAGGGCAATATTACTCTCCCACTGTTTTTTTATGTATTTTTTGTTTTTTAAGGGAGACTTTAGAAACCCAATAATATTAAAAAAAAAAAAAAAAAAAAGGCTTTCTATGGCCCACAATTAGAGAGAGAGGTGGCACACCCAGGAGTCAAGACTGGCACACAAGCTGAAAGGGCAATATTACTCTCCCACTGTTTTTTTATGTATTTTTTGTTTTTTAAGGGAGACTTTAGAAACCAAATAATATTTAAAAAAACAACAAAAAAAAGGCTTTCTATGGCCCACAATTAGAGAGAGAGAGGTGGCACACCCAGGAGTCAAGACTGGCGCACAAGCTGAAAGGGCAATATTACTCTCCCACTGTTTTTTTAAGTTTTTTTTTTTTATTTTCAGGGAGACTTTAGAAACCAAATAATATTAAAAAAACCCAAAAAATAAATAGCCTTTCTATGGCCCACTGAATGAGAGAGAGAGAGGTGGCACACCCAGGAGTCAAGACTGGCACACAAGCTGAAAGGGCAATATTACTCTCCCACTGTTTTTTTATGTTTTTTTTTTTTTCAGGGAGACTTTAGAAACCAAATAATATTAAAAAAACCAAAAAAATAAATAGCCTTTCTATGGCCCACTGAATGAGAGAGAGAGGTGGCACACCCAGGAGTCAAGACTGGCACACAAGCTGAAAGGGCAATATTACTCTCCCACTGTTTTTTTATGTATTTTTTGTTTTTTAAGGGAGACTTTAGAAACCCAATAATATTAAAAAAAAAAAAAAAAAAAAGGCTTTCTATGGCCCACTGAATGAGAGAGAGAGGTGGCACACCCAGGAGTCAAGACTGGCACACAAGCTGAAAGGGCAATATTACTCTCCCACTGTTTTTTTATTTATTTTTTTTTTTTTCAGGGAGACTTTAGAAACCAAATAATAAGAAAAAAAATAAATAAATAAATAGGCTTTCTATAGCCCACTGAATAAGAGATAGCACACACAGCAGTGGCACACAAGCCCTGACTGAGGCCAATATTTTTCTACCACTGATTGATGTAGTGTTTTTGTGTTGAGGTAGAATTTAGAACACAAATCACGGAAAAAATAAATAGGCTTTCTATGGCCCACTCAGTGAGAGATGGCACACACAGGGATGGCACTGTAGCAGAAATGCCAATCTTAATCTCCCACAAAAAAAAAAACAAAAAAAAAAAACAGGGACTGTCCTACAATTACTATCTCCCTGCAGTAATCTAAGCCAGGTATGGCAGGCAGCAATAGGAGTGGACTGATGCACAAATTAAATAAAAAGTGTGGACAAACAAAAAAGATAGCTGTGCAGAAAGGAAGGAACAAGAGGATATGTGCTTTGAAAAAAGCAGTTGGTTTCCACAGTGGCGTACACACAGCAATACAGCTATCACGGAGCCTTCTAGGGCAGCCCAATGAGCTACAGCGCTGAGGAAAAAAAAAAAAAAATAGCTTCCACTGTTCCTGCACACCGAAGGTGGTGTTGGACAGTGGAAATCGCTACAGCACAAGCGGTTTGGTGGTTAGTGGACCCTGCCTAACGCTCTCCCTGCTTCTGACGAAGCGGCAGCAACCTCTCCCTAAGCTCAGATCAGCAGCAGTAAGATGGCGGTCGGTGGGAACGCCCCTTTATAGCCCCTGTGACGCCGCAGACAGCAAGCCAATCACTGCAATGCCCTTCTCTAAGATGGTGGGGACCAGGATCTATGTCATCACGCTGCCCACACTCTGCGTTCACCTTCATTGGCTGAGAAATGAAATGCGACTTTGGCGCGAAAGTCGCGTACCGCATGGCCGACAAGCACAGGGGTCGGATCGGGTTTCATGAGACGCCGACTTAGCCAAAAGTCGGCGACTTTTGAAAATGATCGACCCGTTTCGCTCAACCCTACTCAAGACTATCAAGGGATTCTAGAAAGAAATATGCTGTCCATCATCAGAAAGCTTGGTCTCAGTCACAGGTCATGGGTCTTGCAACAGGATGACCCAAATCACATAATTAAAAACACTCAAGAATGGCTAAGAAAAAAACATTGGACTATTCTCAAGTGGTCTTCTATGAGCCCTAACCTAAATCCTATTGAGCATGTTTGGAAAGAGCTTCAAACGCGAGACAACTGGAACAGTTTGCTCTTGAGGAGTGGGTCAAAATACCTGTCGAGAGGTAAAGAAGTCTCATTGACAGTTACAGGAATCATTTGATTACAGTGATTGCCTCAAAAGGTTGTGCAACAAAATATTATGTTAAGGGTACCATAATTTCTGTCCAGGCCTACTTCATGAGTTTCATTTTTTTTTTTTTTAATTCTGTGGAAGCATGGCTGAAAAGCAGTGTTTGATTTTCATTTGTTCATTTTGATAGATTTTTAATTTATTATATATTATTTATTATGTCTTATATTCTAGGTTCTTCAAAGTAGCCACTTTTGCTTTGATGACTGCTTTGCACACTCTTGGCATTCCCTTGATGAGCTTCAAGAGGTAGTCACCGGGAATGGTCTTCCAACAATCTTGAAGGCGTTCCCAGAGATGTTTAGCATTTGTTGGCCCTTTTGCCTTCACTCTCAGGTCCAGCTCACCCCTAACCATCTCGATTAGGTTCAGGTCTGGTGACTGTGGAGGCCAGGTCATCTGGGGTAGCCCCCCATCACTCTCCTTCTTGGTCAAATAGCCCTTACACAGCCTGGAGATGTGTTTGGAGTCATTGTCCTGTTGAAAAATAAATTCTGGTTCAACTAAACGCAAACCAGATGGAATAGCATGCCGCTGCAAGATTCTGTTGTAGCCATGCTGGTTCAGTATGCCTTCAATTTTGAATAAATCCCAAACAGTGTCACCAGCAAAGCACACCTCCTCCTCCATGCTTCATGGTGGGAACCAGGCATGTAGAGTCCTTCCATTCACCTTTTCTGCGTCGCACAAAGACACAGTGGTTGGAACCAAAGATCTCAAATTTGGACTCATCAGACCAAAGCACAGATTTCCACTGGTCTAATGTCCATTCCTTGTGTTCTTTAGCCCAAACAAGTCTCTTCTGCCATTTGCCTGTCCTTAGCAGTGGTTTCCAAGCAGCTATTTTACAATGAAGGCCTGCTGCACAAAGTCTCCTCTTAACAGTTGTAGAGATGAGTCTGCTGCTAGAACTCTGTGTGCCATTGACCTGGTCTCTAATCTGAGCTGCTGTTAACCTGCGATTTCTGAGGCTGGTGACTCGGATAAACTTATCCTCAGAAGCAGAGGTGACTCTTGGTCTTCCTTTCCTGGGGCGGTCCTCATGTGAGCCAGTTTCTTTGTAGCGCTTGATGGTTTTTGCCACTGCACTTGGGGACACTTTCAAAGTTTTCCCAATTTTTCGTACTGACTGACCTTCCTTTCTTAAAGTAATGATGGCCACTCGTTTTTCTTTACTTAGCTGCTTTTTTCTTGCCATGATACAAATTCTAACAGTCTATTCAGAAGGACTATCAGCTGTGTATTCACCAGACCTCTGCACAACACAACTAATGGTCCCAACCCCATTTATAAGGCAAGAAATCCCACTTATTAAACCTGACAGGGCACAACTGTGAAGTGAAAACCATTTCCGGTGACTACCTCTTGAAGCTCATCAAGAGAATGCCAAGAGTGTGCAAAGCAGTCATCAAAGCAAAAGGTGGCTACTTTGAAGAACCTAGAATATAAGACATAATTTCAGTTGTTTCACACTTTTCTGTTAAGTACATAATTCCACATGTGTTAATTCATAGTTTTGATAGCTTCAGTGTGAATGTACAATTTTCATAGCCATGAAATTACAGAAAAATCTTTAAATGAGAAGGTGTGTCCAAACTTTTGGTCTGTACTAAATATATATATATATACCACTGATGTAGGATTTGAAATGCAAAACTTCTGTTACTGTCTGTGTATGTATATGTTAAGCTGAAGACTGGATATTAAGCAATCTTTTATTTTTTTCTTGAAAATTCCTTGTACTTAACATAAGCTTTATTTAAAATATCTTCTAAAAGTCATTTCATTCAAAATCTGACCTTAAATATTCAATGACTGTGGTTGAATTTATTTAGTGTGATTCAACAACAGATTGGAGAAAAGAGAGTATTTTCTGTGAGAAGGGATTTACGATTATATAATAGCGAGCACTATCTGATGTAACACTTTCTGACACTAAACCTAATGTAACTTTAAAACATGACCTACATTGTATATCCAGTTCACTACTGAAACCCACTGAACTATAAAGTGCCAGAGTTGAGGGAATGTAATGCAAGGACAGGACAAAAATTGTGTCCTCAGTGTTTTGCTAGTTTCTTGAAAGAAACCCAGTCAGCGGTATGTAAGGGAACTATACTTATAATGTAAACTTATGAAGTATGCTGAAATTTCCTTTTCATCAGCAAGCATTTTATCTTCACATCCTATTTTATTACATATAATCAGTACATTATAACCCTTTGCCTATTTTATGATATTTATTATATTGTCAAATTTCTTACTGTTTACACAATTTCACCCCTTTGAATCAGCCCCTTAGGTGTTTTTCTTTCCTTCACTTCTCCTTCCTACTACTGATTGTCCTTTCTGACCTTTTCTTTTTTTTTCATTGTTTCATCCCTTTATATTATAAATAGGGATGCGGGATTGTGCTTGGTGATACTCGGATATGTCAACAGTATCTGGGTGCTCAGATGTACTCGGCACTCGGGAGCAACAGTTGGTGCTCCATTTCAAACTCAAATCTCGCCCCACATATTTGGCACCTGTTACACAGCCAGTAAGCATGCGGGAAATGCCTGCTCATCTCTATAATGCTGTGGCCATCTTGGTAGTGGCATTACTCTGATTGACTTGGCTGTGTGACATCATCAGGGGTTATAAAAGGACAGGTGCTGCCAGGCTCGGCACACTGACGCCGTTGCATAGCTCTGTGACAGTAGTTATTGGAAGGAGAGAGTGCTTGTCCAGTCATGTGAGTGCACATTTTAATGAATCAGAGTCTTATAGTGTTGATACTGGTGCTGAAGCTGAATCATCATACTAACAGTACTTGTAAGGGCTAATTTGATGCTTTGCTGTTTGAATCCGATACAATCTACATTTAGCCTAGGGAAGGAGAGAGAGTTGCAGAAGCAGGAAGAGTGGCTGAATACAGTCTCTATTCAGGTATTAGGGCTTTGCAGTTCGATGCTAAATATAAAGCTGCTGCAGTTGACCACATTTTTATTTTTGGGTGAAAAAATGGACTATATTATCATCCATAGAGTAGTAGGTGCTTTGTGGTACATTTCCGTGTTGTATAACAGTCCAGAAAACATTTGAAAAAATTTTCTGCATTCAGACACTCATCCGTATACTATTCCGAGGGCTGTGGTACATTTTGGTGTTATATAACAGTCCAAAAAAAAAATCGAAACATTTTTCTGTATTTAATTACTCATCCATATACTATTACATGATCTATGGTACATTTCGGTGTATAAGACTTCAAAAAAGCATTTAAACATTTTTCTGAATTCAATTACTCATCCATATAATATTATGTGGTCTGTGGTGCATTTTGTGATATTTTGGTGGTATATAACCCTCTAAAAAAGTGTTTACAATTTTTAAAAATGTGTCTGTATTCAATTAGACATCCATAGAGCATTAGGTGATTTCTGCATTCAATTAGTTATCCATACAGTATTGTGTGCTTTCTGTTACATTTCAGTGGTATATAAAGCTCCAAAAAGCATTAAAAAATTTGTCTGCATTCAATTGGCCATCCATATAGTATTTGGTGCTTTCTGTGACATTTTAGTAGTGTATAAGACTCCAAGAAAGCTTTTAAAAATTTTGTCTGAATTCAACTAGTCATCCATACAGTATTAGGTGCTTTCTGATAAATTTTGGTGGTACATAAGACTTCAGAAAAGTGTTTAAAATTTTTTTTGTATTCAATTACTCATCCATAGAGTATTACGTGCTCTGGAGTACATTTCTGTGTTACAAAGCACTCCAAAAAAGCATTCAAAATTTTTTCTGGATTGAATTAGTAATCTATATAGTGTAGTGATTAGCGGGTGAAAAGGTGACAAAGATGGCAGAATCTGATGAGACTTCTGAGGGAGCAACAGGAGGAATATCAAAGCCAGACCAAACTAGTGTGACCCCGGAAGTAGCAGTAGCCTGTGGTCAGGAACCAGCCACTTTCGCAGAACCACCAAGGCACAAACCTAGGCTGCATCCTTTCCCACAGGGTTTCAGTAGACAGGAGAACCGAGATCCAGCAAATAGTAAGCAGAATGCGGGGCCTAGGCTGGTTGGAAGAGAGAAGGATGTGAGCCAGGACCAGAGCTGGAGAAATGCTAGTAGGCCTGCTAGCCACAAGGTACTGACAGTTGGCATCCCAGGAAAGTCATTACATATGACCAGCAGCGGAGATGGGGGTCCATAGAAGAGTTTGGGACCTGTCACCACATTTCGATCAATCAGGAGACAATAGAGATGGAACACATGCCTCAAAGGTTTCAAGAACTGATGACTGGAACAAGGGTTACCTTCCTCAAAATGGAGGGACAATAACACTGTCATGAAGTGGGTGTGATACGAGAAGGACGAATGCAGGATAAACCCTTCTTGAGAAATAAATGGGCCTTGGAGAGGCTCCTCGAGGCAGCTCAGGACAGGCCTATCACCTCCAAGAGAACGCACCGTTCTTGAGGTTTCCTATCTCAAATGCGGGAGCAGGCGATGGTGCAGGTGACACAAGGGCTATCCACAATCTCTACATGTTGAGGACTCTGGCACTATCTGAAGTTGGGCTCCCAGAAGCAGGTGGAGGCAGTTCCCCCTCTTCCTGAGGAAGGAGACGAAGAAGCAGACACCAGAAGAGGATTACTGTATTACCTTCCTTATAATTTTTCCTAGCTTTGCACTTTCTGCATATCATTTATGTGTGTACGTGTACATCACTTACACTTTCAAAATATTTACATTCAAAACATTTTTCTGGATTCATCAGTCATACAGACAGCTTAACGTGGTTATTGTTACACATATTGGTGCTGTCTAAAACCCCAAAAAGTTCACTTTTTTTCTGAATTCAGTTGGTTATCCATAGAGTTTAACGTGCTTTTTGTAAAATTATGGTGGGTTAAATTAAAAGAAAATGCTTGGCTTGGTTACAGTTCACAAAATATTTTTGTTCCAAAAATTGATTATTGTCACATATACTGTTGAACCTGTTCTGTTTGAAATTTCATTGGTTTGAAATAAAACTAAATTGTCCTGCTACAGCTGTACAAATTTGGTTATTCCAAAATTGACTACTGTCATATATACTCTAGAACTTGGTTTGTGTGAAATTTTGAAATTTCGTTGGTTTGAAATAAAGCCAAAAATTGGCCTGCTACACTTGTAGAAATTCCGTTGTTCAAAAATTGATTATTGTCATATATACTCTAGAACTTGGTTTCTGTGAGATTTCATTGATTTCAAATAAAAACCTAAATTGGCCTCCTATAGGTGTAGAAAAATTGGGTGGTTCAAAAATTGACTTCATACAACGGCACTAGATCAATGTATGCTTTTTTTGAGGTGTGGTCCATGCTCCTTTTTTCAACATACTGTGGAGGTAGGGGCCAAATCCCACCCTCAGTATCCATGGCCCATTACGAGCCTGAGAATATCAGCCCCCAGCCGTCTGCTTTAGCTTGGCTGGTTCTAAAAAAATGGGGGGACCCCACACTTTTTTTAACGTATTTAAATAATTAAAAAAATGGCACGGGGACCCCTCTATTCTTGATAACCAGCCATGATAAAGCTGACAGCTGAGGGTTTCAGCCCACAGCTGTCAGTTTTGCCATGCTAGTTATCAAAAATAGAGGGGAAAGCATGTCGTTTTTTTAAAAAAGTATTTATTTATAGGGCAGGAGCTGGCTGATGAATACTCTCATCAGCTGCACAGATTCTCACTTTTTTAGCAGCTAGTGTAGGCTGATGGGAGTAGTACTGTCTCATCAGCCGACGCTTCTGTGACCAGAGGTAAGCTTTAACCTCCAGTCACAGCTGCTGGCTCATGTTATCATTTGACAGCATGAGAGTTGCAGCTCTCTGACTGGCGGTAATGAACATCCATGAGTTCGCTCATCACTACATCTCATCTCCATCACCTTCCCTAAAATCCATAAGGGCCTAGATCCTCTCAAAAGATGCAAATTGTCTCATGGGTTCTATTATGAATACCTCATGAACCTAGGACTCCTTCTGTTAGGGGTCGAGTTCCCGCCTCTGCACAGGAAGAGTCTCGGGCCATCTCCGCTGTGGTCTCCCATTCTTCTCCTGCCGCAGTGGAGCCTGCTCAGCAGAGACGTTGGTCCCAGTGTCTTGCTCAGTCCCACTCTGTACGAAGAGTTACTGCTGCTTTTCCTGCTTCTGCCATTGAAGTCAGTGCTGGGCAGCGGCGAGCAGATGCTTCTGGGACTAAGTCCTGCTTTTCTCATCCTGAGCATGCCCTGAGTAAGATCTCTCAGTGGAGATCGAGGGTCACATGGTCAGATACTGCAGCTAAGTCCATTGGTCCCTTCAGGAATGTCCTGTAGGTGCTAGGACTAAGTCCTGCTTTGCACACACTGAGCATGCCCAGGGCAAGATCTCTCAGTGGAGATTTAGGGTCACATGCTCAGGTATGGCAGTCTCTCATTGGTCCTTCTAGGAAGGTCTTTTTCTTGCTGCAGCTATATAAGGCTCGCATGGCCGCACGGCCATGCCCTAGGATCAATTCATATATGTGCTTTGCGCCAGTGTGGTTATGCATGAGTGTGTTCAGGGACCCGGCTGAAAAAAGCCCCTAGAATACCGGCACCTCCGGTGAGGAGATTGTATGAGTGTGTTCAGGGACCCGGCTGAAATAAGCCCCTAGAACACCGGCTTCTCCGGTGAGGAGATTGCATGTTGCATAACCACTGACTGCTATCAGCGTGGCAGTAAGCTTGTGCTCCTGTGAGGCTAACAGGGCGCAGTGCTTCCCCTTTCACGGCTACTCTGTGGAGTAACAGAGCAAGTCTATACCGCCAAACAGTGCCGCCATTCGCTAGCAGCAGGCTCCTCCTGCACGGTGGACCCCAGGCTGCGAACGCACCCATTATAATAAACATCTCTATTTACTCGGTGCGTTCCGCTAGCCCTAACAGTATACTAGCGCCAGGGTCTGGCTAGCAAATGGCGGACGATCAGCGTTTACAGCGGTACATCCAGAAGCTGGAGGGTAGGTTGGCGGCTCTCGAGCGCACAACCTCAGCTGTGGATGTTACCGAAGTCGATGTTCAGGCTGCAAGTGTAGCTGCAGCCAGTTTGTCCTCTGCCACCCCTGCTCCGACCTAATCCCATCTCCCGCTTCCAGACAAGTTTGTTGGTGACAGTAAGCAATGTCGGGGATTCGTGAGTCAGTGCGCCATACATCTTGAGCTTCTGGCTGCACGTTTTCCTACAGAACGGGCGAAAGTGGGATTTGTTTTATCCCTTTTGTCGGGCAGGGCGTTGGAGTGGGCAATGCCGCTATGGGAGCGCAATGATCGTGTGGTGCAGAGTGCTCTTCTCTTCCTGGACGCTCTGAAACAGGTCTTTTTGGGACCTTGTGTCACCCACGATACCGCGCTCCAATTGTTGGCAACAACCCAGGGTTCGTCCATGGTCAGCCAGTTCGCCGTCCAATTCCGGACTCTGGTCTCAGAGCTGGAGTGGCCGTATAAAGTCCTTATTCCGGTGTTCTGGAGAGGACTGGCAGACCATGTGAAGGATGCCTTGGCCATCAGGGAGATTCGCGCAACACTGGAGGAGCTTATTTCTATATCTACCCGCATCGACCTCCGTTTTAATGAGCGGAGGTTGGAGCGGGCCCAGTGTAGGCAGAGGTTTCGGCTGGCTCCCACCTTTGCCAGACCTCTAAAATCTTCCGTTCAGGCGTCCGACTCCCATGAGGCCATGGAGTTTTCTCGAGCGGGACCTAAGTCTCGGACCGCTTGAGTACCCGTGGTTTGCAGAAATTGCCAACAAGAAGGACATTATGCCAATAAATGTCCACGGCGGTTGGGTAAATGATCGCCTCTAGTAACCATTGGAGGGGGTTCTCTAGACACAGCGGCATTTTCCTCCAAGCTGTCCTTCAAGGGGACAATCATATTAGGCTCTTACTCTCTAACAGTCGAGCTTTGTGTGGACTCTGGAGCAGAGGGGAATTTCATGTCCTCGGCTTTTGCTCTGCGCCATGCAATACCTCTGGTGATGCTCGCCAAACCGGTGACTGTTAGAGTAGTGAACGGGTCAACACTTCCATCTCAGATCACACACCAGACTGTCCCTTTCACGTTAGCTATGTCCCCATCCCACCAGGAGATAATTTCCCTTGTCCTTCCCGAGGGAATGGATGAGATTCTGCTGGGAATACCCTGGCTCCGTTTCCAATCCCCACATATTGAATGGACCTCTGGGAGGATATTGGGTTGGAGTGAATCCTGTAAGGGCAGATGTGTGAAAGAGTGCGTTCAGGTTTCCACCACTGAGATACCCGCAGATCTCTCTTCTCTTCCCAAATACTATTGGTCCTATGCAGACGTCTTCTCCAAAAAGGCTGCGGAGACCCTTCCGCCTCACCGTCCCTATGACTGACCTATAGATCTCTTGCCTGGAGCAGAACCTCCTCGGGGACGTGTCTATCCCCTCTCTCTTCCAGAAACGGAGGCCATGTCCCAATACATCCAGGAGAATTTGGCAAGAGGGTTCATTAGGAAGTCAGTGTCACCAGCAGGGGCAGGGTTCTTCTTTGGGCAGAAGAAGAATGGAGAATTACGTCCTTGCATAGATTACAGGGGTCTTAACGCCATCACCGTTAAGAATAAGTACCCGCTGCCCCTGATTTCTGAGCTTTTTGATAGGCTACGGGGAGCTAAGATATTTACCAAATTAGATCTGCGGGGTGCTTATAACCTGATTTGCATTCGTGAGGGGGACGAATGGAAGACGGCGTTTAACACCAGAGATGGGCACTATGAGTATCTGGTGATGCCCTTCGGGCTCTGTAATGCCCCAGCCGTTTTCAAAGACTTTGTCAACGACATCTTCCGGGATATGCTTTCCACCTCGGTCGTAGTCTATCTGGATGATATTCTCGTCTTTTCTCCAGATATTGACTCCCACCGGAGAGATGTTGGCAGAGTCTTTGACCTCTTACGGGCAAATTTTCTCTATGCAAAGTTGGAGAAGTGTATGCTTGAGCAGGAGTCTTTACCTTTCCTGGGCTATATCATCTCCACCCAGGGATTGGCTATGGATCCTGCCAAACTACAGGCTGTGATGGACTGGCAAGAACCCCATTCTCTTAAAGCTGTGCAGCGCTTTATGGGGTTCATTAATTATTACAGCCAGTTCATTCCCCACTTCTCAACTTTGGTAGATCCCTTGGTAGCCCTCAACAAGAAGGGAGCAAATCCCAAATTGTGGTCTGAAGAGGTCTCCAGGGCCTTTTCTTCTATTAAGTCTAATTTTGCTAGCGCTCCCATCCTACATCGTCCCAATGTTGATAAGCCATTCATAATGGAGGTGGATGCCTCTTCCGTTGGTGCAGGAGCAGTCCTCTTCCAAAAGGATGCTCAAGGTCAGAAGCATCCGTGCTTCTTCTTCTCCAAGACCTTCACACCTGCGGAGAGGAATCATTCCATTGGAGACAGGGTGTTGCTAGCGATGAAGCTGGCTTTCTCGGAATGGAGACATCTCTTGGAGGGGCCTCATTTTCCCTTTCAAGTCTTCACGGACCACAAAAATTTGTTATATCTGCAAACAGCCCAGCGGCTAAATTCTCCTCAGGCCAGATGGTCCTTGTTCTTCTCCTGGTTCCACTTCACCCTTCATTATCTCGCTGGGGAGAAGAACATTCGTGCTGACGCTCTCTCTCGCTCTGTTGTGTCATCTGAGGAGGAGGAAGGGGAGCCTTGGCTTATTGTCCCTTCAGAGAGCCTGAGAACCTTAGCGCCAGTTTCGCTAGAGTCTGTGCCTCCGGGCAAGACTTTTGTGCCCATTAATTTGCGACCGGAGATTCTCTCTTGGGCTCATTCGTCCAGGGTGGGTGGACACTTTGGGACAAAGAGGACATCTGAGCTGCTGGCGAGGACGTACTGGCGGCCACATATGGTCCAGGATGTCAGAGATTATATTCAGGCGTGTGTCTCCTGCGCCAAAAATAAATCTCCTCGTCAACGGCCAGCTGGGTTACTCTATCCCTTGCCGGTGGCAGACAGGCCCTGGGAGATGGTCGGGATGGACTTTGTTGTGGGTTTACCCAAGTCTTGCGGCTGTTCCATCATTTGGGTCATCACCGATAATTTCTCAAAAATGGTGCATTTGGTGCCGCTACCACGGTTACCTTCTGCACGGGCCTTGACAGCGTTGTTCATAAAACACATCTTCCGCCTACACGGTATGCCAGACAAAATTGTCAGTGACCGGGGTCCCCAGTTCACGTCTTGGTTCTGGAGAGAGCTTTGTCGTCTTCTCAGCATTGAGTTAAATCTCTCCTCCGCATATCATCCCGAGACAAATGGGTTGGTAGAGAGGGCCAACCAGACCTTGGTCACATATCTGCGACATTTTGTCTCAGCCAGGCAGGATGACTGGGCATCCTTGCTGTCGTGGGCAGAGTTTGCACTGAACAATGCCGTAGCCGACTCCACTGGACAAACCCCATTCCTCCTCAATTATGGTCAGCATCCGCGGGTACCTGTGCCTATGCCCGTGTCTTCCGCCAACTTCAGGGTGGCAGACTGGGCTGTGGAGGCATGGGATATTTGGGACCGTACTCAGGATGCCATTCGGGCCTCCAAGGAGAGAATGAGGTCCTCCACCGATGCACGTCGGTGCCCCGCCCCGACCTTTGCTCCTGGCGACTTGGTGTGGCTCTCTGCCCGTAACATCAGGCTGCGAGTTGAGTCCACTAAATTTGCACCTCGCTACTTGGGTCCCTTCAAGGTCCTCGAACAGGTTAATCCTGTGGTCTATCGTTTGGCCCTTCCGCCACGCCTGGGTATCACCGACACCTTTCATGTGTCCCTCTTGAAACCCGTATACATGTCCCGGTTTTCCGAGTCATCTGCTGGGACATCGGGTTCATCTACGGACGATTACGAGGTGAACGCTATTTTGGGGTGCAAGGTGGTACGTGGCAAAAAATTTTATTTGGTGGATTGGAAGGGTTATGGTCCTGAGAGCCTGCTGAGCACATTCGGGCTCCGCAGCTCATTGCCGCCTTCGAGCGTAGCGAGGTCCAAGGAGGGGGCATGTTAGGGGTCGAGTTCCCGCCTCTGCACAGGGGGAGACTCGGGCCATCTCTGCTGCAGTCTCCCATTCTTCTCCTGCCGCATTGGAGCCTGCTCAGCAGAGACGTCGGTCCCAGTGTCTTGCTCAGTCCCACTCTGTACAAAGAGTTACTGCTGCTTTTCCTGCTTCTGCCATTAAAGTCAGTGCTGGGCAGCGGCGAGCAGACGCTTCTGGGACTAATTCCTGCTTTTCTCATTCTGAGCATGCCCTGAGTAAGATCTCTCAGTGGAGATCGAGGGTCACATGGTCAGATACTGCAGCTAAGTCCATTGGTCCCTTCAGGAAGGTCCTGTAGGTGCTAGGACTAAGTCCTGCTTTGCACACACTGAGCATGCCCAGGGCAAGATCTCTCAGTGGAGATTTAGGGTCACATGCTCAGGTATGGCAGTCTCTCATTGGTCCTTCTAGGAAGGTCTTTTTCTTGCTGCAGCTATATAAAGCTCGCATGGCCGCACGGCCATGCGCTAGTATCAATTCATATATGTGCTTTGCGCCAGTGTGGTTATGCATGAGTGTGTTCAGGGACCCGGCTGAAATAAGCCCCTAGAATACCGGCACCTCCGGTGAGGAGATTGTATGAGTGTGTTCAGGGACCCGGCTGAAATAAGCCCCCAGAATACCGGCTTCTCTGGTGAGGAGATTGCATGTTGCATAACCACTGACTGCTATCATCTTGGCAGTAAGCTTGTGCTCCTGTGAGGCTAACAGGGCGCAGTGCTTCCCCTTTCACAGCTACTCTGTGGAGTAACAGAGCTAGTCTATACCCCCAAACAGTGCTGCCATTCGCTAGCAGCAGGTTCCTCCTGCACGGTGGACCCCGGGCTGCGAACGCACCCATTATAATAAACATCTCTATTTACTCGGTGCGTTCCGCTAGCCCTAAAACCTTCACTTTATTGTCACTCACAATTAATTAATATTTAACAGGAAGTACTTCCACCAGCTAGCGGGTACTACGATGGGGAGCCCTTTTGTCCCCTCATATGCTAATCTTTTCCTTGGTTGATGGGAGGAAACAGTGGTTTTTGGCAGTGAAGAAAAATGGTGGCATCCACTTATTGGGCTATGGTCCAGGTACATAGACAAAATCTTCATTCTAAAATCTGGTTCAAAAGATGAATTCTTAACATTTGTTAATAGTCTGAATATTACTGATGTGGGACTTAGATTCACATCAGAATTCAACACGAGCCAATTACATTTATTGGATTGACTTATTAACCCCTTCACCCCCGGAGCTTTTTCCGTTTTTCCGTTTTCGTTTTTCGCTCCCCTCCTTCCCAGAGCCATAACTTTTTTATTTTTCTGTCAATTTGGCCATGTGAGGGCTTATTTTTTGCGGGACGAGTTGTACTTTTGAACGACATCATTGGTTTTACCATGTCGTGTACTAGAAAACGGGAAAAAAATTCCAAGTGCAGTGAAATTGCAAAAAAAGTGCAATCCCACACTTGTTTTTTGCTTGCCTATTTTGCTAGGTTCACTAAATGCTAAAACTGACCTGCCATTATGATTCTCCAGGTCAGTACGAGTTCATAGACACCTAACATGACTAGGTTCTTTTTTACCTAAGTGGTGAAAAAAAATTCCAAACTTTGCAAAAAAATAAATAAATAAAATTGCGCCATTTTCCGATACCCGTAGCGTCTCCATTTTTCGTGATCTGGGGTCGGGTGAGGGCTTATTTTTTGCGTGCCGAGCTGGCATTTTTAATGATAGCATTTTGGTGCAGATACGTTCTTTTGATCGCCCGTTATTGCATTTTAATGCAATGTCGTGGCGACCAAAAAAACGTAAATCTGGCGTTTCGATTTTTTTTTTCATTACGCCGTTTAGCGATCAGGTTAATGCTTTTTTTTTATTGATAGATCGGGCGATTCTGAACGCGGCGATACCAAATATGTGTAGGTTGGGTTTTTTTTTTATTGATTTATTTTGATTGGGGCGAAAGGGGGGTGATTTAAACTTTTATATTTTTTTTATTTTTTTCACATTTTTTTTTACTTTTTTTTTTTACTTTTACCATGCTTCTATAGCCTCCATGGGAGGCTAGAAGCAGGCACAGCACGATCGGCTCTGCTACATAACAGCGATCATCAGATCGCTGTTATGTAGCTAAAATGCAGGTGTGCTGTGAGCGCCGACCACAGGGGGGCGCTCACAGCCACCGGCGATCAGTAACCATAGAGGTCTCCAGGACCTCTATGGTTACCTTCCTGACTCATCGCCGACCCCCGATCATGTGACGGGGGTCGGCGATGCGCTCATATCCGGCCGCACGGCCGGATGCGGTAGTTAAATGCCGCTGTCTGAGTTTGACAGCGGCATTTAACTAGTTAATAGCGGCGGGTGATCGCGATTTCACCCGCCGCTATTGCGCGCACATGTCAGCTGTAAAAAACAGCTGACATGTCGCGACTTTGATGTGCGCTCACCGCCGGAGCGCACATCAAAGCGGGGGTCCCGACATGTGACGTACTATTCCGTCACATGTCGGGAAGGGGTTAAAAACTAACTGGATGGCTGTCTGGGTACAATGACTTAATATAATAATAATAACAATAAAAATAATTTTATTTCTACAGAGCCAACTTATTCCGCAGCACGTTACATTTTAGTGGGGATTTGTACAGACAATAGATATTAAGCATAACAATAAACACATAGGTCAACAGATACTAAGAGGAATGAGGGCCCTGCTTGCAAGCTTACAATCTATGAGGAAATAGAGGAGACACGAAAGATGGATGGTAACAATTGCTTTTGTTGTTCGGACCAGCCATAAAGTAAGAAATCGTGTGTTCATGCAATGCTGCATGAACCGGTTATCAGCCAGAATATGTAAAAGTATGAAACCAAAGAGAAAAAGGTAGACTAGTATAGTATGCACAACCACAATCAATATAGAAAATATATATAACACCTTTATTGCACCTCCAAAGATATACACATAAAAACATTTAAAACATGGTACATGATTTAGTACGAAAAAACCACACTCCAAACGATAGAAACTCCTCATAACACCTATAAATATTGTCCTGCATATGCATTGAAAATGAATGGCAATCCATATATATGACAACAACAGCACTATGTATATACCCACTATCCGGGGTATGAAGAGCAAATAGCCCAAGAGGGTGACCCATATATATAGTCCCCTGAAGTAAAGGTGACAATGAAATACATCAACCCTGTGGATACAACCTGTGCATGGATAAGATGGATCCTGAAATGTGCTGCAGAAAAATATGAGGCAGAAGTCCAAAAATAGCAAGTAAATAAACTCCCTATGAATGAACTGGGGAGACGGGCAGAATAGCCCAGAAATGGAGGAGTGTGGTGGAAGCAGGCCCCACGCGTATCGCTGCCGCAGCAGCTTCGTCAGGGGAAGTGACCTGGAGGTGCATATGACCGGATTAAATAGTTAAATCAATTAGGGTAAGTTACATACTGCTGTGCACACAATAGCCTGGTTGGGAGAGCAGGAGGACGCTGCGCCCCTAGAGGAACATGAAAGCACGGGTAAGTTCAGCTAAACAGACCAAGCCAGCCGATAAGGATGCAGGACAAATGATCCTGCTAGACCAAAGAAAGGAGTGAGGAGAAGGGGGGGGGAAGAAAAAAAAAAAAAGAAAAAAAAAATATAAGGAAAAGGGGCCAGTACCAGCGAAGAATGATACAAGAGGGAGATAGGAGGAAAGGACATATGCCAAATGAGTGGCAGAGCATAGGCCACGGTGCATGACCCCCTGATGTATGGGCATATGCAATGAAATAGAGCCCCATAAGTAACTAACGAATAAAGTACCTGGGGGAAGGAAGAGATGTTAACAATGTATATATATGTACAGATAATAGTAATCACCATGACATCTGAAGGTATAAATAAATACATATTCACATATATATATACATACATACACATAATAATAATAATAATAATAATAATAATATAATAGAATATAATATAATGTAAGGCTACAATGCCTTAATGTGCCCCAAAGTAGGTAATACCATATAATACCCGCACAAATGAGTAAATGTGCCAGGAGCCAGCGTACAATTGCTTCGTTTAATTACTAGTGGTCCATGTGTGAAAAATATCCCACATGTCATCATAACAAAACTCCGTGGGCATACACATACAAAGAATGTCCAAAGCCATGTAGAAATAGGGATCCATCATCCATAGAATTTGCATAAGGCTCATCCAGCTGCAAGAGTCCAATGAAGACGATCCTGTCCAGATCTCCAATTGAGACGTGATCTTCTCATAACTGCCAAGATGAGTCCCCATTAAGTCCATTTCTCCTATTTGTTCAAAGTGTATTTTTCAATTGGCTGTCTGGGTACAATGACTTAATAATAATAACAATAAAAATAATTTTATTTCTACAGCGCCAACTTATTTCGCAGCACTTTACATTTTAGTGGGGACTTGTACAGACAATAGATATTAAGCATAACAATAAACACATAGGTCAACAGATACTAAGAGGAATGAGGGCCCTGCTTGCAAGCTTACAATCTATGAGGAAATAGAGGAGACACGAAAGATGGATGGTAACAATTTTGTTGTTCGGACCAGCCATAAAGTAAGAAATCGTGTGTTCATGCAATGCCGCATGAACCGGTTATCAGCCAGAATATGTAAAAGTACAGACACAGAGGGCTATTAAATGCATAAGGCAATAAATAATAACCGGAAACCCGAATACATAGCAAGGAAATCTGGGAAAGAGTGCTAGTATATATATAGTAATAACCCAGATTATTTAAATCATCGCTCCAAACACTAAATGGCAAAAAAGAGGAGGACCAGGAGCATGAAGTACAAATCTATGTAAGAGAATCTTTATTTTTACAAAACATTAAAATCAGGACAACAGTAATCATAACAAGTATTCCACAACACTACATAAGAAAGGGGGAAAGTGCAAACCCTCAACCTCGCCACCCCCCCCAAAACGCTATAGGAAACAATCATGTACACAGTTGTAAGCAGTAAGCACCATATAGCTAGCGGTCGTCGCATGGAAAGAGAAAGAATTGCTGCTGTGTCAAGACTCAACAGGGGGTCTGAGGCAAGTGCACCAACTAATTACAATAAATGACCCATGTCACAGCAGCAGAAAAATACAAAATACGCTTACCCATGCAGAGAGGGGGAGAAGGAAAGGGATCCCACCGGTGAATGAACCCCGGCGGTCATTTCACAGCGTTCACACTCTGCTTCCTCAAGGGGATATGATGTATGGTGGAGCAGGACCTGCCTATAACCCCCTGACCTCGATCACATGTCCAAAGGCCGCCAATCCCAGTGGCGCTGTCGGCGCATGCGCACTGCGGCAGGAAAGCTCAGCACAAGGACCTGGCGTCAAGCCAGGCACGGAGGCCAGGAAAGGAAGTTCCGGACCTGCGCACTAGGCCTGTAAGACGCCCACCCATATGCTACAGCCGCCCGCACACAGGGCGATGCGCACGGCCACACAGGGACGCGCGCTGTGATGAAACAAAGTGGATAAAACGTAAGTGTGAAAAAAGAAGTGCAATGAATCACCACTGAAGCCCACATGAGGGCGTGGCCCACTGAGTAGTATGTACAAACATATGTGTCTACCATATCCCCATACAAATGATAATGACAACAGATCATAATATAATCCATCTCTGCATAAGCATATAATAACGCAGATATGACATAATTGACACAAGAGTTATACAAATAACTTCATATATAGGGCAGATGTTTGGAGATCAAAGCACTTCAGAGATCCACATATGCAGCAGGCTAAATGATGATTGCGGCTCCCAAAAAGTGGATGGTGTGAGAAAGGAGGAGGGGAACCAAGGCGGTACCCACATGGAGATAATTACTGGTAATAAAAACACAAAAAGAAAAGAATAAAAGTTAAAAACAGATTAAAAACACAAACAGAAAATCACCGGAGGGAAACTACGGATGGAACATAACACTGAGAGAAGCACAAATACAGCAAAACCAGACTTATAGGTAGGGAGCGAAACTAAGGGACTCGTTAAGACCTTTAGGGGTCACGGTATCGAGCATAACCTAGTTTCGATCTGTGCTAATTAGGGTTGAGCGACTTTCATTTTTTTAAGATCGAGTAGGGTTTTGGGAAACCCGATTTTGTCCAGAGTCGAGTCGAGTGCAGTCGGCCGATTATCGCTAAAAGTCGGGGATCGACCGAAACACGAAACCCAATGCAAGTCAATGGGGAAGCATAGTCGGCAGTGAGTGGAGGCCAGGAAAACACCTACAGTGCCCATTTTAATGCCAAAAACATCCATTCTTGTTTCTGAAGCTTGCCAATCTTAATTAACTGTATAATAATAGTTGGGCATAGGGAATTGGGGGAAAGTTGTGGGGGGAGTAGGGCTGGCTCAAGTTTTTCGTGGGCCCAGGAAATGCGGACTACGTCACGGCGGTGTTGCAGGGAAAGGTAAGTATTTAAACGTTGCAAGTGCTGTGATCCTGAGCAAGCAGGGGGGGGCCCACTCGTTCGCATTGGCACTGGCACAGGGCCCCTCAAAGTACGGCGGTGTGTTTGCATGGCGGGGGCGCCTCCCACCAGCAGCGACACTTTTGCGTACTCTGAGGGGCCCTGTGCCAGTGACGTCGCCAACGAGTATGCCCCCCCCACCTGATGAAGGAACCTGCACTTTCATCTGCACCTTCCTCTTTGTCCCTGTGTAAGGTGGTATAACATGCGGGAAGGGGAACCTTACTTTCAGCAGGGTCAGATTCTGGCTGTGTAGAGTACAAGGGGAATGTAGTGGTCTAGGTCAATGTACCAGCAGACTCATTTAGCAGTGGCTGGGCAATGGGCAGGATGAGGAGGAAACAGATATAGGGCCAAAGAATAAAGTAGGCTAAATGCAGTTCAAAATTGGTAACAGGACTAAACAGGCGGCATTGCTTTGTTCAGTGGAGTAGCAAACCCAAGAGCAGCAGACACTGTTTCAAGGGCCTAACCACACTAGTAGGCCAAATGCAGTTTAATATCTGATAGTATAGGGCGAAAGCCAGAATGTGGAAGCTCAGCTTTGTTCAGTTGAGGACAACACCAGGGAGGGGCAGACACCTTTAGTAGGCCGGAAAAGCCTATTGCATTTTTTAAAATGGTAATTTGGAGCAGAAGGTTGAAGCTCAGCTTTATTTAGTTGAGGACAACACCAGGCAGGGGCACACAGACAGACACCTTTAGTAGGCCGGAAAAGCCTATTGCATTTTTTAAAATGGTAATTTGGAGCAGAAGGTTGAAGCTCAGCTTTATTTAGTTGAGGGCAACACCAGGGAGGGGCAGAAGCCGTTAGTAGGCCCTAACCACCATTTTTTTTTAAAAAAACCACTTAATGAGAGCCGGAAGGTTGAAGCTCAGCTTTATTTAGTTGAGGACAACACCAGGCAGGGGCACACAGACAGACACCTTTAGTAGGCCGGAAAAGCCTATTGCATTTTTTAAAATGGTAATTTGGAGCAGAAGGTTGAAGCTCAGCTTTATTTAGTTGAGGACAACACCAGGCAGGGGCACACAGACAGACACCTTTAGTAGGCCGGAAAAGCCTATTGCATTTTTTAAAATGGTAATTTGGAGCAGAAGGTTGAAGCTCAGCTTTATTTAGTTGAGGACAACACCAGGCAGGGGCACACAGACAGACACCTTTAGTAGGCCGGAAAAGCCTATTGCATTTTTTAAAATGGTAATTTGGAGCAGAAGGTTGAAGCTCAGCTTTATTTAGTTGAGGACAACACCAGGCAGGGGCACACAGACAGACACCTTTAGTAGGCCGGAAAAGCCTATTGCATTTTTTAAAATGGTAATTTGGAGCAGAAGGTTGAAGCTCAGCTTTATTTAGTTGAGGACAACACCAGGCAGGGGCACACAGACAGACACCTTTAGTAGGCCGGAAAAGCCTATTGCATTTTTTAAAATGGTAATTTGGAGCAGAAGGTTGAAGCTCAGCTTTATTTAGTTGAGGACAACACCAGGCAGGGGCACACAGACAGACACCTTTAGTAGGCCGGAAAAGCCTATTGCATTTTTTAAAATGGTAATTTGGAGCAGAAGGTTGAAGCTCAGCTTTATTTAGTTGAGGACAACACCAGGCAGGGGCACACAGACAGACACCTTTAGTAGGCCGGAAAAGCCTATTGCATTTTTTAAAATGGTAATTTGGAGCAGAAGGTTGAAGCTCAGCTTTATTTAGTTGAGGGCAACACCAGGCAGGGGCACACAGACAGACACCTTTAGTAGGCCGGAAAAGCCTATTGCATTTTTTAAAATGGTAATTTGGAGCAGAAGGTTGAAGCTCAGCTTTATTTAGTTGAGGACAACACCAGGCAGGGGCACACAGACAGACACCTTTAGTAGGCCGGAAAAGCCTATTGCATTTTTTAAAATGGTAATTTGGAGCAGAAGGTTGAAGCTCAGCTTTATTTAGTTGAGGACAACACCAGGCAGGGGCACACAGACAGACACCTTTAGTAGGCCGGAAAAGCCTATTGCATTTTTTAAAATGGTAATTTGGAGCAGAAGGTTGAAGCTCAGCTTTATTTAGTTGAGGGCAACACCAGGGAGGGGCAGAAGCCGTTAGTAGGCCCTAACCAAAGTTGAAGGCCAAATGCAGTTTAATTTCTGATACTATAGGCCGAAAGCCAGAAGGTGGAAGCTCCGATTTAGACAGTGGAGGACAATTTGAATTAGGGACTGCAGACAGACTTAGTAGGCTGTCCCCTGTGGACCATGCATCCACCACATTAACCCATTGCGCCGTAATGGACACGTAATCTTCCGTGGCCATGCCTACAGGTCCATGCGTCTGTTGTCAGGTGCACCTTTGTACTCACAGATTGCCAGAGTGCATGGACAATGCGGTCTTCTACATGCTGGTGGAGGGTTGGGATGGCTTTTCTCGCAAAAGAAGTGTCGACTGGTTAGCTTGTAGCGTGGTACAGCGTAGTCCATCATGGCCTTATTAATAGTAAATAAAATATATAACTAGGCTCTATGAACTTTTAAATAGGTTCCAGGGGTACACGGGCAGCATTGGTGTGGTCAGTGGAGGAGTATTGCAAGTAGGGGCTGCAGACAGGCTATCAAAGGCCTAAAATACCAAACAGTAGGCACTCATGGCAGTTTTACATCGGTTACATGGATACACAGGCAGGCACTCCAGGCAGCATTGTGGTCAGTGGAGGAGTATTGCAAGTAGGGGCCGCAGACAGGCTATCAAAGGCCTAAAATAACAAACAGTAGGCAGTCATGGCAGTTTTACATCGGTTACATGGATACACAGGCAGGCACTCCAGGCAGCATTGTGGTCAGTGGAGGAGTATTGCAAGTAGGGGCCGCAGACAGGCTATCAAAGGCCTAAAATAACAAACAGTAGGCAGTCATGGCAGTTTTACATCGGTTACATGGATACACAGGCAGGCACTCCAGGCAGCATTGTGGTCAGTGGAGGAGTATTGCAAGTAGGGGCCGCAGACAGGCTATCAAAGGCCTAAAATAACAAACAATAGGCTCATTGCAGTTTTACAGCGGTTACATGGATACACAGGCAGCTAGGTGGTGAGTGGAGGAGTATTTAAAGTAAGGACCGCAGACAGGCTATCAAAGGCCTAACATAACAAACAATAGGCTCATGGCAGTTTTACAGCGGTTACATGGATAGACGGGCAGGCAGCTTGGTGGTGAGTGGAGGAGTATTTAAAGTAGGGACCGCAGACAGGCTATCAAAGGCCTAACATAACAAACAATAGGCTCATGGCAGTTTTACAGCGGTTACATGGATACACGGGCAGGCAGCTTGGTGGTGAGTGGAGGAGTATTTAAAGTAGGGACCGCAGACAGGCTTCAAAGGCCTAACATAAGAAAATGGGCTGGCTGTAGGCACTTTATAATTGGTTCCAGGGGTACACGGGCAGCAGTGGTCTGGTCAGTGGAGGACTAGTGGAAGGAGGGACCGCAGACAGGCTTCAAAGGCCTAACATAAAAAAATGGGCTGGCTGTAGGCACTTTATAATTGGTTCCAGGGGTACACGGGCAGCAGTGGTCTGGCCAGTGGAGGACTAGTGGAAGGAGGGACCGCAGACAGGCTTCAAAGGCCTAACATAAAAAAATGGGCTGGCTGTAGGCACTTTATAATTGGTTCCAGGGGTACACGGGCAGCAGTGGTCTGGCCAGTGGAGGACTAGTGGAAGGAGGGACCGCAGACAGGCTTCAAAGGCCTAACATAAAAAAATGGGCTGGCTGTAGGCACTTTATAATTGGTTCCAGGGGTACACGGGCAGCAGTGGTCTGGCCAGTGGAGGACTAGTGGAAGGAGGGACCGCAGACAGGCTTCAAAGGCCTAACATAAAAAAATGGGCTGGCTGTAGGCACTTTATAATTGGTTCCAGGGGTACACGGGCAGCAGTGGTCTGGCCAGTGGAGGACTAGTGGAAGGAGGGACCGCAGACAGGCTTCAAAGGCCTAACATAAAAAAATGGGCTGGCTGTAGGCACTTTATAATTGGTTCCAGGGGTACACGGGCAGCAGTGGTCTGGTCAGTGGAGGACTAGTGGAAGGAGGGACCGCAGACAGGCTTCAAAGGCCTAACATAAAAAAATGGGCTGGCTGTAGGCACTTTATAATTGGTTCCAGGGGTACACGGGCAGCAGTGGTCTGGTCAGTGGAGGACTAGTGGAAGGAGGGACCGCAGACAGGCTTCAAAGGCCTAACATAAAAAAATGGGCTGGCTGTAGGCACTTTATAATTGGTTCCAGGGGTACACGGGCAGCAGTGGTCTGGCCAGTGGAGGACTAGTGGAAGGAGGGACCGCAGACAGGCTTCAAAGGCCTAACATAAAAAAATGGGCTGGCTGTAGGCACTTTATAATTGGTTCCAGGGGTACACGGGCAGCAGTGGTCTGGCCAGTGGAGGACTAGTGGAAGGAGGGACCGCAGACAGGCTTCAAAGGCCTAACATAAAAAAATGGGCTGGCTGTAGGCACTTTATAATTGGTTCCAGGGGTACACGGGCAGCAGTGGTCTGGCCAGTGGAGGACTAGTGGAAGGAGGGACCGCAGACAGGCTTCAAAGGCCTAACATAAAAAAATGGGCTGGCTGTAGGCACTTTATAATTGGTTCCAGGGGTACACGGGCAGCAGTGGTCTGGCCAGTGGAGGACTAGTGGAAGGAGGGAGAGCAGACAGGCTTCAAAGGCCTAACATAAAAAAATGGGCTGGCTGTAGGCACTTTATAATTGGTTCCAGGGGTACACGGGCAGCAGTGGTCTGGTCAGTGGAGGACTAGTGGAAGGAGGGACCGCAGACAGGCTTCAAAGGCCTAACATAAAAAATGGGCTGGCTGTAGGCACTTTATAATTGGTTCCAGGGGTACACGGGCAGCAGTGGTCTGGCCAGTGGAGGACTAGTGGAAGGAGGGACCGCAGACAGGCTTCAAAGGCCTAACATAAAAAAATGGGCTGGCTGTAGGCACTTTATAATTGGTTCCAGGGGTACACGGGCAGCAGTGGTCTGGTCAGTGGAGGACTAGTGGAAGGAGGGACCGCAGACAGGCTTCAAAGGCCTAACATAAAAAAATGGGCTGGCTGTAGGCACTTTATAATTGGTTCCAGGGGTACACGGGCAGCAGTGGTCTGGCCAGTGGAGGACTAGTGGAAGGAGGGACCGCAGACAGGCTTCAAAGGCCTAACAAAAAAATGGGCTGGCTGTAGGCACTTTATAATTGGTTCCAGGGGTACACGGGCAGCAGTGGTCTGGCCAGTGGAGGACTAGTGGAAGGAGGGACCGCAGACAGGCTTCAAAGGCCTAACATAAAAAAATGGGCTGGCTGTAGGCACTTTATATTTGGTTCCAGGGGTACACGGGCAGCAGTGGTCTGGCCAGTGGAGGACTAGTGGAAGGAGGGACCGCAGACAGGCTTCAAAGGCCTAACATAAAAAAATGGGCTGGCTGTAGGCACTTTATAATTGGTTCCAGGGGTACACGGGCAGCAGTGGTCTGGTCAGTGGAGGACTAGTGGAAGGAGGGACCGCAGACAGGCTTCAAAGGCCTAAAATAACAAACAATAGGCTCATGGCAGTTTTACAGCGGTTACATGGATACACGGGCAGCTTGGTGGTGAGTGGAGGAGTAGTGCAAGGAGTGTCTGTCCCAGTACTCCCAAAATATAAATAGATGTTAATGTCTCGCAAAACAACCAAAACAAAAAAAAAGGTGGCATACTTAGGTACAGGGGTGGGCTCATCTGCTGAGTTTCTGACATAGTAATTTGGCAGTAACTATTTAATGGTGCCAATATAGGACACAGACACAGACTACTTTAAGTTGCATCATAGATGTCTACAAATTTGTATTGTCAGTGCCAGACATTGAATGATGTCAGCGAATAGACTAAAGATTGGTGGAGCTGTGCGACATAATTTTGCACGTGGTAGAGCACATTTTGAGCTGGGGTAGGGGGGAACTCTCTTGAGGCCGGCGGGACCGCCCCAGGGCCCCTCATGTTACAACGGTGTGTCTGACGTTGGGTGCGCACCACCACCGCCAGAGACACTACATTGTACTATGAGGGACCCAGTAGCAATGCCGTCAACCAAAAGCGAGCACACCCACCTCTTCAGACAAACAGCAGTCTCACGGGTGCTTGCGCCAAGTCGCGATACCACGGCCCCGTGTGGGGAGTTTTGCCATTTAGGGAGGTGTAAACATGTCGTATGCTGTACAATCAGCTGCAGCAAATTAGACATTAGAAAAGTAATTCACAGGCAAGAGCTTTTCATAGGAAAGCTAGGTGTCGGCCGGGCAAGGTGGGGCAAAAGATTTCGAAATCCAGTTGTGGTTCATTTTAATGAATGTTAGATCGTCAACATTTTGGGTAGCCAGACGAGTCCTTTTTTCGGTTAATATTGAACCTGCAGCACTGAATACTCTTTCTGATAGGACACTTGCTGCCGGGCAAGCAAGCTCCTGCAATGCATATTCTGCCAATTCTGGCCAGGTGTCTAATTTGGAGGCCCAGTAATCAAATGGGAATGACGGTTGAGGGAGAACATCGATAAGGGATGAAAAATAGTTAGTAACCATACTGGACAAATGTTGTCTCCTGTCACTTTCAATTGATGCAGCAGTACCTGTCCTGTCTGCGGTCATAGCAAAATCACTCCACAACCTGGTCAGAAAACCCCTCTGTCCAACGCCACTTCTGATGTGTGCACCCCTAACACTCCTAGTCTGCTGCCCCCTGGAGCTCGTGTGAGAACGATCACGTGCGCTGTGTGCTGGGAATGCCTGAAGCAAACGGTCAACAAGAGTTGATTGTTTGGTTGCTAATATTAGTTCCAAGTTCTCATGTGGCATAATATTTTGCAATTTGCCTTTATAGCGTGGATCAAGGAGGCAGGCCAACCAGTAATCGTCATCGTTCATCATTTTCGTAATGCGTGTGTCCCTTTTTAGGATACGTAAGGCATAATCCGCCATGTGGGCCAAAGTTCCAGTTGTCAAATCTCCGGTTGTGATTGGTTGAGGGGCAGTTGCAGGCAAATCTACGTCACTTGTGTCCCTCAAAAAACCAGAACCCGGCCGTGACACGCAACCAATTTCCTGTGCCCCCGGGAAAGGTTCGGCATTAAAAATATACTCATCCCCATCATCCTCCTCGTCCTCCACCTCCTCTTCGCCCGCTACCTCGTCCTGTACACTGCCCTGACCAGACAATGGCTGACTGTCATCAAGGCTTTCCTCTTCCTCTGGTGCAGACGCCTGCTCCTTTATGTGCGTCAAACTTTGCATCAGCA
This sequence comes from Ranitomeya variabilis, assembly GCF_051348905.1. Lineage (NCBI taxonomy): Eukaryota > Metazoa > Chordata > Amphibia > Anura > Dendrobatidae > Ranitomeya > Ranitomeya variabilis. Next base: position 459,670,391 of record NC_135236.1, read on the forward strand.
GACGCATTAGGGGGATGCTCATGCTTATTACGGCGTTGTCTGCACTAACCAGCCGTGTGCATTCCTCAAAACACTGAAGGACTTGACACATGTCTTGTATCTTAGACCACTGCACACCTGACAACTCCATGTCTGCCATCCTACTGCCTGCCCGTGTATCCTCCCACAAATAAATAACAGCACGCCTCTGTTCGCACAGTCTCTGAAGCATGTGCAGTGTTGAGTTCCACCTTGTTGCAACGTCTATGATTAGGCGATGCTGGGGAAGGTTCAAAGACCGCTGATAGGTCTGCATACGGCTGGCGTGTACAGGCGAACGTCGGATATGTGAGCAAAGTGCACGCACTTTGAGGAGCAGGTCGGAGAACCCAGGATAAGTTTTCAATAAGCACTGCACCACCAGGTTTAAGGTGTGAGCCAGGCAAGGAATGTGTTTCAGTTGGGAAAGGGAGATGGCAGCCATGAAATTCCTTCCGTTATCACTCACTACCTTGCCTGCCTCAAGATCTACTGTGCCCAGCCACGACTGCGTTTCTTGTTGCAAGAACTCGGACAGAACTTCCGCGGTGTGTCTGTTGTCGCCCAAGCACTTCATAGCCAATACAGCCTGCTGACGCTTGGCAGTAGCTGGCCCATAATGGGACAACTGGTGTGCAACAGTGTCATCTGCCGATGGAGTGGTTGTCAGACTGCTTTCTGTGGAAGAGCTGTAGCTTCTGCAGGAGGACGAGGAGGAGGAGGAGGAGGGGGTGCGAACGCCTACAGCCAACTGTTTCCTAGACCGTGGGCTAGGCACAACTGTCCCTAAATTGATGTCGCCTGTGGACCCTGCATCCACCACATTCACCCAGTGTGCCGTGATGGACACATAACGTCCCTGGCCATGCCTACTGGTCCATGCATCTGTAGTCAGGTGCACCTTTGTACTCACAGATTGCCTGAGTGCATGGACGATGCGCTGTTTAACATGCTGGTGCAGGGCTGGGATGGCTTTTCTGGAAAAAAAGTGTCGACTGGGTAGCTCGTATCGTGGTTCAGCGTACTCCATCAGGGCTTTGAAAGCTTCGCTTTCAACTAACCGGTAGGGCATCATCTCTAACGAGATTAGTCTAGCTATGTGGGCGTTAAAACACTGTGTACGCGGATGCGAGGATAAGTACTTCCTTTTTCTAACCAGAGTCTCATGTAGGGTGAGCTGGACTGGAGAGCTGGAGATCGTGGAACTTTCGGGTGTGCCGGTGTACATGGCAGACTGAGAGACGGTTGGAGACGGTATTGTTTCCGCCGGTGCCCTAGATGCAATATTTCCTCCTACAAAACTGGTGATTCCCTGACCCTGACTGCTTTTGGCTGGCAAAGAAACCTGCACAGATACTGCCGGTGGTGCGGAAAATGGTGTCCTTACAGTGACGGAAGGGATGTTGCGTTGCTGACTAGCTTCATTGGCCGAGGGTGCTACAACCTTGAGGGACGTTTGGTAGTTAGTCCAGGCTTGAAAATGCATGGTGGTTAAGTGTCTATGCATGCAACTAGTATTTAGACTTTTCAGATTCTGACCTCTGCTTAAGCTAGTTGAACATTTTTGACAGATGACTTTGCGCTGATCAGTTGGATGTTGTTTAAAAAAATGCCAGACTGCACTCTTCCTAGACTCGGATCCCTTTTCAGGGATTGCAGACTGAGCTTTAACCGGATGGCAACGCTGTGCTCCAACAGGTTTTGGCTTTGACACGCGTTTTGGGCCAGATACGGGCCCGGCAGATGGAACCTGTTGCGATGTTGATGCCTGCTGCGGCCCCTCCTCCACCTCCGCTTCTGAACTACTGCCGCCTGCACCCTGTTCCCCCAATGGCTGCCAATCGGGGTCAATAACTGGGTCATCTATTACCTCCTCTTCGAGCTCGTGTGCAACTTCGTCTGTGTCACTGTGTCGGTCGGTGGTATAGCGTTCGTGGCGGGGCAACATAGTCTCATCAGGGTCTGATTGTGGATCTGTACCCTGAGAGGGCAATGTGGTGGTCTGAGTCAAAGGAGCAGCATAGTACTCTGGCTGTGGCTGTGCATCAGTGCACTCCATGTCAGAATATACTTGTAATGGGCATGGCCTGTTAAATGTTTCACTTTCTAAGCCAGGGACGGTATGTGTAAAGAGCTCCATGGAGTGACCCGTTGTGTCGCCTGCTGCATCCTTCTCTCTTGTTGTAGTTTTTGCTGAGGAGGACAAGGAAGCGACTTGTCCCTGACCGTGAACATCCACAAGCGACGCGCTGCTTTTACATTTACCAGTTTCGGAAGAGGAGGCAAAAGAGCTAGAGGCTGAGTCTGCAATGTAAGCCAAAACTTGCTGTTGCTGCTCCGCCTTTAAAAGCGGTTTTCCTACTCCCAGAAAAGAGAGCGTTCGAGGCCTTGTGTAGCCTGACGACGAAACTGGCTCCACAGCTCCAGACTTAGGTGGAATATTTTTATCCCCACGACCACCTGATGCTCCACTACCACTACCATCATTACCAGCTGACAATGAACGCCCACGACGACCTCTTGCACCAGACTTCCTCATTGTTTTAAAATCTTAACCAAAGTAACTTTATTTGTTGCTGTCAAACAACTTACACGGTGAGCTATAACTTCAGTATGATTTCAATATCCCTTAACAGGTTGGTGAGACCACAAGGAAAATCAGGCACAATGTTACACACTCTGTTTTCTGTGGCACAAAATCACAGAGATGACACACACGCAGGACTGTCACTCAAGCACTAATGTCAATATTAATCTCCCACCTAATTTATTTATTTATTTTTCTCAGGGAGACTTTAGAAACCAAATAATATTAAAAAAAAAAAAAAAAAAAAAAAGGCTTTCTATGGCCCACAATTAGAGAGAGAGAGGTGGCACACCCAGGAGTCAAGACTGGCGCACAAGCTGAAAGGGCAATATTACTCTCCCACTGTTTTTTTATGTTTTTTTTTTTTTAAGGGAGACTTTAGAAACCCAATAATATTTAAAAAAAAAAAAAAAAAGGCTTTCTATGGCCCACTGAATGAGAGGGAGAGAGGTGGCACACCCAGGAGTCAAGACTGGCACACAAGCTGAAAGGGCAATATTACTCTCCCACTGTTTTTTTTTTTGGTTTTTTTTTTTTTTTCAGGGAGACTTTAGAAACCAAATAATAAGAAAAAAAATAAATAAATAAATAGGCTTTCTATAGCCCACTGAATGAGAGATAGCACACACAGCAGTGGCACACAAGCCCTGACTGAGGCCAATATTTTTCTCCCACTGATTGATGTAGTGTTTTTGTGTTGAGGTAGATTTTAGAACACAAATCAAGGAAAAAAAAAAAAAATGCTTTCTATGGCCCACTGAATGAGAGAGAGGTGGCACACCCAGGAGTCAAGACTGGCACACAAGCTGAAAGGGCAATATTACTCTCCCACTGTTTTTTTATGTATTTTTTGTTTTTTAAGGGAGACTTTAGAAACCCAATAATATTTAAAAAAAAAAATAAATATGCTTTCTATGGCCCACTGAATGAGAGGGAGAGAGGTGGCACACCCAGGAGTCAAGACTGGCACACAAGCTGAAAGGGCAATATTACTCTCCCACTGTTTTTTTTATGTTTTTTTTTTTTTTTTCAGGGAGACTTTAGAAACCAAATAATATTAAAAAAACCCCAAAAAAAATAGCCTTTCTATGGCCCACTGAATGAGAGAGAGAGGTGGCACACCCAGGAGTCAAGACTGGCACACAAGCTGAAAGGGCAATATTACTCTCCCACTGTTTTTTTAGGTATTTTTTTTTTTTTCAGGGAGACTTTAGAAACCAAATAATATTAAAAAACCCCCCCAAAAAATAGCCTTTCTATGGCCCACTGAATGAGAGAGAGAGGTGGCACACCCAGGAGTCAAGACTGGCACACAAGCTGAAAGGGCAATATTACTCTCCCACTGTTTTTTTAGGGTTTTTTTTTTTTTTCAGGGAGACTTTAGAAACCAAATAATATTAAAAAAAAAATAAAAATAAATAGGCTTTCTATAGCCCACTGAATGAGAGATAGCACACACAGCAGTGGCACACAAGCCCTGACTGAGGCCAATATTTTTCTCCCACTGATTGATGTAGTGTTTTTGTGTTGAGGTAGAATTTAGAACACAAATCACGGAAAAAATAAATAGGCTTTCTATGGCCCACTCAGTGAGAGATGGCACACACAGGGATGGCACTGTAGCAGAAATGCCAATCTTAATCTCCCACAAAAAAACCCAAAAAAAAACAGGGACTGTCCTACAATTACTATCTCCCTGCAGTAATCTAAGCCAGGTATGGCAGGCAGCAATAGGAGTGGACTGATGCACAAATTAAATAAAAAGTGTGGACAAACAAAAAAGATAGCTGTGCAGAAAGGAAGGAACAAGAGGATATGTGCTTTGAAAAAAGCAGTTGGTTTCCACAGTGGCGTACACACAGCAATACAGCTATCACGGAGCCTTCTAGGGCAGCCCAATGAGCTACAGCGCTGAGGGGAAAAAAAAAAAAAAATAGATTCCACAGTCCCTGCACACCGAAGGTGGTGTTGGACAGTGGAAATCGCTGCAGCACAAGCGGTTTGGTGGTTAGTGGACCCTGCCTAACGCTCTCCCTGCTTCTGACGAAGCGGCAGCAACCTGTCCCTAAGCTCAGATCAGCAGCAGTAAGATGGCGGTCGGCGGGAACGCCCCTTTATAGCCCCTGTGACGCCGCAGACAGCAAGCCAATCACTGCAATGCCCTTCTCTAAGATGGTGGGGACCAGGATCTATGTCATCACGCTGCCCACACTCTGCGTTCACCTTCATTGGCTGAGAAATGGCGCTTTTCGCATCATTGAAACGCGACTTTGGCGCGAAAGTCGCATACCGCATGGCCGACAAGCACAGGGGTCGGATCGGGTTTCATGAGACGCCGACTTAGCCAAAAGTCGGCGACTTTTGAAAATGATCGACCCGTTTCGCTCAACCCTAGTGCTAATCGCTTTTTATTGTCCCCACCTCTGATACCCAAATGGAGCACATCAATCCCCCTCACCTTAAGCAATTTCTCGTTGCAATTGTGGTGTGACCTGAAGTGACGGGGGATTGTTTTGAGATCCACCCCCACGGACACTGTCCTGGCCGCGCCAATGTCCCGCACATGCTCCCGTACACGAACTCTAAGTTCGCGAGTAGTGAGACCAAACGTATATCCTGGGGCACGGACAGTTGGCATAATATATAACGTTAGTAGTCCCACAGGATATACACTGTCTGATCTGAAATATTCTAGACTCGTCACTAGAAGCAAAATCGGAGCAGCGCAGGACATTGGCGCAGGCAAGACAGTGCCCGCATGGAGTGCATCCCACACGAGGGCCACCTGTACTGAAAAAGTTTTTTTCGGGAGCTGGAATATAGTGGCTCCTCACCAACATATTGCTGAGATTAGTGCCCCTTCTGGGAGTCATAAGGGGAAAGGCACCCAGGGCAGCACACAGGGAGGGCTCAACCTGAAGAACTGGCCAGTGTTTTTTCAAAATAGACCGCATACTCTCCCATTCATGATTGTAGGTGGAGATGAATCTGATGCGTCCATCTCCACCCACAGTACGGCGTCGGGCATGGGAGTGCAATAGATCACTTCGTGATGTGTTACGTGCCCGATCATATCCGGCTTTTATGGACCTGCGGCTGTATCCACAGGCCACAAATCTGTTCTTCAGATCAGTGGCCTGTGACTCAAAACTGGCCTCAGTGGAACAGATCCGCCGCACCATGAGGAACTGTCCGACCGGGACGGCCCTAATGGTGGCTGGGTAATGAGCAGAGGGGGCATGTAATAAAGAGTTAACAGCGGTCGGCTTCCTATACACATCCGTCTGGATGCGCCGGTCAGGATCGACCTCCAGACGAATATCCAAGAAGTTGACCGCAGCCTCACTGGAATGATGTGTGAGCCGTATATTAAGCAGATTTTTATTGAGGCTCATCATAAAATCCTCGAGCTGGCAGGCAGACCCCCCCCCACAAAAACAAAATGTCATCAATGTAGCGATACCAGCACAGCACATGGGCAGCAAGCGGTGGGCCCCCGTCGCCAAAAATCTCCCTCTCCCAGACGCCAAGGAAGAGGTTGGCGTACGAGGGCGCACACATGGCTGTGCCACGCTTCTGAAGGTAAAAGTTATCTTTGAAGACAAAGAAATTGTGGGTAAGGATGTACCCCACCAGCTCGAGGATCAACTCACACAAAGGGCCGCCCAGGTCGGAGGCCCCCAGGAAGCGGCGGACAGCCGCCAGACCATGAGAGTGATCTATGCACGTATATAAGCTCTCGACATCAGCCGTAACAAATATGGTGCCCTGGTCCACAAGGATGCCATCGACCCTAGACAGGACGTCCATCGTGTCTTTAACAAAAGACGGCAAAGTCTCCACCAATGGTTTGAGGTAATAGTCAATGAATCGACACACAGACTCACATATACCGTCGATCCCTGACACGATGGGACGTCCCGGAGGGTCGAGGGCATCCTTATGGACCTTGGGCAACAGATAGAATGTTGGAACCCTCGGTGACTTAACCAGCAACCCATCAAATACCTGCTTGGTAATGACATTATCATCGAGGGCCCCAACTAAAATGTCCTGCAGTTCCCGTAGAAAGGGAGCCGTAGGGTTGGAGGACAGCTTGAGGTAAGTGTTAGAATCTTTGAGCTGCCGGAAAACTTCTCGCTCATACTTAACACACGGCCAGATCACCACGTTCCCCCCCTTGTCCGCTTGTTTAAAGACGACGTCTTTCATGGACTTAAGTTGTTGTATGGCCTGGCGATGCCTAAAGGTCAAATTATCACATGTCCGCCGTGCTGACAACTTTTTAAATGCATAAGGCGTACAAGAGCATGATGTAAGGAACCTGGTTATGGTAAAAATTTTGAATGGGCAGCATAGGGATAGTTAGATTAATGTGTTGAAGCGGTAGGCCAGTCTGAAGAAATGCGTTTTTAGTGCATGCTTAAAGCTGTGGGTATTGGGGATTGATCAAATTAACCTGGGTAGTGCATTCCAAAAAATTGGCGCAGAGCATGAAAAATCTTGGAGACGGGAGTGGGAGGTTCTGATTATTGAGGATGTTAACCTCAGGTCATTAGCAGAACGGAGGGCATGGGTAGGGTGGTAGACTGAGACGAGGGAGGAGATGTAGGGTGGTGCTGAGCCATGGAGTGCTTTGTGGATGAGGATAATAAGCTTATACTGAATTCTGGAGTGGATGGATAACCAGTGTAATTACTGGCACAAGGTGGAGGTATTGGTGTAACGGTTGGTGAGGAAAATGATCCTGGCTGCAGCATTCAAGACAGATTAGAGAGGGGAGAGTTTGGTAGGAGGGAGAACGATTAGTAGAGAATTACAATAGTCCAGATGAGAATGAACAAGAGAAATAGAGGTTTTGCAGAGTCGAAAGTAAGAAAGGGTCGAATTCTAGAAAGGTTTTTGAGGGCAGATGACAAGAGCGAGTCAGTGATCGGATGTGGGGGGTGAATGAAAGCTCTGAATCGAATATGACTCCAAGACTTATAATGACTAGTGTTGAGCGATACCTTCTGATACTTGAAAGTATCGGTATCGGATTGTATTGGCCGATATCCGAAAAATATCGGATATCGCCGATACCGATACCCGATACCAATGCAAGTCAATGGGACACAAGTATCGGAAGGTATCCCTTATGGTTCCCAGGGTCTGAAGGAGAGGAAACTCTCCTTCAGGCCCTGGGATCCATATTCATGTGTAAAATAAAGAATAAAAATAAAAAATATGGATATACTCACCCGTCCGGCGGCCCCTGGACCTTAGCGGTGTTAACCGGCAGCCTCCGTTCCTAAGAATGAGCAGGTGAAGGACCTTCGATGACGTCGAGGCTTGTGATTGGTCGCGTGACCGCTCATGTGACCGCTCACGCGACCAATCACAAGCCGCGAAGTCATCGCAGGTCCTACACACTGCATTCTTAGGAACGGAGGCTGCCGGTTAACACCGTTAAGGTCCAGGGGCCGCCGGACGGGTGAGTATATCAATATTTTTTATTTTTATTATTTATTTTTTACATTAATATGGATCCCAGGGCCTGAAGGAGAGTCTCCTCTCCTCCAGACTCTGGGAACCATACACTTGGAACTTCCGATTCCGATTTCCGATATCACAAAAATATCGGAACTCGGTATCGGAATGCTCAACACTAATAATGACTTATTGTAAACCGATGGTCTTCAATAATTTACTTAAATGAGATAGACATCATCCCTTACCTATGAAAAAGGGAATACCCGAAGGCCAATTTCTTTGCCTTTGAAGAAACTGCTGAAATATATCAGACTTCAGATTACAGGAATTTGACATAACAACTAGGTTCAGAGAGAGGTGGTATCCATAACATATTCTTGACTCAGCCCAGATTCATGCAGAGAGACAAGATAGACAATCCCATGGTACAAAGTTTATAAAAAAAAACAACTTAACCCCTTAATCCCATGTGACGTACTATCCCGTCAAGGTGACCTGGGACTTAATTCCCAGGGACGGGATAATACGTCATAGCAATCGGCCGCTCTCACGGGGGGAGTGCAGCCGATCTCAGCCGGGTGTCAGCTGACTATCGCAGCTGACATCCGGCACTATGTGCCAGGAGCGGTCACGGACCGCCCCGGCACATTAACCCCCGGCACACTGCGATCAAACATGATCGCAGTGTTCCGGCGGTATAGGGAAGCATCGCGCAGGGACGGGGCTCCCTGCGTGCTTCAATGAGACCCTCGGAGCAACACGATGTGATCGCGTTGCTCCGAGGGTCTCCTAGCTTCTTCTCCCTGCAGGCCCCAGATCCAAAATGGCCATGGGGCTGCATCCGGCTCCTGCAGGGAGGTGGCTTACCAAGCGCCTGCTCAGAGCAGGCGCTGGTAACCCTGCAGCAGTGCACGTCAGATTGCTGATCTGACACAGTGCACAGCAAAGTGTCAGATCAGCGATCTGACCTTATAACATGATGCTCCCCCTGGGGCAATGTTATAAAGTAAAAAAAAAAATATTTAGTTGTGTAAAAAAAAAAATCCTAAATAAGGAAAAAAAAATATTATTCTCATAAATACATTTCTTTATCTAAATAAAAAAAACAAAAGTACACATATTTAGTATCGCCGCTTCTGTAACGACCCGACCTATAAAACTGTCCCACTAGTTAACCCTTTCAGTGAACACCGTAAAAAAAAAAACGAGGCAAAAAACAACGCTTTATTATCATACCGCCGAACAAAAAGTGGAATATCACGCTATCAAAAAGATGGATATAAATAACCATTGTCCGGCTGTAAACGCAATCTTGTCCCGCAAAAAACGAGCCACCATACAGTGTCATCAGCGAAAAAATAAAAAAGTTATAGTCCTCAGAATAAAGCGATGCAAAAATAATTATTTTTTCTATAAAATAGTTTTTATCGTATAAAAGCGCCAAAACATAAAAATATTATATAAATGAGGTATCGCTGTAATTGTACTGACCCGAAGAATAAAACTGCTTTATCCTTTTTACCAAACGCAGAACGGCATAAATGCCCCCCCCAAAAGAAATTCATGAATAGCTGGTTTTTGGTCATACTGCCTCACAAAAATCAAAATAAAAGGTGATCAAAAAATGTTACATGCCCGAAATTGTTACCAATAAAAATGACAACTCGTCCCGCAAAAAACAAGACCTCACATGACTCTTTGGACCAAAATATGGAAAATTTATAGCTCTCTAAATGTGGTAACGCAAAAAATTATTTTTTACAATAAAAAGCATCTTTTAGTGTGTGACGGTTGCCAGTCATATAAATATCTGCTAAAAAACCCACTATAAAAGTAAATCAAACCCCCCTTCATCACCCCCTTAGCTAGGGAAAATAAAAAAAATGAATTTCTTTCCATTTTCCCATTGGGGTTAGGGTTAGGGCTATGGTTAGGGTTAGGGTTAGGGTTAGAGTTAGGGCTAGGGTTAGGGCTAGGGTTAGGGCTAGGGTTAGGGTTAGGGTTAGGGCAAGGGTTAGGGCTAGGGCTAGGGTTAGGGTTAGGGTTGGGGCTAGGGTTAGGGTTTGGATTACATTTACGGTTGGGTTTAGGGCTAGGGGTATGTCAGGGTTAGGGGTGTGGTTAAGATTATGGTTGGGATTAGGGTTAGGGGTGTGTTGGAGTTGGGGTTAGGGGTGTGGTTGGGATTAGGATTAGGGGTGTGTTTGGGTTAAGGTTTCAGTTAGAATTGGGGGTTTCCACTGTTTAGGCACATCAGGGCTCTCCAAACACGACATGGCGTCCGATATCAATTCCAGCCAATTCTGCGTTGAAAAAGTAAAACAGTGCCCCTTCCCTTCCGAGCTCTCCCGTGTGCCCAAACAGGGGTTTACCCCAACATATGGGGTATCAGCGTACTCAGGACAAATTGGACAACAACTTCTGGGGTCCGATTTCTCTTGTTACTCTTGGGAAAATAAAAATTAGTTTTTTTAAAAAACTATTTTTGTAGGAAAATAATGATTTTTTATTTTCACGGCTCTGCGTTATAAACTGTAGTGAAATATTTGGGGGTTCAAAGTTCTCACAACACATCTAGATAAGTTCCTTGGGGGTCTAGTTTCCAATATGGGGTCACTTGTAGGGGGTTTCTCCTGCTTAGGTACATCAGGGGCTCTGCAAATGCAACGTGATGCCTGCTGACCAATCCATCTAAGTCTGCATTCCAAATAGCGCTCCTTCCCTTCCGAGCTCTGCAATGCGCCCAAACGGTGGTTCCACCCCACATGTAGGGTATCAACGTACTCAGGACAAATTGGACAACAACATCTGGAGTACGATTTCTCTTGTTACCCTTGGGAAAATAAAAATTTGGGGGGTTAAAAAACCATTCTTGTAGGAAAAAAATGATTTTTTATTTTCACGGCTCTGCGTTATTAACTGTAGTGAAACACTTGGAGGTTCAAAGTTCTCACAACACATCTAGATAAGTTCCTTGGGGGTCTAGTTTCCAATATGGGGTCAATTGTGGGGGGTTTCTACTGTTTAGGTACATTAGGGGCTCTACAAACGCAATGTGACGCCTGCAGACCATTCCATGTAAGTTTGCATTCCAAATGGCGCTCCTACCCTTCCGAGCTCTGCCATGTGCACAAACGGTGGTTACCCCCCACATGTGTGGTATCAGCGTACTCAAGACAAATTGGACAACAACTTTTGAGGTCCAATTTCTTTTGTTACTATTGGGAAAATGCAAAACTGGGGCTAAAAAATAACTTTTGTGAAAAAAAAAGAATTTTTATTTTCACGGCTCTGCGTTATAAACTGTAGTGAAACACTTGGGCGTTCAAAGCTCTTACAACACATCTAGATAAGTTCCTTAGGGGGTCTACTTTCCAAAATGGTGTCACTTGTGGGGGGTTTCAATGTTTAGGCACATCAGGGGCTCTCCAAACGCAATATGGTGTCCCATCTCAATTCCAGTCAATTTTGCATTGAAAAGTCAAATGGCGCTCCTTCCCTTCTGAGCTCTGCCATGTGCCCAAACAGTGGTTTACCCCCACATATGGGGTATCAGCATACTCAGGACAAATTGCACAACAATTGTGGTGTAAAATTACTTCTCTTACCCTTGGGAAAAAAAAAAATTGGGGGCGAAAAGATCATTTTGTGAAAAAATATGATTTTTTATTTTTACGGCCCTGCATTATAAACTTCTGTGAAGCATTTTGTTGGTCAAAGTGCTCACCTCACATCTAGATAAGTTCGTTAGGAGGTCTACTTTCCAAAATGGTGTCACTTGTGGGGGGTTTCAATGTTTAGGCACATCAGGGGCTCTCCAAAAGCAACATGTCGTCCCATCTCAATTCCAGTCAATTTTGCATTGTAAAGTCAAACGGCGCTCCTTCCCTTCCGAGCTCTACCATGCGCCCAAACAATGGTTTACCCCACATATGGGGTATCAGCGTACTCAGGACAAATTGTACAACAACTTTTGGGGTCCATTTTCTCTTGATACCCTTGATAAAACAAAACAAATTGGAGCTGAAGTAAATTTTTTGTGAAAAAAAGTTAAATGTTCATTTTTTTAAAAAATTCCAAAAACACCTGAGGGGTTAATAATCTTCTTGAATGTGGTTTTGAGCACCTTGAGGGGTGCAGTTTTGAGAATGGTGTCAAACTTGGTTATTTTCTATCATATAGACCCCTCAAAATGACTTCAAATGTGATGTGGTCCGTAAAAAAAAATGGTGTTGTAAAAATGAGAAATTGCTGGTCAATTTCTAACCCTTATAACTCCCTAACAAACAAAATTGGTTCCAACATTGTGCTGATGTAAAGTAGACATGTGGGAAATGTTACTTATTAAGTATTGTGTGTGACATATCTCTGTGACTTAATGGCATAAAAATGCAAAGTTGGAAAATTGCAAAATTTTCTAAATATTCACCAAATTTCCATTTTTTTCACAAAGAAACACAGCTAATATCAAAGAAATGTTACCACTATCATGAAGCCCAATATGTCATGAGAAAACAGTGTCAGAATCACCAGGATCCATTGGAGCGTTCCAGATTTATAACCTCATAAAAGGACAGTGGTCTGAATTGTAAAAATTGGCCCGGTCATTAAAGTGCAAACCACCCTTGGGGCTTAAGGGGTTAAACTAATGAAGATAACAAATAATGATAAGAAGAAAAGACATAGAATAAGAGGATCACACAAGAAAAGGAAGCCTACCCGAATGTTTAAATCCGTTTTTGTTGTAGAATTCAATTGGTCATCGTAAATATGATAATTCTGTAACAATGTACCTTATAGGATGTCCTATTCCAGAGGAAAAAAAAAAAATATATAAAAGCAGTATACCCACCGGATGGTACTGTTTATTATAAGAATGTAAATATATATACCAATTTAATTATAGAGTGGGTATAAAGGGTTTACAAATGATTACCTATTATTTGCGGTGTTATTATCTTGAAATAAGGTGAGTGGATCCAGTATCCACCGGTTATCCTTGTGGCACCTTCTATTATAAAGACCGGTATAATTAGGTGGGCGTGAATATACAGGTTCAAAGGAAATAAAAGTCATTGCTTAACAGTGGTGACAGTGGAGATTTAAGGTACCTTCACACTAAACGACTTTGCAACGATAACGATAGCGATCCGTGACGTTGCAGCATCCTGGATAGCGATATCGTTGTGTTTGACACGCAGCAGCGATCAGGATCCTGCTGTGATATCGCTGGTCGTTGCTGAAAGTCCAGAACTTTATTTGGTCGTCAGATCGGCGTGTATCGTCATGTTTGACAGCAAAAGCAACGATGCCAGCGATGTTTTACAATGGTAACCAGGGTAAATATCGGGTTACTAAGCGCAGGGCCGCGCTTAGTAACCCGATATTTACCCTGGTTACCATTGTAAAAGTAAAAAAAAAACACTACATACTCACCCTCTGATGTCTGTCACGTCCCCCGGCGTCCGCGCTGCTGCTCAGAGCTTCCTGCACTGAGTGTGTCAGTGCCGGCCGTAAAGCAAAGCACAGCGGTGGTGTCACCGCTGTGCTTTCCGGCTGGCGCTTACACAGTGCAGAGAAGCACAGCGCCGGGGACGGACAGACACCGGAATGTAAGTATGTAGTGTTTGTTTTTTTTACTTTTACACTGGTAACCAGGGTAAACATCGGGTTACTATGCGCGGCCCAGCGCTTAGTAACCTGATGTTTACCCTGGTCACCCGGGGACTTCGGCATCGTTGGTTGCTGGAGAGCGGTCTGTGTGACAGCTCTCCAGCGACCACACAGCGACGCTGCAGCGATCGGCATCGTTGTCGATATCGCTGCAGCATCGCTTAATGTGACGGTACCTTAAGTCCTCTATGAAGTAGGATGCCCGTCGTGAGTGATCCGAACCCGGACTGCTGGTTATATGCAGCTGGTCAGTGTCATAGTCGGGAGCCATTGGAGTGCACGCGGCGGAAGTGACGCAAATTAAGGTGATGCGGTCTGTGCCCCATCGACAGGAAGTGCATCATGTGCATTCCACTATGTTCCTAACGAGGAGCTTGCATTCCACTGTCTCAGACTCACGGAAGTGTGTGTTCCACACTGTTCAGAGTTGGAGTAATATATGGCAAAGTATATACTACGGTGTCCTTTGAGTAATATATTCAACATATAAATCAGATAGTGGTTGTTGCAAGATAAAATGGGTAATATTTTATGGACATAGATTCTAGCAGTCGGATAGGTAGAGAGATCCGTATTGGAGACAATACGTACCAAGGAGACATTTGCAGGTAGATTTTCAATATAATCGACTTTGTGAAGAGGAACATCAAAATTAGTAATGTAGCATAATAGAATATAATGATCATGTATAGGACATAATAGCTTCATCATATACAGTCAGATATATAATTATAGTTAACTAGATGGTGGCCCGATTCTAACGCATCGGGATTTCTAGAATATGAATGTAGTTTATTTATGAAGATTTAAGAATAATGCAATGAATACACAGGATTCGGCCGGCCGGGCGCGACCCATCAGTGAAGCGTGGTTCAAATCCCGCGCCAATTCGCGGGATTTAAATTTTTTTTTTTCTTTTTAAAGTGAAAAAATAATATTAAAAACATTTATTTGAATGCTCTAAAAAGAAGAAAAACCATAGCATTAGGCCTACATGTTTCAAGTGATACCACACTCTTCATCATAGCCGAGAGATAGAAAGCACGCATTAACTTCCTGCCATGGGCATATCTGCAATCACGCAGGTGCAACAGTTTTGGCCTGATACCACCATTGGTTACAACTTCATACCCCTTGGAATGGGCCCAGCGGGGGCATATGCAGTACTGGAATGCGGTCAATTTATTTTTAATACGCCCTTTGCCTCATATTAAGGATGGGCATTTACTATGGGTGTTTTGGGCATCAGGTAAGGTGGACCATTTAAACTTGGACATTTCCTTAGTCAAGCACACCATGCTGGACATGCCATTTTGCCACTCTGATTTGATATCAACCATCTGATGAACAATTTAGGGTAAACACGTCAAGGTAGATACTAAAGTCATATACAGATGAGTATTATTTATTCATGTGTCATGCTCTAATCTACATTTATGTCTGTATAAAGGCAACAACTGTTGGCACAATTATCAGAAAATGGGAGAAACACAAAATGAAGTTCAATCTTCCTTGGTCAGGGGCTCCATGCAAGATCTCGCCTCATAGGGTATGACTGATTCTGAGGTCAGGAATCAGCTCAGAACTACATGGGAGGACCTGGCCACAAACTGAAGAGAGCTGGGACCACAGTTTCAAAAATTTCCGTTAGTAACACACTAGGCTGTCATTGATTAAAATCCTGTAGGGCGCAGAAGGTCCCCCTGCTCACAACAGCAAATTTCCAGGTTCATTTGAAGTTCACCAATGACCATGTGGTCAGATAAGACCAAAATAGAACTTTATGGTATCAACTACACTCCCATTGCTTGGAGGAATAAGAATGATGAGTACAACCCCAAGAACATCATCCCAACCATGAATCATGGTGGGGTAAACATCATACTTTGGTAGTGCTTTTGATGATGGATGGGGTCATGTATTACGAGATTTTGGCCAACAACCTCCTTCTCTCAGTAAGAGCATTGAAGATAGGTTGCAGCTAGGTCTTCCAGCATGACAATGACCGAAAACACACAGCAGGGTCAACTAAGGAGTGGTTCCGTAAAAAACATCTCAAGGTCCTGTAGTGGCCTAGCCAGTCTCCAGACCTGAATCCAACAGAAAATCTTTGGAAGGAGCTGAAACTCAATGTTGCCCAGCCCCAAAACCCGAAAGATCTGGAGAAGATCAGTATGGAGGAGTGGGCTAAAATCCATGCTGCAGTGTGTGCAAATTTCATCAAGAACTGCAGGAAATGTATGACCACAGTAATTGCAAACAAAAGTTTCTGTACCAAATATTAAGTTCGTTTTTTTATTGTATAAATACAGATACTTATTTCATGCAATAAAATGCAAATTAATTATGTAAAAATCAATGTGATTTGTAGGTGCCATTATTTAGCTTGGTGACTAGTGTTGAGCATTCCGATACTGCAAGTATCGGGTATCGGCCGATACTTGCTGTATCGGAATTCCGATACCGAGATCCGATATTTTTGTGATATCGGGTATCGGTATCGAAACAACATTAATGTAAAAATGTGTAAAAGAGAGAATTAAAATAAAAAATATTGCTATACTCACCTCTCCGACGCAGCCTGCACCTTACCGAGGGAAGCGGCAGCGTTCTTTGTTTAAAATTCGCGCTTTTCTTTCCTTTACGTGAGTCCCGGCTTGTGATTGGTTGCGTGCCGCCCATGTGACCGGGACGCAACCAATCACAGCAAGCCGTGACGTAATTTCAGGTCCTTCAGGATTTTAAAATTACGTTCCGGCGTTGTGATTGGTTGCGTCGCAGTCACATGGGCGACGCAACCAATCACAGCAAGCCGTGACGTAATTTCAGGTCCTTAAGGATTTTAAAATTACGTCCCGGCTTTGTGATTGGTTGCGTCGCAGTCACATGGGAGACGCAACCAATCACAAGCCGTGACGTCACGGGAGGCTGGACACGCGCGCTTTTTAAAATGGGCGCGTGTCCAGCCTCCCGTGACATCCCGGCTTGTGATTGGTTGCGCCGCGGTCAACCAATCACAAGCCGGGAGGCTGGACACGCGCGCATTTTAAAATTTTAAAATGCGCGCGTGTCCAGCCTCCCGGCTTGTGATTGGTTGATCGCGGCGCAACCAATCACAAGCCGGGACGTCACGGGAGGCTGGACACGCGCCCATTTTAAAAAGCGCGCGTGTCCAGCCTCCCGTGACGTCACGGCTTGTGATTGGTTAATGGCGGCCATGTTGCCGGGACGCGGACCAATCACAGCAAGCCATGACGTAATTTCGTCACGGCTTGCTGTGATTGGTCCGCGTCCCGGCAACATGGCCGCCCTGACCAATCACAAGCCGGGACTTCACGTAACCAAGTAAAAGCGCGAATTTTAAACAAACAACGCTGCCGGTTCCCTCGCTGAGGTCCAGGCTGCGTCGGACAGGTGAGTATAGCGATATTTTTTATTTTAATTCTTTCTTTTACACATTTATATGGATCCCAGGGCCTGAAGGAGAGTTTCCTCTCCTTCAGACCCTGGGAACCATCAGGAATACCGTCCGATACTTGAGTCCCATTGACTTGTATTGGTATCGGGTATCGGTATCGGATTGGATCCGATACTTTGCCGGTATCGGCCGATACTTTCCGATACCGATACTTTCAAGTATCGGACGGTATCGCTCAACACTATTGGTGACTAATGTGTGGGTCTTTATACAGTTTGGGGACTAATGCATGGTCTATTATACAGCTTGTGGACCAATGCAGAGACCTTATACAGCTTGTGGACTAATGAAGATGCATTATACAGCTTGTGGACCTTTGCAGGGCCATTATGAAGCCTGGGGATTAATGCAGGGCCATCATACAGCTGAAAATGTAAAAAGTCACATATGTCTTAGCAGACGGGTCGTGGCTGGAAAAGTTGTCATGTCGGTCTGGGCAAAAAGCAAAAGTGCATTTACAAAACATAGGGTTCTTAGTAAACATTATTTTGATAAAAAAAAGCATAAAAGCCATCCCACCATTGGCAAAGTGACCCTGTTCAGGATGTGTCAGAGTTGACCTCAATGTGTGTAAGGGCAGACAAAGGACTGGGTGCCAAACTGTGGATGTCAGCAATTGGAAACTATTTAAATGTCGCATTCAGCTCAAGGAAGGGAGGCCATGTGCTGGTTACACAAAACGCAAGAATACAAAGAAAAAACACGAAAAAATTGAGCTTGGATATAAGTTTTTATACATGCAGCACATAAACACATGTTCACATTGGCCAGTAAACAGACAAAATGTACAAGAAACAAAATGATCATATACCCTGCTGTGACTAAATAAGTAAAAAAGTAAAAGTTCATTTAAATAACATACAGTAGTATTCTTAGTAAATACTGTTTTTGATCAAAAAAAGCATAAAAGCCATCCCATCATCACCCTTGGAGTAGTCCTACAATGTCTAATATTAAAAACCTTATCATGTTTTTTTTGTATTTTTGTATTTTGTGCTGTCTGTTTAGCCTTATTTGGTTATTGAATACATACGTCATTTTTTGAGGCAGACTCCCCTATAATAACCAGCAAAGAATAAGCAAACAGCTGTGATCTGATATTAATAGCCTAGGAACCTTTATGAATATTGGCCTGCTCCCAGAATATTAACATCAGTCCCCAGCCGTTGGCTTTCCCTCTGATGGTTATGAAAATTATGAGGGATCCACATGTATTTTTTTTTTATTTGTTTTTTAATTTATTAACAAGAACAGTAAGGTCACATCATAGCAACTGTTTCTCTTGGTTTGCAAGGGCCAGTGCTGAACTGATGAACTCCCGCGAATTTTGCACTTGGCATTCAACAGTCTGGCATTGGAGTTATCATGAGTAACGGTGGCTTTAACACAGTACCAGAGTCCACAGCCACCGAGTCTCATGGCAGCTGCGAGACCCAGAAACCTCATGGAAAACATTGAGGGACATTCTAGAGTTGCTGATGCTTATAGCTGCTGGAACACCTGGAGGCTGTGAACTAAGGTTACCTTGGGTGTGTATTTTACTGTGCTTGTCAATAAATACATTTTTTTTCCAGAAACAGCTGAGGGAAAGCCAACCACTGAGAGATGATGTTAATAATCAGATTTGTCAATGTGGACAAATCTGAACTAATTATCTTTCCTCCATCTCACATACTGTATCTTCTCTACTTAATCTACTTATCACAATAAATGAAATCACGTTTTCCCCTCCCGGAAACCCACTGCCTCAGAGTAACCCTTGACTCTGCCCTGTCCTTCAAACCGCACATCCAAGCTCTCGCCACCTCCTGTCGCCTCCAGCTCAAAAATATTATCAGGATCTGTCCTTTCCTCAACCCTCATTCTACCAAAATGCTTGTGCATACCCTAATCATCTCCCGCCTCGACTACTGCAACATCCTCCTCTGTGGCCTACCTTCTAACACTCTCATACCCCTCCAGTCTGTCCTTAACTTTGCTGCCGACTAATTAATCTCTCTCTTCGCTACACTCCTGCTTCTCCTGTTTGCAAATCCCTTCACTGGCTTCCAATTTCCCAGTGTATCCAGTTTAAACTATTAACACTGACCTACAAAGCCATCCATAACCTTTCTTCTCCATATATTTCTGTACTAATCTCCCATTCTCTACTCTCATGTAATCTCCGGTCCTCCCAAGACCTCCTTCTCTCCTCCACGCTTATTCGCTCCTCACCCAATCGCCTCCAAGATTTCTCCCGAATATCACCCATCCTCAGGAATTCTGTGCCCCAACATGTCCGGTTATCCACCACATTTGGATCTTTCAGACAGATCTGGAAAAGTAATCTCTTCAAGAAAGCTTACAACCTGTAATGACCATGCAGCCACCTCAACACCATCGGAGGTACTGCAACCCCGACCTGCTGTCTCCTTCCCCATAATCCTGTAGAATGTAAGCTCTCAATGGCAAGGTCCTCTTCTCTCTGTACCAGTCTGTCATTGTTAGTTTGTTTACTGTAAGTTATATTTGTATTTTGATGTAACCTCTTCTCATGTACAGAACTATGGAATCAATGGTGCTTTATAAATAAATAATAACAATAATAATAATCAGGGAAAGGTGTCAATATCACTAAAGGTTCCCAGGCTATTATTATCAGCTTATATCTGTTTGCTTAATCTTTACTGGTTATTTTATGGGGGACTACAAAAAAAAATGACTTGTAGTCCTCCCAAAAATTCAAACCAACAAAGGCTATACAGACAGCTGTGGACTGATATTAATAGCCTTGGAAGAGGCCAGGGAAATTGCCCCCCCTCCCAGGCTAAGAACATCAGCCCTCAGCTGTCCCAGAAATGATGCATCAATAAGATGTGCCAAATCTGATGCTTAGCCTAGTTCTTGCCACTTGCACTGATGCAGTGGTAAGTGGGGTAATATTTGTGGGGCTCATGTCAGCTTTGTATTGTCAGCTAGCATCAATGGAGTAATGGAGAGGCATCTATAAGACACCCCAATTACTAACTCCATAGTAAATTTTGAAATAAACACACAGCAAGAATGAAATCCTTTATTTAAAATAATGACATTGACTCCTTTATTTGAAATCAAAACAAAGAAACAAAGTTTTACTCATTTTTACACCTAATCCAATGATGCCCATGTCCCCTGTAAAAAGTAAAAAAATAATAAACAACCATATTCCTCACCTGTCCGATGAGATGATAATCCATATCTGTTCCGCAAAGATCCGGATGACTTGGATTAGCTGGCTTACAATGAGACAGGAGTGAACTCCTCATTTTCAGCACTCCTGGCTGCGTGAAAATTTTCTCACTGCAGCCCAGTGCTACACACAGCAGGAACATGATTTCACTCCTGTCTCAGTATGAGTAGGCTGGCGTGGAGCGCAGTCACATCAGTGACTGCTCTCCAAATCATCCGGATCTTCATGGGACACATATATTATCTTCTCTTCAGATAGATGAGGAACATGGAGGTTTATTATTTTCTGTCTTTTGCAAGGCAGTATAACTTTGCTTTTTTATTTATATTTCAAATAAAGAGGTGTCAGCATCTTTATTTCAAATAAAGGACTTTATTATCGCTGTTTCTAACTATGGGGTTAGTAATTGGGGCTTCTAATAGACCCCTCTCCATTACTAACCCCTAGGCTTGATGTCAGCGGCCATAAAACAGCTAACATGAACCCCAAACCTGTTACCCCACTTGCCACCAAACCAGGGCAAGTTGAAAGAGCTGGGCAAAGCATCAGAATTGGCTCATGTTTTTAGGCTAGGGGCCAATATCCATGGGCCCTTACCAGTATGAAACTACCAGCCCCCAAGCTGTCTGCTTTAACTTGGCTGGTTGTCAAAAATAGGGGGGACACCAAGCCATTTTTTAAAAATTATTTATTTAAATAATTTAAAAACCAGGGTAGACTCATCTATTCTTGATAACCAGCCATAATAAAGCTGTCAGCTGAGTTTTGCAACCAACAGCTGTTGGTTTTTGTAAATTCTTTATTTGTAAATAAACGAAGAAGCAATGAACAAATGTCACATAGTGTAAGCATGTATACTTGAAATCAGTAGAAAAAATTTAGTGACTACGTTGGTAGAAGGTGGGGAGTGGGAACAATATAGGGAAGGAGGGGAGGGGAAAAGCAGAATAAAGGTTTAGGGGTGCGAGGATTGAAGTAAAGGGAAGGGGAAGAGAGAACAAAGGAGAAATCAAGGGGAGGGGTGGGGGGGTTTAAACTAGTTCAACCTGCAATGGTACTACACATTGAGACCTGTTCAATAACAAACGAATACTTTATAAATACAACCAGTCATGACTCAGAACATCGTGGGCATACATTGAGAGGCAAAAGTGAAATTAAAACGAATTAATTAATTAATTAAATTACATTAAATTAAATGGCCTCGCTTGCTCGTAACTCTTTCCAAGGGGCCCAAACCTTTACGTACAGGTCATGACTATTCATTTCCCAACTGGACCAACAGCTGTTGGTTTTGCCTGTACTCATTATCTAAAATAAAAGACACCCCACATTTTTTATTTATGTATAGCACAGGTGCCAGGTGAAGAATACTCTCATCAACCTCGCTTGCGCTTGCTAACCTTTTTACTGTCGATCACAGCTGCTGGCTTATATGTGGTCATCTGACAGCATGGAAACAGCAGCTCTCTAACAGGCAGCAACTAACTTACCATCAATTAGAGCCATCAGTGCTTTTTGCGCTGTCACACAAATGACATCATGGGAAACAGCCGATGTTCAAGGCACTGAGCCTGAAAAGAAACATGGACTTCCGTGAGAAGTCCATGTTCAGGGTCGTGCATGGACACTAGATGTTTGGTACGTACCCCAAACTTTACTGTTCAGTTTCGCCGATCACTGCACATGATACCTGTGACCAATAAGTGGTCAATTCCCTACTTTAGGCAAATAAGATATTTGGAGAAAGTGAGAGAGCAGCCACAGCAGTAAAGAGTGAAATGGCCACTGATTTGCAGCAGGGAGAGCCAGTGCCAACACCGCTGGAGCAGCTTCAGCACCAGAGGTGTGTATAGGTGTAATTACTCTATAAGGAGGAACATGGTGATTAAGAAGGTGTAGTCCACGTAGTGGGCAACATCTTTAAACAATTTTCATGCTTGAAACTTTTGACAATTGACAATTTTCTAAAAGCCATTTTCTGGGTCCCAAACACAAATTTTACCTATCCTACATACTGTATCATGAAAGTAACTGATGTCACATTTTGGTTAGTAGCGTTTTTCTTTCACTTGAAACACATGGTTAATGGACAATGGCAGATTTAATTAAACAGTCCCTGGTAGCATGTTTTACTTAATTACAAGCAGGTTTCAGGGCCATAAATTGCTTTTGAAGAGAAAATCCTTTTGCACTTCAGGGCATGTCTGTTCTTCATTGAAGTTTAACTTTTGTTTTGATAATCTAAATTTAACAGGGACTTTAGTCATTAAGCCAAATTAAATCAATGCACTCATGAGCACTTTCATGTGTTCTGAGTGTAATGCAACCCATTAGCCGTTTTAGGATAGAGTTATTATGTGCTTGGAACACAAGTGGCCACAAACAAGTGTGTACTTGACAAGACTTTTATGGGGTGTTAGGAAATTTGTCCCATGGTTAATACTAATTATTTTTTGACACATTTGCCTTACACTGAATTGCTGTGATAAAAGTAAATGAGTCTTACTGTGCCATGTCTTTAAAGGGTAACATTCTTCTTTTCTTGTTATGTACTTGTATTGAACAGCTTTCCTGTAGAGCACATGGCACAATATCTAGATTTTTGCAAAATCAATTTTGTTTGCTCCATTCTAATTAAAAAGAAAAGCCATTGTTTGTTTCAGTTATCTTAACTGGCCAAAAATGTCTTTTGTCCATCATAAACATTTTTCTTTATTTTGAACTTTGTTACAAGGGACACAAGAATACTATGCGTACATAGGGTGATGCGTTCTTCATCAAGAGCTGCATTTACAAAATGTGTTATGTCTGATAAACACATATTTAGCAAGTATGGATTGGAGCACCTTGGGCCCACCAGAAAAAAAGCATTCTTGGGGCCCACTATGTAGCTACATAGAAATAAATACAAGACTACCATTTGCGCGGTAAAACATGCTAATATCAGGATATAATATAAGGTAGTACACGTCTTAATGATATACAGTGGGGGAAATAAGTATTTAATCCCTTGCTGATTTTGTAAGTTTGCTCACTGACAAACACATGAGCAGCCTAGAATTTTAAGGGTAGATAAATTTTAACATTGAGAGATAAAATATCAAAATTAAAATCCAGCAAATCACATTGTATAAATTATATAAATGTATTTGCATTTTGCAGTGAGAAATAAGTATTTGATCCCCTACCAACTATTAAGAGTTCTGGCTCCTACAGACCAGTTAGACGCTACTAGTGAATTCGTTACCTGCATTAAAGACAGCTGTCTTACATAGTCACCTTTATAAAAGACCCCTGTCCACAGACTCAATTAACCTCTACAACATGGGCAAGACCAAAGAGCTTTATAAGGATGTCACTGACAAGATCATAGACCTGCACAATGCAGGAATGGGCTAGGAAACCATAAGTAAGATGCATAAGTAAGATGCTGGGTGAGAAGGAGACAACTGTTGGTGTAATAGTAAGAAAATGGAAGAATACAAAAGGACTGTCAAACATGCAAAATCTCACCTCGTGGGGTATCCTTGATCATGAGGAAGGTGAGAGATCAGCCTAAAACTACACGGGGGGAACTTGATAATGATCTCAAGGCAGCTGGGACCACAGTCACCAAGAAAACCATTGATAAATTATGCCGTAAAGGTTTAAAATCCTGCAATGCCTGCAAGGATCCCCCTGCTCAAGAAGCCACATGTGCAGGCCTGTTTGAAGTTTGCCAATGAACACCTGGATGACTCTGTGAGTGATTGGGAGAAAGTGCTGTATTCAGATGAGACAAAAATTGAGCTCTTTGGCATTAACTCAATTCACCGTGTTTGGAGGATGAGAAATGCTGCCGATGACCAAGGGAACACCATCCCCACTTTCAAGCATGGAGGTGGAAACACTATGTTTTGGGGTGTTTCTCTGCTAAGAGCACATGACTACTTCACTGCATCTATAGCAGAATAGATGGAGCCATGTACCGTAAAATCCTGAGTGACAACCTCCATCCCTCTGCCAGGACATTAAAAATGGGTTGTGGCTGGGTTTTCCAGCAAGACAATGACACAAAACACACAGCCAAGGCAACAAAGGAGTGGCTGAAAAAAAAGCACATTCAGGTCATGAAGTGGCCTAGCCAGTCTCCAGACCTTAATTGCATAAAAACTTATGGAGGGAGTTGAAGCTCCGAGTTGCCAAGCGACAGCCTCAAAATCTTTATGATTTAGAGATGATCTGCAAAGTGGGGTGGACCAAAATTCCTCCTGACATGTGTGCAAACCTCATCATCAACTACAAAAAATGTCTGACTGCTATGCTTGCCAATAAGGGTTTTGCCACCAAGTAATGAGTTTGGCAGAGGGATAAAATATATCCCTATATCTCACTGATAAAATATATATTATATCTCACTGCAAAATGCAAATAAATTTATATAATTTATACAATGTGATTTTCTGGATTGTATTTTGATATTCTATCTCTCAATGTTTAAATTAAGCTACCCTTAAAATTATAGACTGTTCATGTCTTTGAGCAAACTTACAAAATAAGCAAGGGATCAAATACTTATTTCCCCCCACTGTAGCAGGGGTTGGGGTAGCCCACCTCATAGAATATAATGTGGCCCCCCCTCTTAGAATATAATGTAGCCCCCTCATAGGGTATAATGCAGCCCCCTCATAGGGTATAATGCACCCCCACATAGGGTATAATGCAGCCCTCCCGATAGAACATAATGTAGCCCCTCATAGGGTATAATGTAACCCTCCCCATAGAATATAATACAGCCCCCTAATATAGTATAAATATATTGCAGCCCACCATAGAGTATAATGAAAATTATACTTATTTCCCCCACTGTAGCAGGGGTTGGGGTAGCCCACCTCATAGAATATAATGTGGCCCCCCCTCTTAGAATATAATGTAGCCCCCTCATAGGGTATAATGCAGCCCCCTCATAGGGTATAATGCACCCCCACATAGGGTATAATGCAGCCCTCCCGATAGAACATAATGTAGCCCCTCATAGAGTAAAATGTAGCCCCCTCATACGGTATAATGCAGCCCCCTCATAGGGTATAATGTAACCCTACCCATAGAATATAATACAGCCCCCTAATATAGTATAAATATAATGCAGCCCACCATAGAGTATAATGCAAATTATACTTATTTCCCCCACTGTAGCAGGGGTTGGGGTAGCCCACCTCATAGAATATAATGTGGCCCCCCCTCTTAGAATATAATGTAGCCCCCTCATAGGGTATAATATAGCCCCCTCATAAGGTATAATGCACCCCCACATAGGGTATAATGCAGCCCTCCCCATAGAACATAATGTAGCCCCTCATAGAGTAAAATGTAGCCCCCTCATACGGTATAATGCAGCCCCCTCATAGGGTATAATGTAGCCCTCCCCATAGAATATAATACAGCCCCCTAATATAGTATAAATATAATGCAGCCCACCATAGAGTATAATGCAGCCCCCTCATAGGGTATAATGCAGCCCCCGCAAAATATAACGTAGACCCTCACAGAGTGTAATGCAGCCCTCCGTCCATAGATATAGCCTCCTCATAGGGTATAAAGCAGCCCTCTTATAGGGTATAATGCAGCCCTCAATAGAATGTGATGCAGCCCCCTAATGGGGTATTATGCAGCCCCCCATAGAATATAATGCAGCCCCCCATAGGGTATAATGCAGCCCCCCATAGAATATAATGCAGCCACCTTATATGGTGTAATGCAGCCCCCCATAAAATATAATGTAGCCCTCTCATAGGATATAATACAGCCCCATAGAATAAAATGCAGCCTCTCAAAGGGTATAATGCAGCCCCACATAGAATATAATGTAGCCCCTTGATACTGTATAACATAGCCCCCTCATAGGGTATAATGCCCCCTCCTCATATAATATAATGCAACACCCATAGAATATAATGTAGCCCTCTCAAAGAGTATAACGCAGCCCCCACACAAAATAATGTAGTCCCCTAAGAGTACAATGCAGCTCCCTCATAGGGTGTAATGCAGCCCCCTCATAGGATACAGTGCCTTGCGAAAGTATTCGCCCCCTTGAACTTTTCAACCTTTTCCCGCATATCATGCTTCAAACATAAAGATACCAAATGTAAATTTTTGGTCAAGAATCAACAACAAGTGGAACACAGTTGTGAAGTTGAATGAAATTTATTGGTTGTTTAAAATTTTTGTGGAAATTCAAAAACTGAAAAGTGGGGCGTGCAATATTATTCGGCCCCTTTAACTTAACACTTTGTTGCGCCACCTTTTGCTGAAATTACAGCTGCAAGTCGCTTGGGGTATGTTTCTATCAGTTTTGAACATCGAGAGACTTAAATTCTTGCTCATTCTTCCTTGGCAAATAGCTCGAGCTCAGTGAGGTTTGATGGAAATCGTTTGTGAACAGCAGTATTAAGCTCTTTCCACAGATTCTCAATTGGACTGAGGTCTGGAATTTGACTTGGCCATTCTAATACCTGGATACGTTTATTTGTGAACCATTCCATTGTAGATTTTGCTTTATGTTTGGGATCGTTGTCTTGTTGGAAGACAAATCTCCATCCCAGTCTCCCGTCTTTTGCAGACTCCAACAGGTTTTCTTTAAGAATGGTCCTGTATTTGGCTCCATCCATATTCCCATCAATTTTAACCATCTTCCCTGTCCCTGCTGAAGAAAAGCAGGCCCAAACCATGATGCTGCCACCACCATGTTTGACAGTGGGGATGGTGTGTTCAGGGTGATGAGCTGTGTTGCCTTTACGCCAAACATATCATTTGAAATTGTTGCAAAAGGTTTGATTTTGGTTTCAGTGTACGACTGATTGTTGTCCTATGGACAGACTGTACCAACTCAGCTGTAGATCTCTGCAGTTCATCTAGAGTGATCATGGGCCTCTTGGCTGCATCTCTCATCAGTCTTCTCCTTGGTTGAGATGAAAGTTTAGAGGGACGGGCGGGTCTTGGTAGATTTGCAGTGGTATGATACTCCTTCCATTTCAATATGATCTCTTGCACAGTGCTCCTTGGGATGTTTAAAGCTTTTGAAATCATTTTGTATCCAAATCCGGGGGGGGGGGAATTTGGATACAAGGGGCCGAATAGTATTGCACACCCCACTTTTCAGTTTTTGATTTTCAACAAAAATTTAAAATAACCAATAAGTTTAGTTCAACTTCACAATTGTGTTCCACTTGTTGATTCTTCACCAAAAATTTACATTTAGTATCTTTATGTTTGAAGCATGATATGTGGAAAAAGGTTGAAAAATTCAAGGGGGTTGAATACTTTTGCAAGGCACTGTATAATGCAACCCTCCCATAGAATATAATGTAGCCCCCTCATAGGGTATAATGCAGCCCCCACATAGAAAATATTGCAGACCACTCAGAGTATAATGCAGCCCCCTCATAGGGTATAATGCAGCACCCGCAGAATATATGGTAGCCCCCTCATAGTATATAATGCAGCACCCCCTTAGAATATAATATAGCCCCCTCATAGTATATAATGCAGCCACCCACAGAATATAATGTAGCCCCCTCAGTGTAATGAAGCCCATTCATTGGGTATAATGCAGCCCCCTCATAGGATATAATGCAGCCCCTCCTTAGAATGTAATGTAGCCCCCTCATAGGCTATAATGCAGCCCCCGATGGAGTATAATGTAGCCCCTCAGAGTATAATGCAGTCCTCTCATATGGTATAATGCAACCACTCATAGAGTGTAATGCAGCCCCCCTAGAATATAATGTAGCCCCCTTAGTATAATGAAGCCCGTTCATAGGGTATAATGCAGCCCCCTCATAGGGTATAATGCAGCCCCTCCTCAGAAAGTAATATAGCCTCCTCATAGGGTATAATGCAGCCCCATAGAGTATAATGTAGCCCCTCAGGGTATAATGCTGCCCACTCATAGGGTATAATGCAGCCACTCATAGAGTATAATGCAGCCCCCCTTAGAATATAATGCAGCCCCCTCATACAGTATAATGCAGCCCCCTTAGAATATAATGTAGCCCCCTCATAGAGTATAATGCAGCCCCACATAGAATATAATGTAGCCCCCTCATAGGGTATAATGCAGCCCCATAAAATATAATGTAGCCTCCTAATAGGGTATAATGCAGCCCCCTTAGAATATAATGTAGCCCCCTCATAGAGTAAATGCAGCCCCACATAGAATATAATGTAGCCCTCTCATAGAGTATAGTGCAGTCCCCTGATATATTATAATGCAACCCTAATAGAATATAATGTAGCCTCCTCATAGGGTATAATGATGCCCCCTCATAGGGTATAATGCAGCCCCCATAAAATATAATGTAGCCTCCTAATAGGGTATAATGCAGTCCCCTATAGAATATAATGTAGCCCCCTCAGAGTATAATGCAGCCCCCTCATAGGGTATAATGCAGCCCTCCATAGAATATAATGTAGCCCACTCATAGTATAAAATGCATCCCCCTTATAATATAATGTAGCCCCCTCAGAGTATAATGCAGCCTGCTCATAGGATATAATGCAGCCCCCTCTTAGAGTATAATGCAGCCCCTTCATAGACTATAATGCAGCTCCCCATAGAATATAATGTAGCCCTTTCATAGGGTATAATGCAGCCCCCTCATAGAGTATAATACAGTCCCCCATAGAATATAATGTGGCCCCCTCATAGGATATAATGAAGCCCCCTCATATAGTATCATGCAGCCTCCCCACAGAATGTAATGTAGACCCTCATAGAGTATAATGCAGCCCCGCTCAATAGAATAAAATGTAGCCCTCTCCATAGAATATAACATAGTAACATAGTTAACAAGGCCGAAAAAAGACATTTGTGCATCCAGTTCAGCCTATATTCCGTCAGAAGAAATCCCCATATCTACGTCCTTCTAAAGAACCTAATAACTGTAAGATATACTATTGTTACACTCCAGGAAGACATCCAGGCCTCACTTGAACCCCTCGACTGAGTTCGTCATCACCACCTTCTCAGGCAAGGAATTCCAGATTCTCACTGCCCTAACAGTAAAGAATCCTCTTCTTTGTTGGTGGAAAGAAAACCTTCTCTCCTCCAGACACAGAGAATGCCCTCTTGTGACCATCACCTTCCTTGATATTTGTATTGTCCCCTTATATACTTATACATGATTATTAGATCGCCCCTCAGTTGTCTTTTTTCTAGATAAAATAATCCTAATTTTGCTAATCTCTCTGGGTATTGTAGTTCCCCATCCCCTTTATTAATTTTGTTGCCCTCCTTTGTAATTGCTCTAGTTCCATTATATTCTTCCTGAGCACTGGTGCCCAAAACTGTACACAGTACTCTATGTGCGGTCTAACCAGGAATTTGTACAGAGGCAGTATAATGCTCTCATCATGTTTATCCAGACCTTTTAAT
The DNA here is from genome assembly GCF_051348905.1 of Ranitomeya variabilis. Classification (NCBI taxonomy): domain Eukaryota; kingdom Metazoa; phylum Chordata; class Amphibia; order Anura; family Dendrobatidae; genus Ranitomeya; species Ranitomeya variabilis. The sequence goes on from NC_135236.1 coordinate 459,700,242, forward strand.
GCACCCCGTGATCATGTTTGCCCTGGCAGCCGCTGCCTGGCATTGGCTGCTCCAGGTAAAGTTATTACTAACTAGGATCCCTAAGTTCTTTTCCATGTCAGATTTACTCAGTGGTTTCCCGTTCAGTGTGTAATGGTGATATTGATTCCTTCTTCCCATGTGTATAACCTTATATCTATTATTGTTAAACTGCATCTGCCACCTTTCGGCCCAAGTTTCCAACTTATCCAGGTCCATCTGTAGCAGAATACTATCTTCTCTTGTATTGACTGCTTTTCATAGTTTTGTGTCATCTGCAAATATCAATATTTTACTGTGTAAACCTTCGTTAATAAATATGTTGAACAGAATAGGTCCCAACACCGACCCCTGCAGTACCCCACTGGTCACAGCGACCCAGTTAGAGAATATACCATTTATAACCACCCTCTGCTTTGTATCACTAAGCAAGTTACTTACCCATTTACACACATTTTCCCCCAGACCCAGCATTCTCATATTGTGTACCAACCTCTTGTGTGGCACGGTATCAAACGCTTTGGAAAAATCGAGATATACACGTCCAATGACTCAAGATGAGAAAAAGAGGTTAGATTATACTCACCCAGGGGCGGTCCCGCTGTGGTTCTGGTTCGATGGGCGTCGTGGTTCGGTCCGGGGCCTCCCATCTTCTTAGGATGACGTCCTCTTCTTGTCTTCACGCTGCGGCTTCGGTGCAGGTGTACTTTGCCTGCCCTGTTGAGGGCAGAGCAAAGTACTGCAGTGCGCAGGTGCCAGGCCTCTCTGACTTTTCCCGGCGCCTGCTAAGAAGATGGGAGGCCCCGGACCGAACCGCGATGCCCATCAGACCAGAACCGCAGTGGGACCACCCCTGGGTGAGTTTAATCTAACCTCTTTTTCTCATCTTTCGGGATACATCAGGGGCTTATCTACAGCAATACAAAATGCTGTAGATAAGCCCCTGATGCCGGTGGGCTTAGCTCACCTTCAATTTTGGGGGTGACAGGTTCCCTTTAAGATTTTGTCGCATTAATGGAAATATGAAGACTCATTACCATAATTGGGACCATGAGGATACATGGAAGAACACATATTTGTAGATGATGATGTATATTCTGACATTCATATGTTGGGCTGTTTGAGAAATCGATATTTATTGTAATCTCTATGTGTTACCATGACTGGTTATTGTTTGAAATCTAATGTGCTGCTTGGGCTGTAGTGTGCATGCGCCCGCTTGCCTTCCACTCTTGCCCCTTTTGATCTGGCCGCCTAGTATCCTCAGCATGTGACTGGGAGTTATGGGCCGTGCTCTTGCTTGTGCGCTGCAGGACCTGGCAGGGTCACGTGGTTTTGGTGCGGCGGGCCGCGGGCGCATGCGCCATTTTAATACAGCAAATCAGCGTCTGGTCATGTGACTGACACATGACCAGTTACTATTGAGATAAAAGGTCCTATTGGGAAGCTAAACAACACCTCCCCTTGAGAAAGCATGGCGAAAAAGCGGAAAACGCACGTCGGGGTTGTGCTACTACTCACATGGTGTGCCTCAGTATCTGGTAAGGTGACCCTAGTCTATTCTTTTATGCATTTATAGTACAATTGTACACACTTTATGCAATATGTTCATTTGAGTGTCCAGATCGATTAACCCCATTATGACAAATAGAGAGATAAGACTAATTAATACTTGTACTTATAATCTTTATGGCAATAGCTGTCAGCTCTAAATGAGAAATGGAGGTTTTGATGGTTTGGACATTAATTTAATAGGGTTTGCTCCTTACTGGTTTACATGTATATTTACATAGTTACATAGTTATTAAGGTTGAAGGAAGACTTTAAGTCCATCTAGTTCAACCCATAGCCTAACCTAACATGCCCTAACATGTTGATCCAGGGGAAGGCAAAAAAAACCCATGTGGTAAGAGTAAGCTCCACCATGGGGAAAAAAATTCCTTCCCGACCCCACATACGGCAATCAGACTAGTTCCCTGGATCAACGCCCTATCAAGGAATCTAATATATATACCGTGTAACATTATACTTTTCCAGAAAGGTATCCAGTCCCCTCTTAAATTTAAGTAATGACTCACTCATTACAACCTCATACGGCATAGAGTTCCATAGTCTCACTGCTCTTACAGTAAAGAATCCGCGTCTGTTATTATGCTTAAACCTTCTTTCCTCCAGACGTAGAGGATGCCCCCTTGTCCCTGTCACCGGTCTATGATTAAAAAGATCATCAGAAAGGTCTTTGCACTGTCCCCTCATATATTTATACATTAACATAAGATCACCCCTTAGCCTTTGTTTTTCCAAACTAAATAGCCCCAAGTGTAATAACCTATCTTGGTATTGCAGACCCCCCAGTCCTCTAATAACCTTGGTTGCTCTTCTCTGCACCCGCTCCAGTTCAGCTATGTCTTTCTTATACACTGGAGACCAGAACTGTGCACAGTATTCTAAGTGTGGTTGAACTAGTGACTTGTATAGAGGTAAAATTATGTTCTCCTCATGAGCATCTATGCCTCTTTTAATGCATCCCATTATTTTATTTGCCTTTGTAGCAGCTACCTGACACTGGCCACTGAATATGAGTTTGTCATCCACCCATACACCCAGGTCTTTTTCATTGACGGTTTTGCCCAGAGTTTTAGAATTAAGCACATAGTTATACATCTTATTACTTCTACCCAAGTGCATGACCTTACATTTATCCCCATTAAAGCTCATTTGCCATTTATCAGCCCAAACTTCTAGTTTACATAAATCATCCTGTAATATAAAATTGTCCTCCCCTGTATTGATTACCCTGCAGAGTTTAGTGTCATCTGCAAATATTGAAATTCTACTCTGAATGCCCCCTACAAGGTCATTAATAAATATGTTAAAAAGAAGAGGGCCCAATACTGACCCCTGTGGTACCCCACTGCTAACTGCGACCCAGTCCGAGTGTGCTCCATTAATAACCACCCTTTGTTTCCTATCCCTGAGCCAGCTCTCAATCCACTTACACATATTTTCCCCTATCCCCATTATTCTGATTTTATGTAACAACCTTTTGTGTGGCACCGTATCAAAAGCTTTTGAAAAGTCCATATACACTACATCCATTGGGCTCCCTTGGTCCAGTCCGGAACTTACCTCTTCATAGAAGCTGATCAAATTAGTCTGACATGAATGGTCCCTAGTAAACCCGTGCTGATACTGGGTCATGAGGTTATTCCTCTTCACATACTCCAGTATAGCATCTCTTAGAATGCCCTCCAGGATTTTACCCACAGTAGAGGTTAAGCTTACTGGCCTATAATTTCCGAGTTCAGTTTTTGTCCCCTTTTTGAATATTGGCACCACATTTGCTATACGCCAGTCCTGTGGTACAGACCCTGTTATTATGGACTCTTTAATAAGAATAATGGTCTATCAATGACTGTACTTAGTTCCTGCAGTACTCGGGGGTGGATCCCATCCGGGCCCGGAGATTTGTCAATTTTTGTGATATTTAGGCGCCGCCGTACTTCCTGCTGGGTTAAGCAGGTAACATTTAATTGGGAATTTTTATCACTAGTCATATTGTCTGCCATGGGATTTTCTTATTGGTGTCCTTATTGGTGTCCTTATCCTGCACTTCACTTGTACCGTATTTTTCGGTTTATAAGATGCTCCGGATTATAAGATGCACCCCATATTTTGAGGAAAAAAATAGGATTTTTTTTAATATTTAAAATGGTGGTGCTTCTTATAATCCATGTGTCTTATTGCTTACTGGGGGTGGTGGCTGCAGGTCCCAGGGTTGCTGCTGGAAGAGGCAGGATGGGATCAGGGGTGTTCCAATGTGTGGCACGCCCCTGCGGCTACCCAGTAACAAACACTGTTACGTTACAGCTTTTTTCAACACCTGCCTAAAAGATGAACTCTGTTCCAGGTACCTGCTGTGGCATTAGTTGCGGGTGTCTCTGGTGCTATGTGGGTGTCCGGCCCTGCTGGCAGTGCCCGGCGGTGCCACGGGGGTGATGGGCACTGCAGGTGGTGTCCGGCGCTGTGGGGATGTCGGGCGGTGCTACCCGGTGGTGCACATGCTGGTCTCCGGTGGAGCCCCCAGCAGTTCCATGGGTTTACTCCTGAGCAGTGGACTTCGGGAAAATGGCCGCCGGGGGCAGCGCATGTGCAGATGGAGATCTTGGCACCGAGATCTCGGGAGGCTCTACCAGCATGAGCACCACCGGGCAGCACCGTATGACACCCCAGCAGCGCAAGACACCCCCCACAGCTCCGGACACCCCCATGACATGGGATGTGGGGTATTGTGTGGCTAGTGGATGATGTGGGGTATTGATAAATTCGTACCCATGTTTATTTAATATCCCCATGTCTAATCCCCTTTTTGTCAATATTTGCATTTCTTTAGTATAAGGTAGTGATGAGTCGCCTTTCAATTTTTGGTATGTCTGTGCATCGCTTAATAACCTCATAGCCTCTTTTTGGCAATCAGATGTATTAAAAATGACTATTCCACCCCACTTATCAGCTGGGCGGATCACTAAATTCTTGTTCTCTTGCAATTCCTTTATCGCCTTTCGTTCATTAAAATTTAAATTATATCTAAAATTGGAACATTTTTTATCACTAATTTTTCAAATATCCTTTATGACGTTTTTTTGAAAGGCCTCAAAAGATTCTGAATATTCGTTCAGGGGATTAAAATTGGATTTATTGCGTAAAAATGTATGTGCATAATGCTGTGTCTCATTTTCCCCATAATTGGACAAAATTGCATTTTTTTTTAAAATATTTTTTTTTATAGCCAATTTTCGCATTATTAACCATTTTTGCACCTACCTTCATATTCATAATCTGTTAAGTTACCATGAGTTCACACTGATTTTTATTTTTAAGCAGAAACTCTCCAAATCCTCCTCAAATACTCAAAATACTTGGTTCTAGTGATGTAGTAATGAACTAATAATGGTGGTTCTAGTGAAATATTCATATAATTACCCCTTAATTTCCTTTGCGGCCCTTTGGATTGGCTCAGTATGGCAAAATGTTGTGCACCCCCGCTTCAAGAATTACATTCAATTTATCACTTACTGAACACAGAGTTTACTAGTCAATCAGTAAAAGTGGTTTCAGTCAGCATTTTTTTTGCTCCTCCTAGGGGCAGGTGCAAACTACCTCATTTTCGGTCCAACTGCGATCCAACAAAGCATTGGATAGCACTGAGACCAATGTGATTTTTTGGGACTGAGATTGTCCGAGGAAAACAATCGCAGCATGCACGATTTGCATCTGTAGATCAGATCTCAATTGGCCATACAAATTAATGGGTCTGTGGAAAAAATTGGACTGCATTAGCATGACATCCCAGCGCAGTCGATTTTCATGGACTGTCAGAATGGATAAGATGGGGAATTTTTTTACCATCTTCTCCACATCTGAGAAAATCGGAACACACTATGATCAGACTCTGATCAAACTGTGATCAGAGTGTGATCAGAGTGTGATTAGCATAGACAATTCAGAAAAGGGAGGAGGCGGGAGGGGGAAGGGTTGAAGCTTGACACGCCGAGACATACATCTGAGAGGCGTTGCAAATGAATGTAACTGGTGGGTGCCATACCTTGCTGGTGATTTTCAGCTGAAGTAGAAGAAAGGAGAAATGGGAATTTCCAGCACGTCCATCCAGTGTAAGTAAAATAACCAAAATTTATTAGAACATTTTAAAAAACAATTTAAAAAAAAAAAAGAGAGAGGAACCCTCTTTGCCTGACGCGTTTCTGGCGCACCACAGCGCCCTTAGTCATAGGAACTAATACAACATGGATAAACAAGTTTATATATGACAGGGAACCAATCACAGACATAGCAATCAATTTCATTGGAAAAGGCTGCAGCTAGACTCACATAACAGAACTTTAACTTATTTTTCTCCAAATATATTGGAAATACACAAATATCTGTTTTAAATTACCACAAAATCTGTTTGTCAATTCAATATATATAAAAGAGATCATTTTTGTAATTCATACCATGTGGATATTTGGTGTCTAAAGTTAGAATCCAAAAAGCTTCCCGCAGAGCTAATTGCTTCCTCCAATCTCCACCTCTAGGTGACTGACTAACCCTTTCAATGCCCAAAAAAGAAAAATCTGATAGATCGCCTTTGTGCACAGAAATAAAATGTTTAGTAGCCCCAGAATAACCTGAATTATTATTTTTTATATTAGCTATATGTTCCGAAATTCTTTTTTTAATTTTCCTTGTGGTATAACCTATATAGCAAATATTGCAGGCTTTGCATTTTATATAAATAATTTTATATTATAAGTGACATTGTGATTCGAAGAAAAAGAAGTTCTTTTGTTGTCTGCAAATTTGCAGACATTGCATCTATTACCAGAACATTTAAAGAAACCCTTCACTGATAGCCATGATGTGGGAGTTTTTTCGGGTGCACCATACTGGGAGATAAAACATTCCCCAGTGTGCAACCTCTTTTAGCCACTATCCTGCATCCGTTTTGGAGAATTGTGCACAAAGATCTATCTTGATTGACTACAGGAAGATATTTGAGAATGATCTGTCTGATTTTGTTATACTGACTGCTATAAGCAGTAGAAAAAGTGATCTGCGTTTCAGAAGCGGCACTTACATTCTTATTTTCAGAATACAATAAATTGGCACGTGGAATTTTGGAAACTTGTCTGAATGCATGCTTTATGTTAGATTGTTTGTACCCTCTATCAAGCAGTCTATCAGAAATAATACAACTCTCCTTATGGAAATTTTCTTCACTACAGCAAATTCTTCTTGCTCTGGTGAGCTCCCCCCTAGGAATGGCATGAATAGTATGACGAGGGTGTGAGCTTGAAGACATCAGGATCGTATTACCAGAGTTGTCTTTTCTGTAGAGTGAGGTGTTAACCCTCTGTGTTGTGTTACTGCCTGTAAGGAGTACATCCAAGAATGAAACTTCATCTGAAGGAATGCCGCTGGTGAAACGCAGGTTACACTGATTGTCATTCAAATCTAATATATAAAGCTGAATGTGTGTATGTGTGTATGTATGTATGTATGTATGTCCGGGATTGGCATCTGAACCGTCGCAGCTACAGGCACAAAATTTTGCACAGTCACACGTCTGGACCCCGAGAGCGTCATAGGCTATGTTGTGAGGTGAAATTTTAACCCCGCGCTTTCCAATTCACCAAACAATTTTGCCCCTATCTACATAATGGGGAAAAAATGAAAGGAAAAGTATTGGAGGCAAATTAACAGCTGCCAGATGTGAACAAGGGGACTTAAAGAATGACAGTGATGGCGCCAAAGAGTATATACTGTACAGTTGCTAAGGTGGGGCCCCAACATGGGATAATCACCACACCACCATGGGGATATGAACACACACACAAAATGCGCCACACACTACCACGTGCTCGAACACATATACCACCCTCAGCGCACATTTCACCACACATACACCAACCTCGCCACATAAAAGTAGAAACACAAAAGTCGCCGCTCAAAACTCGCCATGCGCAAAATTCTCCACATGCAAAACTCGCCACACGTGCAAAACTCACCTCATGGAAAACTCGCCACACGCAAAACTTGCACACGCAGAAAAATTGCCACATGCACAAAAGTTGCAACACATGCAAAAGTTGCCTCACACAAAACTTGCACATACTCAAAAGGCACCACACATAAAACTCGCCACGCGCAAAACTCGCCATGCGCAAAACTTGCTGCACACAACTTGCTACACTAACCTGTCACATGCAACTCGACACACAAAAAGTTGCTACACGCATGTCGCCACACAAAACTCATCTCACAAAAGTCCCTACATGCATGTCGCCACACGCAACTCAACACACACAACTTGACACACGAAACTCGCCCTAAAACACACACAAGTCTGGTATTATCCTTCAAAAATAAAAATCTGATTAATAAGCAGACAAACTACAAGAGCAACAAATGTACCATATAGGAATCCGGCATGTTGTGAATTAGACTTTTTTGGCTCCCTCTTGTGGTCACTAGTGATATGACTCTGGGATTGTCTTTCCTCAGTTTGGCACCCACCTGGGTCGTTAGTCCAGGGGTGTTGCTATATAAACTTCCTGGTTTCTCAGTCCAGTGCCTGGCATCGTTGTAATCAGTTCCTTTCTGTTTGCTCCTGTCTGCTGGTCTTGGATCTTGCAAAATTAAGCTAAGTCCTGCTTCCTTGTTTTTTGGTTATTTGCTTTGCTCTTATTTTTTGTCCAGCTTGTACTAAATGTGATTCCTGATTTTGCTGGAAGCTCTAGGGGGCTGGTGTTCTCTGTTGTGATTCGGTTCGTGGGCTCCCCCGGTGGTCTCTTGTGGTACTGGTGTCCTGCAAGCTTTGCCTTCTCAGTTCACCTGTTCCTATCAGGATGTGGGAGTATCCTATTTAACCTTGCTCCTCAGTCATTCTAATGCTGGCCATCAATGTATCCAGAGTGATTCTGTTGCATGTTCCTGCTCCCAGTTTTCTGCTCAGCTAAGTTGGACACTTTAGTCCTTAAGTCTATTTTTGTATGTTTTGTCCAGTTTGCACTTATGTGAATCTCTGCAGCTGGAAGCTCTTGTTGGGCTGAAATTACCACTCCAGTGGCATGAGTTGTCACATGAGTTAAGGTAATTTCAGGATGGTGTTTTGAAGGGTTTTGCAGCTGACCGCGAAGTCCTCTGTTGTATCTTTCTGCTATTTAGTTAGCGGGCCTCTCTGTGCTAAATCTGCTTTCATACTACGTGTGTCTTTTCATCTGCTCTCACCGTTATTATATGTGGGGGGCTGCTATCTCCTGTGGGGACATTCTCTGGAGGCAAGCCAGGACTGTGTTTTCTTCTACCAGGGGTAGTTAGTTCTCCGGCTGGCGCGCGGCATCTAGAGACAACGTAGGAATGCCCCCTGGCTACTTCTAGTGTGGTGTGTAGGTTTAGCATCGCGGTCAGTTCTAGTTTCCATCACCCGAGAGCTTGTCCGTTTATTCTATGCTTCTGATGTTTCCTTGCCATTGGAAACCATAACAGTATGGCCAGCCCAAATGTTTAATCTATAGGCTGAAGCAGGAGAGAAAAGGAACTGTGTGAAACCTTTTTTTTTTTTTTTTTTCCTTCCTCTGAAGTTGCACTCCAGCTCTAATTGCAGTCTCCTGTTTTCCTCTCCTCTTAACCCCTGAATGGCTCAGACTTTATCTGTTGAAATATGGATCCCCAGAGTCTGGCTACCAATTTGAATAATCTTGCCTCTAAAGTTCAGAATATACAAGATTTTTTGTTACATGCTCCTCGGTCTGAACCTAAAATTCCTATACCGGAGTTTTTTTCTGGAGATCGATCTTGTTTTCTAAATTTTAAATACAATTGTAAATTGTTTCTTTCGCTGAGATCTCATTCTGCTGGAGATCCTGCCCAGCAAGTAAAAATTGTTATTTCTTTACTGCGGGGTGACCCCCAAAATTGGGCATTTTCATTGGCACCAGGGGATCCTGCGTTGCTCAATGTGGATGCGTTTTTTCTGGCTTTGGGGTTGCTTTATGAGGAACCAAATTTGGAGATTCAGGCTGAGAAAGCCCTAATAGCCCTCTCTCAGGGGCAAGATGAAGCCGAAATATATTGCCAAAAATTTCGAAAATGGTCTGTGCTTACTCAGTGGAATGAGTGCGCTCTGGCGGCAATTTTCAGAGAAGGTCTCTCTGATGCTGTAAAAGACGTCATGGTGGGGTTTCCTGCGCCTACTGGTCTGAATGAGTCCATGACAATGGCAATTCAGATTGATCGGCGTTTACGGGAACGCAAACCTGTGCACCAATTGGCGGTGTCTTCTGAAGAGGCACCACAGAGTATGCAATGTGATAGCTTTCTGTCCAGAAGCGAACGACAGATTTATAGGCGCAAAAATCATTTGTGCTTCTATTGTGGAAATTCTACTCATGTCATATCAGCATGCTCTAAACGAACAAAGAAAGTTGATAAATCCTCTGCTATTGGCACTTTGCAGTCCAAGTTTATTTTGTCTGTAACTCTAATTTGTTCGTTATCTTCTATTGTTGCGGATGCGTATGTGGATTCTGGCGCCGCTTTGAGTCTTATGGATTGGTCCTTTGCCAGGCGCTGTGGGTTTGATCTAGAGCCTCTGGAAGTTCCTATACCTTTAAAGGGTATTGATTCTACACCATTGGCTAGTAATAAACCACAATACTGGACACAAGTGACTATGCGTATGACTCCAGACCATCAAGAGGTGATTCGCTTCCTTGTACTGTATAATCTACATGATGTGTTGGTGCTGGGATTGCCATGGTTGCAAACTCATAACCCAGTCCTTGACTGGAAAACAATGTCTGTACTAAGCTGGGGATGTCAGGGAAATCATGGGGACACATCTTTGGTCTCCATTGCTTCATCTATTCCCTCTGAAATTCCTGAGTTTTTGTCTGATTATCGTGAGGTTTTTGAGGAATCTACTCTTAATTCTCTTCCTCCTCACAGAGATTGCGATTGCGCCATAGATTTGATCCCTGGCAGTAAATTTCCTAAGGGTCGTCTATTCAATCTGTCTGTACCTGAACATGCTGCCATGCGAGAGTATATTAGGGAGTCCTTGGAAAAGGGACATATTCGTCCTTCTTCGTCTTCTCTTGGAGCGGGGTTCTTTTTCGTAGCTAAAAGCGATGGTTCTTTGAGACCTTGTATTGATTATAGACTCTTGAATAAGATCACAGTCAAGTATCAGTATCCTTTGCCATTGCTGACAGATTTATTTGCTCGCATTGAGGGGGCGAAGTGGTTCTCTAAGATTGATCTTCGCGGTGCGTATAATTTGGTGCGAATTAAGCAGGGGGATGAGTGGAAAACCGCATTTAATACGCCCGAGGGTCATTTTGAGTATTTGGTGATGCCTTTTGGTCTGTCAAATGCCCCTTCAGTCTTTCAGTCTTTTATGCACAATATTTTCCGTGAATATCTGGATAAATTTATGATTGTGTATTTGGACGATATCTTGATTTTTTCGGATGACTGGGAATCTCATGTTCAACAAGTTAGGAGGGTTTTTCAGGTTTTGCGGACCAATTCTCTGTTTGTTAAAGGTTCAAAGTGTGTTTTTGGGGTTCAGAAGATTTCTTTTTTGGGGTACATTTTTTCCCCCTCTTCTATTGAGATGGATCCTGTGAAGGTTCGGGCTATTTGTGACTGGACGCAACCGACTTCTCTTAAGGGCCTTCAGAAATTTTTGGGCTTTGCTAACTTTTATCGTCGATTCATAACTGGTTTTTCTAGCGTTGTCAGGCCTTTGACTGATTTGACTAAAAAGGGTGCTGATGTTGCAGATTGGTCTCCTGCTGCTGTGGAGGCCTTTCGGGAGCTTAAGCGCCGTTTTTCTTCGCTCCGGTGTTGTGCCAGCCTGATGTTTCTCTTCCTTTTCAGGTGGAAGTTGATGCTTCCGAGATCGGAGCGGGGGCGGTTTTGTCGCAGAAAAGTTCAGATTGTTCAGTGATGAGACCTTGTGCGTTCTTTTCTCGAAAATTTTCGCCCGCCGAGCGAAATTATGACGTCGGTAATCGGGAGCTTTTGGCGATGAAGTGGGCATTCGAGGAGTGGCGTCATTGGCTTGAGGGTGCTAAACATCAGGTGGTGGTCTTGACTGATCACAAAAATTTGATTTATCTTGAGTCGGCCAGACGTCTGAATCCTAGACAGGCGCGCTGGTCGTTGTTTTTCTCCCGGTTTAATTTTGTGGTTTCGTATCTGCCAGGTACTAAGAATGTGAAGGCGGATGCCCTTTCTAGGAGTTTTGAACCTGATTCCCCTGGTGATTCTAAACCTACGGGTATACTTAAGGATGGGGTGATATTGTCTGCTGTCTTCCCAGACCTGCGACGTGCTTTACAAGAGTTTCAGGCGGATCGGCCTGATCGTTGTCCGCCTGGTAGATTGTTTGTGCCGGATGAGTGGACCAATAGAGTCATCTCGGAGGTTCATTCTTCTGCGTTGGCAGGTCATCCGGGAATTTTTGGTACCAGAGATTTGGTGGCTAGGTCCTTCTGGTGGCCTTCCCTGTCTTGGGACGTGCGTACTTTTGTGCAGTCTTGCGATGTTTGTGCTCGGGCCAAGCCTTGTTGTTCTCGGGCTAGTGGGTTGTTGTTGCCCTTGCCTGTTCCTAAGAGGCCTTGGACACACATCTCTATGGATTTTATTTCTGATCTCCCTGTTTCTCAGAAGATGTCCGTCATTTGGGTGGTGTGTGACCGCTTTTCTAAGATGGTTCATTTGGTGCCCTTGCCCAAGCTGCCTTCCTCATCTGAGTTGGTGCCCCTGTTTTTTCAGAATGTGGTTCGGCTGCATGGTATTCCGGAGAATATCGTTTCCGACAGGGGATCCCAGTTTGTGTCCAGATTTTGGCGGGCGTTTTGTGCCAGGATGGGCATTGATTTGTCTTTTTCATCTGCATTTCATCCCCAGACAAATGGCCAGACGGAACGTACTAATCAGACCTTGGAGACTTATTTGAGGTGTTTCGTGTCTGCTGATCAGGATGACTGGGTCTCCTTTTTGCCGTTGGCTGAGTTTGCCCTTAATAATCGGGCCAGTTCTGCCACTTTGGTCTCCCCTTTCTTTTGCAATTCAGGGTTCCATCCTCGTTTTTCATCTGGTCAGGTGGAGTCTTCGGATTGTCCTGGAGTGGATACCATGGTGGATAGGTTGCATCGTATTTGGGGGCAGGTGGTGGACAATTTGGAGTTGTCCCAGGAGAGGACTCAACGTTTTGCTAATCGCCATCGTCGTGTTGGTCCTCGTCTTCGTGTTGGGGACTTGGTGTGGTTGTCCTCCCGTTTTGTCCCTATGAGGGTCTCTTCTCCTAAGTTTAAGCCTCGGTTCATCGGTCCTTATAAGATTTTGGAAATTCTTAACCCTGTGTCTTTTCGTTTGGACCTCCCAGCATCCTTTGCTATCCATAATGTCTTCCATCGGTCATTATTGCGGAGGTATGAGGTACCACTTGTGCCTTCTGTTGAGCCTCCTGCTCCTGTGCTGGTTGAGGGTGAATTGGAGTACGTGGTGGAGAAAATCTTGGACTCCCGTGTTTCCAGACGGAGACTTCAATATCTGGTGAAATGGAAGGGCTACGGTCAAGAGGATAATTCTTGGGTTACAGCTTCTGATGTTCATGCTTCTGATTTGGTCCGTGCCTTTCATAGGGCTCATCCAGATCGCCCTGGTGGTTCTTGTGAGGGTTCGGTGCCCCCTCCTTAAGGAGGGGGTACTGTTGTGATTCGGTTCGTGGGCTCCCCCGGTGGTCTCTTGTGGTACTGGTGTCCTGCAAGCTTTGCCTTCTCAGTTCACCTGTTCCTATCAGGATGTGGGAGTATCCTATTTAACCTTGCTCCTCAGTCATTCTAATGCTGGCCATCAATGTATCCAGAGTGATTCTGTTGCATGTTCCTGCTCCCAGTTTTCTGCTCAGCTAAGTTGGACACTTTAGTCCTTAAGTCTATTTTTGTATGTTTTGTCCAGTTTGCACTTATGTGAATCTCTGCAGCTGGAAGCTCTTGTTGGGCTGAAATTACCACTCCAGTGGCATGAGTTGTCACATGAGTTAAGGTAATTTCAGGATGGTGTTTTGAAGGGTTTTGCAGCTGACCGCGAAGTCCTCTGTTGTATCTTTCTGCTATTTAGTTAGCGGGCCTCTCTGTGCTAAATCTGCTTTCATACTACGTGTGTCTTTTCATCTGCTCTCACCGTTATTATATGTGGGGGGCTGCTATCTCCTGTGGGGACATTCTCTGGAGGCAAGCCAGGACTGTGTTTTCTTCTACCAGGGGTAGTTAGTTCTCCGGCTGGCGCGCGGCATCTAGAGACAACGTAGGAATGCCCCCTGGCTACTTCTAGTGTGGTGTGTAGGTTTAGCATCGCGGTCAGTTCTAGTTTCCATCACCCGAGAGCTTGTCCGTTTATTCTATGCTTCTGATGTTTCCTTGCCATTGGAAACCATAACAGTTCTCCCCCCGGGCCATTAGACGGTTCGGGGGTTCTTGAATATCCAGCGTGGAAATTTTGATAGGGTTTTTGCTGACCATATAAGTCATCTTACTATATTCTGCTATTAGTCAGTGGGCCTCTCTTTGCTAAATATCTAGTTCATTCTTACGTTTGTCTTTTCTCCTTACCTCACCGTTATTATTTGTTGGGGGCTTGTATCCAACTTTTGGGGTCTTTTCTCTGGAGGCAAGAAAGGTCTATCTTTTCCCTTCTAGGGTTAGTTAGTTCTCCGGCTGGCGCGAGACGTCTAGAACCAACGTAGGCACGTTCCCCGGCTGCTGCTATTTGTGGTGCTAGGATTAGATATATGGTCAGCCCAGTTACCACTGCCCTATGAGCTGGTTTTTTGTGTTTGCAGACTTGGTATGTACTTTTGAGACCCTCTGCCATTGGGGTCATAACAGTATGCCAGGCCAAGGTTGAATGTTTAATGCATTGCAGAAGTGGGATTACAAGAAAGGAAAGTCTGAGTTTTTTTTGTTTGTTTTTTCCTTTCCTCTCTTTTTTTCCTCCCCTTTACCTCTGAGTGGCTTGTGCTTGCTGCAGACATGAATGTCCAGACTTTGATTACAAGTGTGGATCAGCTTGCTGCTCGTGTGCAGGGCATACAAGATTTTGTTACCAGTAGTCCAATGTCTGAACCTAAAATACCTATTCCTGAACTGTTCTCTGGAGACCGATTTAAGTTTAGGAATTTCAGGAATAATTGTAAATTGTTTCTATCTCTGAGACCCCGTTCATCTGGAGACTCAGCTCAGCAAGTAAAAATTGTTATCTCTTTCTTACGGGGCGACCCTCAGGATTGGGCCTTCTCGCTAGCGCCAGGAGATCCGGCATTGGCAAATATTGATGCGTTTTTTCTGGCGCTCGGATTGCTTTACGAGGAACCCAATCTTGAAATTCAGGCAGAAAAAGCCTTGCTGGCTATTTCTCAGGGTCAGGATGAAGCTGAAGTGTATTGCCAAAGATTTCGGAAATGGTCCGTGCTTACTCAGTGGAATGAGTGTGCTCTGGCCGCAAATTTCAGAAATGGCCTTTCTGAAGCCATTAAGAATGTGATGGTGGGTTTCTCCATTCCTACAGGTCTGAATGATTCCATGGCGCTGGCTATTCAAATTGACCGGCGTTTGCGGGAGCGCAAAGCCGCGAATCCTCTGGTGGTGTTGTCTGAACAAACACCTGATTTAATGCAATGTGGTAGAATTCAGACTAGAAATGAACGGAAAAATCATAGACGTCAGAATGGGTTGTGTTTTTACTGTGGTGATTCTACACATGTTATATCAGCATGCTCTAAACGCCTAACTAGGGTTGTTAGTCCTGTCGCCATTGGTAATTTGCAACCTAAATTTATTTTGTCTGTGACTTTAATTTGCTCATTGTCCTCCTACCCTGTTATGGCGTTTGTGGATTCAGGTGCTGCCCTGAGTCTTATGGATCTGTCGTTTGCCAAGCGCTGTGGTTTTGTTCTTGAGCCGTTGGTAAATCCTATTCCTCTTAGAGGTATTGATGCTACGCCATTGGCGGAAAATAAACCGCAGTTTTGGACACAGGTAACCATGTGCATGACTCCTGAACATCGGGAGGTGATTCGTTTTCTTGTTTTGCATAAAATGCATGATTTGGTCATTTTGGGTCTGCCATGGTTACAGACCCATAATCCAGTCTTGGATTGGAAGGCAATGTCTGTGTCAAGTTGGGGCTGTCAGGGAATTCATGGTGATTCCCCGCCGGTGTCTATTGCTTCCTCTACTCCTTCGGAAGTTCCTGAGTATTTGTCTGATTACCAGGATGTATTTAGCGAGTCCAGGTCCAGTGCTCTTCCTCCTAATAGGGACTGTGACTGCGCTATAGATTTGATTCCAGGTAGTAAATTTCCTAAGGGAAGATTATTTAATCTGTCTGTACCTGAGCATACCGCAATGCGTTCGTATATCAAGGAATCTCTGGAGAAGGGGCATATCCGTCCATCCTCTTCCCCTCTTGGTGCGGGATTCTTTTTTGTGGCCAAGAAGGACGGATCTTTGAAACCTTGTATTGACTATCGGCTTCTGAATAAAATCACTGTTAAATTTCAGTATCCTTTGCCTCTGTTGTCGGACTTGTTTGCCCGGATTAAAGGTGCCAAGTGGTTCACCAAGATAGATCTTCGTGGTGCGTACAACCTTGTGCGCATTAAGCAAGGAGATGAATGGAAAACTGCATTTAATACGCCCGAAGGTCATTTTGAGTACTTGGTGATGCCTTTTGGGCTCTCTAATGCTCCTTCAGTGTTTCAGTCCTTTATGCATGATATTTTCCGGAAGTATCTGGATAAATTTATGATTGTTTATCTGGATGATATTCTGTTTTTTTCTGATGATTGGGACTCGCATGTAGAGCAGGTCAGGATGGTGTTTCAGGTTTTGCGTGAGAATGCTTTGTTTGTTAAGGGCTCAAAGTGTCTCTTTGGGGTACAGAAGGTTCCCTTTTTGGGTTTTAATTTTTCCCCTTCTGCGGTGGAGATGGACCCAGTCAAGGTCCAAGCTATTCATGATTGGACTCAACCCACGTCAGTTAAGAGTCTTCAGAAGTTCTTGGGTTTTGCTAACATCTACCGTCGTTTTATCGCTAATTTTTCTAGCGTTGTTAAACCTTTGACGGATATGACCAAGAAAGGTTCTGATGTTGCTAACTGGGCTCCTGCAGCCGTGGAAGCCTTTCAAGAGTTGAAGCGCCGGTTTACTTCGGCGCCTGTTTTGTGCCAGCCTGATGTCTCACTTCCCTTTCAGGTTGAAGTGGATGCTTCTGAGATTGGGGCAGGGGCCGTTTTGTCGCAGAGAGGCTTTGGTTGCTCTGTAATGAGACCATGTGCTTTTTTCTCTAGTAAGTTTTCGCCTGCTGAGCGGAATTATGATGTTGGCAATCGGGAGTTGTTAGCCATGAAGTGGGCATTTGAGGAGTGGCGTCATTGGCTCGAGGGTGCTAAGCATCGTGTGGTGGTCTTGACTGATCACAAAAATCTGATGTATCTCGAGTCTGCTAAACGCCTGAATCCTAGACAGGCCCGCTGGTCATTGTTTTTCTCCCGTTTTGACTTTGTGGTCTCGTATTTACCAGGTTCAAAGAATGTGAAGGCTGATGCTCTTTCAAGGAGCTTTGTGCCTGACTCTCCTGGAGTCGCAGAACCAGTTGGTATTCTCAAAGTGGGAGTTATCCTGTCAGCCATTTCTCCGGATTTGCGACGTGTGTTGCAGAGATTTCAGGCTGGTAGACCTGACTCTTGTCCACCTGACAGACTGTTTGTTCCTGATAAGTGGACCAGCAGAGTCATTTCCGAGGTTCATTCCTCGGTGTTGGCAGGGCATCCGGGAATTTTTGGCACCAGAGATCTGGTGGCTAGGTCCTTTTGGTGGCCTTCCTTGTCACGGGATGTGCGGTCATTTGTGCAGTCCTGTGGGACTTGTGCTCGAGCTAAGCCTTGCTGTTCTCGTGCCAGCGGGTTGCTCTTGCCCTTGCCTGTCCCAAAGAGGCCTTGGACACACATTTCCATGGATTTCATTTCAGATCTTCCGGTGTCTCAGGGCATGTCTGTCATCTGGGTGGTATGTGATCGCTTTTCCCAGATGGTCCATTTGGTATCTTTGCCTAAGCTGCCTTCCTCTTCCGATCTGGTTCCTTTGTTCTTTCAGAATGTGGTTCGTTTACACGGCATTCCTGAGAATATTGTGTCTGACAGAGGATCCCAGTTTGTTTCCAGGTTCTGGCGATCCTTTTGTGCTAAGATGGGCATTGATTTGTTGTTTTCGTCTGCCTTTCATCCTCAGACTAATGGACAAACGGAGCGAACTAATCAGACTCTGGAGGCTTATTTGAGGTGTTTTGTTTCTGCAGATCAGGATGATTGGGTGACCTTCTTGCCGTTGGCTGAGTTTGCCCTTAATAATCGGGCTAGTTCTGCTACTTTGGTTTTGACATTTTTTTGCAACTCTGGTTTCCATCCTCGTTTTTCCTCGGGACATGTGGAGCCTTCTGACTGTCCTGGGGTAGATTCCGTGGTGGATAGGTTGCAGCGGATCTGGAATCATGTGGTGGACAACTTGAAGTTGTCACAGGAGAAGGCTCAGCGTTTTGCCAACCGCCGCCGCGGTGTGTGTCCCCGACTTCGTGTTGGGGATTTGGTATGGCTGTCTTCTCGATTTGTTCCTATGAAGGTCTCCTCTCCTAAATTTAAGCCTCGCTTCATCGGTCCTTACAAGATATTGGAAATCCTTAATCCTGTGTCCTTTCGCTTGGATCTTCCGGTGTCGTTTGCCATTCATAACGTGTTCCATAGGTTTTTGTTGCGGCGGTACGTTGTACCTGTGGTTCCTTCTGTTGAGCCTCCTGCTCCGGTGTTGGTTGAGGGCGAGTTGGAGTACGTGGTGGAGAAGATCTTGGATTCTCGTCTCTCCAGGCGGAGGCTTCAGTATCTGGTCAAGTGGAAGGGCTATGGTCAGGAGGATAATTCCTGGGTGGTTGCCTCTGATGTGCATGAGGCCGATTTAGTTCGTGCCTTTCACGCTGCTCATCCTGATCACCCTGGTGGTCTTGGTGAGGGTTCGGTGACCCCTCCTTAAAGGGGGGGTACTGTTGTGAATTAGACTTTTTTGGCTCCCTCTTGTGGTCACTAGTGAGATGACTCTGGGATTGTCTTTCCTCAGTTTGGCACCCACCTGGGTCGTTAGTCCAGGGGTGTTGCTATATAAACTTCCTGGTTTCTCAGTCCAGTGCCTGGCATCGTTGTAATCAGTTCCTTTCTGTTTGCTCTTGTCTGCTGGTCTTGGATCTTGCAAAATTAAGCTAAGTCCTGCTTCCTTGTTTTTTGGTTATTTGCTTTGCTCTTATTTTTTGTCCAGCTTGTACTAAATGTGATTCCTGATTTTGCTGGAAGCTCTAGGGGGCTGGTGTTCTCCCCCCGGGCCATTAGACGGTTCGGGGGTTCTTGAATATCCAGCGTGGAAATTTTGATAGGGTTTTTGCTGACCATATAAGTCATCTTACTATATTCTGCTATTAGTCAGTGGGCCTCTCTTTGCTAAATATCTAGTTCATTCTTACGTTTGTCTTTTCTCCTTACCTCACCGTTATTATTTGTTGGGGGCTTGTATCCAACTTTTGGGGTCTTTTCTCTGGAGGCAAGAAAGGTCTATCTTTTCCCTTCTAGGGTTAGTTAGTTCTCCGGCTGGCGCGAGACGTCTAGAACCAACGTAGGCACGTTCCCCGGCTGCTGCTATTTGTGGTGCTAGGATTAGATATATGGTCAGCCCAGTTACCACTGCCCTATGAGCTGTTTTTTTGTGTTTGCAGACTTGGTATGTACTTTTGAGACCCTCTGCCATTGGGGTCATAACACCGGCAGCTGTCAGTCACATGACCAGTCTATTATGTGTATGTGTGAGCTAATATATACTGCCAGGGGGTGGGCTTACTGTTGGCTGGGGATTTATCAGGCTGCCATTTTAGCTTATAAATACTGAGGTAAAAATACTGACCAAATAACGTGTGAACGAGGGCTAATACAGGAGGAGATGACATACAGATATATACTATATACAGGAGGAGATGACACACAGGTATATACTATTTACAGGGGAGATGACACACAGGTATATACTATATACAGGAGGAGATGACACACAGATATATACTATATACAGGAGAGATGACACACAGGTATATACTATATAGAGGAGGAGATGACATACAGGTACATACTACATACAGGAGGAGAAGACATACAGGTATATACTATATACAGGAGGAGATGACACACAGGTATATACTATATACAGGAGCAGATTACCTACAGGTATATAGTATATACAGGAGGAGATGACATACAGGTATATGCTATGTATAGGAGGAGATGACATACAGGTATATACTATATACAGGAGGAGATGACACACAGATATATACTATATATACGTGAGATGACACACAGGTATATACTATATACAGGAGATTACATACAGGTATATCTAATATATAAAGCTGAATGTGTGTATGTATGTATGTGTGTATGTCCGGGGTTGGCATCTGCACCGTCGCAGCTACAGCCACAAAATTTTGCACAGTCACACGTCTGGACCCCGAGAGCGTCATAGGCTATGTTGTGAGGTGAAATTTTAACCCCGCGCGTTCCAATTCACCAAACAATTTTGCCCCTATCTACATAATGGGGAAAAAGTGAAGGGAAAAGTGTTGGAGGAAAATTGACAGCTGCCAGATGTGAACAAGGGGGACTTAAAGAATGAGAGCGATGGCGCCAAAGAGTATATACCGTACAGTTGCTAAGGTGGGGCCCCGACATGGGATACTTACCACACACGGGGATATGAACACAAACACAAAATGCGCCACACACTACCATGTGCTTGAACACATATACGACCCTCAGCACACATTTCACCACACATACACCAACCTCGCCACATAAAAGTCGAAACACAAAAGTCACCACTCAAAACTCGCAACGCGCAAAGCTCGCTACATGCAAAACTCGCCATATGCAAAACTAGGCTCACGCAAAATCACCACAAGTGCAAAACTCACCTCATGGAAAACTCACCTCATGCAAAACTTGCACACACAGAAAAATTGCCACATGTACAAAAGTTGCACCACATGCAAAAGTTGCCTCACACAAAACTTGCACATACTCAAAACGCACCACACATAAAACTCGCCACGCGCAAAACTCGCCATGCACAAATCTTGCTGCACACAACTTGCTACACTAACCTGTCACATGCAACTCGACACACAAAATGTTGCTACACGCATGTCGCCACACAAAACTCATCTCACAAAAGTCGCTACATGCATGTCGCCACATGCAACTCAACACACACAACTTGACACATGAAACTCGCCCTAAAACACACACAAGTCTGGTATTGTCCTTCAAAAATAAAAATCTGATTAATAAGCAGACAAACTACAAGAGCAGCAAATGTACCATATAGGAAATACGGCAGCTGTCAGTCACATGACCTGTCTATTATGTGTATGTGTGAGCTAATATATACTGCCAGGGGGGAGGGCTTCCTGTTGGCTGGGGATTTATCAGGCTGCCAATAGCAACCAATCACAGCTCAGCTTCTATTTTGCTACAGTTAATTAACCTGAGCTCTGATTGGTTAATATAGGCAACAAAGACATTCTCAGTATAACAAAGCTAATATATGTTGTGAAATTCTTCTATTAGCTTAGTTTTTGCCTTTTAATAATTACATTTCGATCTATTTGTTTTGTGGTTTTTGTGTGCAGAATTAATTTTTGTTAACACATTCTATTTTGCTAACAGCAGTCATTAACCCGGGCGAAGCCGGGTAGTACAGCTAGTAGGACATAAAATCAGAAAATTTAGTCACCTCCCCCTGCCAAATTAGCAAAATATCATCCACAAATCTCCCATACCAATTAAGGTATGGGAGAAATGGATTGTCATCTGTAAATATGTAAATTTCTTCCCACCATGCCATAAATAAAATTTCTAAAGATGGAGAGAACTTAGACCCCATAGGAGCACCCATGGTCTGGATGTAATACTCATTTTGGAACATAAAGAAATTGTGCTTTAGTAAATAATGTAAAGATGCAAGAATAAACCATTTCAATGAGTCTGAGTAACTGCTATACTTATTATTGTGATTAGCATAATCGGACCAATTTTCTCAGATGAGAGAAATTGAAATTGTGTAACCTTAGCCTAAAGGT
This sequence comes from Ranitomeya variabilis, assembly GCF_051348905.1. Lineage (NCBI taxonomy): Eukaryota > Metazoa > Chordata > Amphibia > Anura > Dendrobatidae > Ranitomeya > Ranitomeya variabilis. The sequence continues at coordinate 459,722,061 of NC_135236.1, forward strand.
TATGCACTGATGGGGCACATGAAACTGAAACTTGAAACGCTAACAAGATTAGCTAGACAAATGTTTCTTAAAGGCTTCTACAACTTAAGGTACCGTTACACTAAACGACTTACCAACGATCACGACCAGCGATACGACCTGGCCGTGATCGTTGGTAAGTGATTGTGTGGTCGCTGCGGAGCTGTCCCACAGTCAGCTCTCTCCAGCGACCAACGATCAGGGGAACGACTTCGGCATCTTTGAAACTGTCTTCAACGATGCCGAAGTCCCCCTGCAGCACCCGGGTAACCAGGGTAAACATCGGGTTACTAAGTGCAGGGCCGCGCTTAGTAACCCGATATTTACCCTGGTTACCATTGTAAAAGTTAAAAAAAAACACAGTACATACTCACATTCTGATGTCTGTCACGTCCCCCGGCGTCCACAGGGTTAAAACTGCTTTTGGCAGGAGCGCTGGTAATGCACGCGCTGCTGCCGAGAGCTTCCCTGCACTGAATGTGTCAGCGCCGGCCGTAAAGCAGAGCACAGCAGTGACGTCACCGCTGTGCTCTGCTTTACGGCCGGTGCTGACACAGTCAACCCTGTGGACGCCGGGGGACGTGACAGACATCAGAATGTGAGTATGTACTGTTTTTTTTTTTTAACTTTTACAATGGTAACCAGGGTAAATATCGGGTTACTAAGCATGGCCCTGCACTTAGTAACCCGATATTTACCCTGTTACAAGTGAACACATCGCTGGATCGGCGTCACACACGCTGATCCAGCGATGACAGCAGGTGATCAGCGACCAAAAAAGGTCCTGATCATTCCCATCGACCAACGATCTCCCAGCAGGGGCCGTTATTACTATTTTTTACTGCATTTTGTATCCTCCTAGAAGGTTAACGGCTGGAGCTGCGGTGGACTCTTTGCTTTTAATTTTAATTTTAACTGTGACCCTCACAGCGCTCCCCAGTGACCGCTTTCTTTTCCCTTGAATTTCACTGATCGTTGGTCGCTGTCACACATGACGAGATCGTTAGCGGGATCGTTGCTTACGTCACCAAAAGCGTGACGTTGCAACGATATCGTTATGTGTGACTCAGCCTTTAAAGTGAAGGTCTAGATATTATGACAACTGCATTACATATAAATCTGTGTCCAGTTGTCATAAATATACAATGCCTTTAAAGAAATAACACAGAACTTACAGAAACTTTCACTTCTTATGAAAACAAAGATTTTAGGACGAAGAATGAAAATAATATGCATTAATTTATTCAGAAAAAAAGATTCCTATGATGCATTAGAGAGAATTTCATGTCACAATTCGCTGTCTGGTATCAAAATGAAAATTCTGTTTTTTAATGGTGGCTGCATATGCCGCTCAATGCCGATAATACCAGGTGCTTTGGAGCTCACTGTCTTCTAGCGTCTGGACCACTGACCTGTGGACATTGCTGATTTTTTCTGTCTGACCCCCAAGAAGTACAAAGAGAGAACAGCAAAATAGTTTCCTGCAACATCTGCTTCAATGCTGGTGTCATCGTCATGTCTGACATTAACATTATATAAGAAAATCAAAGCATGGGTTCTTCTCGGAAAGCAGTGTCTCCTAGCAACAGCAGCTCGGTGTTATCTCAAGCTCAACTGACTCCTGTAAACAGATTTTATATAAATGTGATGAAGTTAATGTGATGATGTTATCAGGAAACAGCACTTAAGTCATTGTCACACGAACATATAATAGGTCACTTTCACTCTATCAGCACAAACTGTAAAAAGGATGATGACACGCCATTATAACAATGTGATGTTATGTAGGTTCCTTTGTTTAACCTCTTTACCCCCAAGGCTGTTTGCATCTTAATCACCAGACCACATTTTACAAATCTGACCGCTGTTATTTTTTGAGTTAATAACTCTGAAAAACTTCCATGGATCCTGGTGATTCTGACATTGTTTTCTCTAGACATATTGTACTTCATGATTGTGATAACATTTCTTCGATATGACTTGTGTTAATTTGTGACAAAAATTAAAATTGTAGAAAATGTTAAAATTTTCAAAATTTAAATTCATATGCCCTTAAATCAGAGAGATATGTCATACAAAACAGTTAATAAATAACATTTCCCACACGTCTACTTTACATCACCACAATTTTTTAAACAATTTTTTTTTTTTGTTAGGAAGTTATACGGGTTAAACGTTGACCAGCGATTTCTCATTTTTCCAACAAAATTTACAAAAACGTTTTCTTAGGGACCGCATCACATCTGAAGTCACTTTGAGGGGTCTATATGACAGAAAATACCCAAAAAAGACACCATTCTAAACAGTGCACCCCTCAAGGTGGTCAAAACCACATTCAAGAAGTTTATTAACCCTAAGGGTACTGTCACACTCTGCAACTTTCCAACGATCACGACCAGCGATACGACCTGGCCGTGATCGTTGGAAAGTCGTTGTGTGGTCGCTGGAGAGCTGTCACACAGACTGCTCTCCAGCGACTAACGATGCCGAAGGCCCTGGGTAACCAGGGTAAACATCGGGTTACTAAGCGCAGGGCCGCGCTTAGTAACCCGATGTTTACCCTGGTTACCATCGTAAAAGTAAAAAAAAACAAACAGTACATACTCACATTCCGGGGTCCGTCAGGTCCCTTGCAGTCTGCTTCCCGCTCTGACTGAGTGCCGCCGTAAAGTGAAAGCAGATCACAGCGGTGACGTCACCGCTGTGCTCTGCTCTTACTTTCCGGCCGGCAGTCAGTCAGAGCGGGAAGCAGACTGCAAGGGACCTGACGGACACCGGAATGTTAGTATGTACTGTTTGTTTCTTTTTAACTTTTACGATGGTAACCAGGGTAAACATCGGGTTACTAAGCGCGGCCCTGCACTTAGTAACCCGATGTTTACCCTGGTTACCCGGGTGCTGCAGGGGGACTTCGGCATCGTTGAAGACAGTTTCAAAGATGCCGAAGTCGTTCCCCTGATCGTTGGTTGCTGGAGAGAGCTGACTGTATGACAGCTCCGCAGCGACCACACAATCACTTACCAACGATCACGGCCAGGTCGTATCGCTGGTCGTGATCATTGGTAAGTCGTTTAGTGTAACGGTACCTTAAGTTGTAGAAGCCTTTAAGAAACATTTGTCTAGCTAATCTTGTTAGCGTTTCAAGTTTCAGTTTCATGTGCCCCATCAGTGCATAACCTTTAGGCTAAGGTTACACAATTTCAATTTCTCTCATCTGAGAAAATTGGTCCGATTATGCTAATCACAATAATAAGTATAGCAGTTACTCAGACTCATTGAAATGATTTATTCTTGCGTCTTTACATTATTTACTAAAGCACAATTTCTTTATGTTCCAAAATGAGTATTACATCCAGACCATGGGTGCTCCTATGGGGTCTAAGTTCTCTCCATCTTTAGCAATTTTATTTATGGCATGGTGGGAAGAAATTTACATATTTACAGATGACAATCCATTTCTCCCATACCTTAATTGGTATGGGAGATTTGTGGATGATATTTTGCTAATTTGGCAGGGGGAGGTGACTAAATTTTCTGATTTTATGTCCTACTAGCTGTACTACCCGGCTTCGCCCGGGTTAATGACTGCTGTTAGCAACAAGCGAACACATCGTTGGATCGGTGTCACACACAACGATCCAGCGATGACAGCGGGTGATCCAGCGACGAAATAAAGTTCCAAACGATCTGCTACGATGTACGATTCTCAGCAGCGTCCCTGATCGCTGCTGCGTGTCAGACACAGCGATATCGTATGGATATCGCTGGAACGTCACGGATTGTACCGTCGTAGCGACAAAAGTGCCACTGTGTGACAGTACCCTTAGGTGCTTCAAGGAACCTAAGCAATATTGAAGGAAAAAAGAACATTTAACTTTTTTCGCTAACATTTTATTTTAGACCCATTTTTTATTTTATTTTCACAAGGGTAATTTTTGGTTGCTGTAGGATGCAAACACAGAGTGAAGGGTAAGGGGGAGAAAAAATAGTGATAAAAAAGTAGCTGAAAACAGAAAGCACAAGTGCAGATCAGTGATTTTCGAAAAAAGAAAAAACTGACAAACATTGAGCAATCAGGTACTGATCAGTAATCAAGTATTGATCAGCACTCGGTGTCAGAAAGGGGTGTGGTGCGGAGAAGGGAAGAGGGCTCAAAGGGGGTAAAAGGGGGAGAAAGGGGTGAGATGGGGTTTGCAGTGGATAAGGAAAGATCAGGCAAAGATAAGGGAGGAATCAGGAACTATTCTTCTTTCTTCTTTTCAGCAGCAGCAGTAGGAGGAGCACAGGCAGCAGCAACTGTGATGTCACAGGCATCTGTGACATCACAAGGCCCAACACATCGTACAGAGGGATAGAGTGACTGCCCTGTACAAATCTGCATCTAGAATGAGGAAGTACAGGGCAGTCACTGCTAGGTTACTCTGCATCTGTGCGCTCTACTTGGTGTGATAGATGTAATTATCGATCCAATCAGAGATGGCCCTGGTGAGGCTGGCATTGCTAGGCTCCAGCCTATGATCGGTGCTCTTACAGCACCAATCTGATTGCCTGAAACACTGAAAAACGCTACGATTGGCTGTTCAGACAATCACAGTGATCATAGTTGTGGGGGGGCATGGCCACCCCCATTACGATGACTCAATATAAGATGGTGGTGGAATTTTAACGTGATCACTGCAACTGCGGTTGTGGTGCTCCATTAAAAATATCACGTATCCATAGGTCCAAGGTTGCTAAGTTCCAGGTGACCATAGGTCCAAGGTTGCAAGTGGTTAACCTTAAACACATTTCTGTTATTTTATTTTATTACACTTTTTATGACTTTTGCAGGGTATGTTACTCAGCCCAGTTTACGGTATGTAGACTTTTTTTAAATACATTTTTACTAATATATATTTACTAGCTATTGAACCCGTTCTACGCCCGGGTGGCGAGCATTCATATTGGTATATGGTCTCCATCCTGGTATGTGCTGCTCCCATCTTGCTCTCCCATCCTGTCATGTGCTGCTCCATCCTGCGCCCCCATCCTGTCATGTGCTGCTCCACCGTGTCATGTGCTGCTCCATCCTGCATCCCCATCCTGTCATGTGCTGCTCCACCGTGTCATGTGCTGCTCCATCCTGCGCCCCCATCCTGTCATGTGCTGCTCAACCGTGTCATGTGCTGCTCCATCCTGCATCCCCATCCTGTCATGTGCTCCCATCCTGCGCCCCCATCCTATCACGTGCTGCTCCATCCTGCGCCCCCATCAGTGCGGGCGGCTGTGCGGAGTGCGGGCGGCTGTGCGGAGTGCGGGCGGCTGTGCTGAGTGCGGGCGGCTGTGCGGAGTGCGGGCGGCTGTGCGGAGTGCTGGCGGCTGTGCGGAGTGCGGGCGGCTGTGCGGAGTGCGGGCGGCTGTGCTGAGTGCGGGCGGCTGTGCTGAGTGCGGGCGGCTGTGCTGAGTGCGGGCGGCTGTGCTGAGTGCGGGCGGCTGTGCTGAGTGCGGGCGGCTGTGCTGAGTGCGGGCGGCTGTGCGGAGTGCGGGCGGCTGTGCGGAGTGCGGGCGGCTGTGCGGAGTGCGGACGGCTGTGCTGAGTGCGGGCGGCTGTGCTGAGTGCGGGCGGCTGTGCTGAGTGCGGGCGGCTGTGCTGAGTGCGGGCGGCTGTGCTGAGTGCGGGCGGCTGTGCTGAGTGCGGCGGCTGTGCGTGGCTGTAGGCGGCTGTGCGTGGCTGTGCTGTGGGCGGCTGTGCTGAGTGCGGGCGGCTGTGCTGAGTGCGGGCGGCTGTGCTGAGTGCGGGCGGCTGTGCTGGGTGCGGCGGCTGTGCGTGGCTGTAGGCGGCTGTGCTGAGTGCGGGCGGCTGTATGTGGCGCAGCTGTGCGTGGCTGTGCTGGGTGCGGGCGGCTGTGGGTGGCTGTGCTGGGTGCGGCGGCTGTGGACGGCTGTGCTGGGTGCGGTGGCTGTGCTGGGTGCAGCGGCTGTGCGTGGCTGTGGGCGACAGCTGTGGGCGGCTGTGCTGGGTGCGGCAGCTGTGCTGGGTGCGGCGGCTCTGCGTGGCTGTGCTGGGTGCGGTGGCTGTGGTGGGTGCGGCGGCTGTGCGTGGCTGTGCTGGGTGCGATGGCTGTGCTGGGTGCGGCGGCTGTGCTGGGTGCAGCGGCTGTGCGTGGCTGTAGGCGGCTGTGCGTGGCTGTGGGCGGCTGTGCGTGGCTGTGCTGGGTGCGGCGGCTGTGCTGGGTGCGGCGGCTGTGCTGGGGGCGGCGGCTGTGCGTGGCTGTAGGCGGCTGTGCGTGGCTGTGGGCGGCTGTGCGTGGCTGTGCTGGGTGCGGCGGCTGTGGACGGCTGTGCTGGGTGCGGTGGCTGTGCGTGGCTGTGGGCGGCTGTGCGTGGCTGTGGGCGGCTGTGCGTGGCTGTGGGCGGCTGTGCGTGGCTGTGCTGGGTGCGGCGGCTGTGCTGGCTGTGGCGGCTGTGCTGGCTGCGGCGGCTGTGCGTGGCTGTGGGCGGCTGTGCGTGGCTGTGCTGGGTGCGGCGGCTGTGGACAGCTGTGCTGAGTGCGGCGGCTCTGCTGGGTGCGGCGGCTGTGCTGGGTGTGGTGGCTGTGCGTGGCTGTAGGCGGCTGTGCATGGCTGTGGGCGGCTGTGCGTGGCTGTGGGCGGCTGTGCGTGGCTGTGCTGGGTGCGGCGGCTGTGCGTGGCTGTACTGGGTGCGGTGGCTGTGGTGGGTGCGGCGGCTGTGGGTGGCTGTGCGTGGCTGTGCTGGGTGCGGCGGCTGTGCTGGGTGCGGCGGCTGTGCGTGGCTGTAGGCGCCTGTGCGTGGCTGTGGGCGGCTGTGCGTGGCTGTGGGCGGCCGTGCGTGGCTGTGGGCAGCTGTGCGTGGCTGTGCTGGGTGCAGCGGCTGTGCGTGGCTGTAGGCGGCTGTGCTGGGTGCAGCGGCTGTGCGTGGCTGTGCTGGGTGCGGTGGCTGTGGTGGGTGCGGCGGCTGTGGGTGGCTGTGCTGGGTGCGGCAGCTGTGCTGGGTGCGGCGGCTGTGCGTGGCTGTAGGCGGCTGTGCGTGGCTGTGCGTGGCTGTGCTGGGTGCGGCGGCTGTGCTCGGTGCGGCGGCTTTGCTGGGTGCGGCGGCTGTGCTCGGTGCGGCGGCTTTGCTGGGTGCGGCGGCTGTGCGTGGCTGTGCTGGGTACAGTGGCTGTGGTGGGTGCGGCGGCTGTGGACGTAAGTGGCGTAAGTAACAAATAGCTGTGGCATGAAGTGCCACAGCCTCATGGCACAGCAATTTGTTACTTGCGGTACCTTATTCATTTCCGGCGCCATTTTCTGTGTCCTCCTGGTGCCGGAATCGGCGCCTGCGCAGTCCGCGCTTTCCGGCGCCATTTTCTTGAAGACACACTGCAATGTGTCTTCAAGAAAATGGCGCCGGAAAGCGCGGACTGCGCAGGCGCCGATTCCGGGAGCAGGGGGATATTCATGGCCCGGAATGGCGTCGGTGACACGGGACAGGTAAGTATACTCACCCTCCGCCTCCTGGCTCGTCCCTGTTTCTCCGGTGGAGATCGCGGTGTGCGTTCACCGCTTACGCATACCGCGATCTCCTGGGAGCGTCGCTCTGTGGGGTCCAGACTGCGCCGGCGCTTGCGCTTGCGCAGTCTATAAAGGCTTCGGACAGAGTGACGCTCCCAGCGTTATATTATAGATTAGAGATGAGCAGATAGATCTGTGGAGAATTGAGATTGTGTTGAATTTCCTGAAATTCGCGATTTCATGCAAATTTCAACACTTTGAGATTCACTTTGCAGTTCCCACAAAAACAAAAAACATTTCCCACACTGGCGAAGCATCACATAGCATACAAACCTCATTTTTCATTGCTGCATGGGCCTCCCCATAATGCCCTGCAGTTGTGACATTTTACGGATTATCATACCTTTCTATCTCCAGAGAAACAGGGCAAGTCTCTCTCTCCTGTAGAATGTAAACTATCATGGTCAGCGGGCTTCTCTTTCTCTTTATCTCGCATGTAGAGTGTGAGCTCTAATAAGAAACAAGGTCCTTTCTGTCTTGCTCCCTCTCCCTTAGAGTCTAAGCTCTTATGATTAGTGGGGCTCTCTTTCTCCCATAGAGTGTAAGCTCTTATGGTCAGCAGGGTGCTCTCTCTTGTACTGTGAAAGCTCTTATGATCAGTGGGGAACCCTCTCTCTCCTATGTAGTGTGTAAACCCTTATGGTTAGTGGGGACCCCTCTCTCTTATGTAGTGTGTAAGCTCCTATGGTCAGTGGGGTCCCCTCTCTCTCCTATGTAGTGTGTAAGCTCTTATGGTTAGTGGGGACCCCTCTCTCTTATGTAGTGTGTAAGCTCCTATGGTCAATGGGGTCCCTGTTGTGAATTCTGCTCTTGGGCTCCCTCCGGTAGTTGTTGGTGGTAGTGCAGTTGTCTTGGGGTTGTAATCCGGGCAGGTGTTTCTGCTGATTGCAGCTCTATTAGGTATTTAGCTGTGCAGGATCCATGAGTCCTTGCCAGTTGTCCATTGTTTTTGGAGGGATTGCATCTCTCTCTGGCTCCTCATGCCCTGCTGCCAATTCAGCTAAGATAAGTGTCTGGTTTTTTGTCTCTGTGCACACATGCAGTGTGCTTTGCAATTCAGTGCAATTCATTGTGTTTTTGTCCAGCTTAGACTTTGTTTGGATTTTTCAGTCATGCTGGATTCTCAGGAGATGCAGATATACTTTCTATGTCTTTAGTTAGATGTAGAATATTTGTATTATCTGCTGTGGATATTTTTAGGATTTTAATACTGACTGCTTAGAATTCTGTGCTATCCTTTTCTATTTAGCTAGAAGTGCCTCTTTTGCTAAATCCTGTTTTTCTGCCTGCGTGTGTCTTTCCTCTTATACTCACAGTCAATATTTGTGGGGGGCTGCCTATCCTTTGGGGTTCTGCTCTGAGGCAAGATAGAATTCCCATTTCCATCTATAGGGGTATTTAGTCCTCCGGCTGTGTCGAGGTGTCTAGGATGTGTTAGGTACATCCCACGGCTACTTCTAGTTGCGGTGTTAGTTTAGGGGTTGCGGTCAGTACAGGTACCACCTACTCCTGAAAAAGTCTCTCATGCGGCTCCAAGGTCATCGGATCATAACAGGTCCCCTCTCTCTCTCCTATGTAGTGTGTAAGCTCTTATGGTTAGTGGGGACCCCTCTCTCTCTTATGTAGTGTGTAAGCTCTTATGGTCAGTGGGGTCCCCTCTCTCTCCTATGTAGTGTGTAAGCTCTTATGGTTAGTGGGGACCCCTCTCTCTCTTATGTAGCGTGTAAGCGCTTATGGTCAGTGGAGTCCTCTCTTTCTCCTGCAGAGTGTAAGCACTTATGGTAAGAGAGAATCTCTCTACCTCATGTGTGTTTTCTGAGTAATTACAAGCTTTCCAGTACTGAGATTTATGCAAATTTATTTAACGCAAATCAAACTTTTGGGAAAATTTGTGAAACCAAATTCAAAATATCTGCACATCTCTAGTATTACAAATCATTTTCTATCCATTAATCCAGCAAAATAACCAGTCTATTCAATCCATTCTGTTGAATACAAAATGGTATTCTAAAGATCTTCTAGAGAGATGTTCTCTTTAGAAAAGCTTGCCAGTATATATAGTGTTTAGTGTTGAAAGATACCTTCCGATATCAGGAAATATTGGGATCGGATTGGATCGGCCGATATCCAAAAAATACTAGAAACCAATGCAAGTCAATGGGACACAAATATCAGAATGAAAATAAGCCCTTTCTTTCCTTGTACATCCTGTTCCGGAGGGGGGAAGAGTGTGGGAGGTGCATGGGTGGAGATTGCGTGTCTGTGTGGGACCGTGTGGGGTCTGTGCGGGCCTGCCGGGGGTCTGTACGGGCCTCTCGAGGGTCTGTGTGGGCTGCCAGGGCCTGTGCAGGCCTGCAGGGGATCTGTATGGGCCTCTCGGGGGTCTGTGCGGCCTGCCGGGGGTCTGTACGGGCCTCTCGGGGGTCTATGCGGCCTTCCGTGGGTCTGTACGGGCCTCTCGGGGGTCTGTACGGCCTGCCGGGGGTCTGTACGGGCCTCTCGAGGGTCAGTGCGGCTTGCCGGGGGTCTGTGATTGACACATTAGCCAATGATGGGACAGTAGTAGTCCCATCATCCGGCTACCGTGTTGAATGTAAAAAAACAAACACAATCATACATACCACATACAACATACTACATACATACAACACGCATACAACATACATACATACAACATACATCCAACATACGACATACATACTACATACATGTAACATATTACATACATACTACATACATACATACAACATACATAAAGTACAGTATACTACATACATACTACATACATATATACAACATACATACAACATACATACTACATACATCATACAACATACATACAACATACATACTATATACATACAACATACTACATACATACAACATACATACATACAACATACTACTACACACATACTACATACATACTACATACATACATGCATACTACATACTACATACATGCTGCATGCATACAACATACTACTACATACATACTGCATACATACTGCATACATACAACACACATACATACTACATACATACAACATACATACTACATACATACATACAGTACATTCATACATTACATACAATACATACATACAGACATACAGTACATATAACATAGATTACATACTCACCATCACTTGTCACTTTGATCCCCGAAGCCAGTGTCATCTGTAAAAAAAATGAAAATAACAAACAAACAATATACTCCCTGATCTGCAGAAATCCATGAGTGTCCCACGACGATCTCCCGTGGAGAATGGCAGCATCAGCTGATGCGACCACTCTCTAGGGGCTCCAGGAATAAAATGACGGGAGAAAGGTATCCTTCCGCACTGTATTCCTCTGCCGCTGTAAAAAAATAGTCCCTAGTCTCACTTTATGCCATTGCTGTGTGAGAAATTTCCCACGCAGCAATTGCCATAAAGTGAGATTCTGAACTATAGTAACCTCTCAGTGATGCACTGCAGGAGCCATTGTCTCCTGTCAGTGTGTCACTGAAGGTCCTATAGAGCAGTGACATCACCCAATGTCACTGTTCTATAGGGGAGATCATCATGGGACACTCGTTATTAATTGGACTACTACTAGTATGTATGTTGTATGTATGTACTGTATGTATGTAGTATGTATGTTGTATGTATGTCGTATGTATGTAGTATGTATGTTGTATGTATGCTGTATGTATGTTGTATGTATGCTGTATGTATTAGCCGGATGATGGGACTACTACTGTCCCATCATTGGCTAATGTGTCAATCACTGTCATTGTAGCAGGTATAGCCCGATGGGACTTGTAGTCCCATCGGACGATGCCTGCACATGTACAGACCCCCAGCAGGCCCGCACAGACCCCCAGCAGCCCGCACAGACCACCGGCAGCCCTATCAGACCCCCGGCAGGCCCGCACAGACCCCCGGCAGGCCACATAGACCCCAGGCAGGCCCGTACAGACCCCTGGCAGGCCCGCACAGACCACCGGCAGGCCTGTACAGACCCCCGGTAGGCCCGCACAGACCCCCCACAGTCACGCACAGACCCCGCCCGCACACACAGACACGCAGTCTCTGCCCACGCACCACCCACACTCCATTATAGTGCATCATTGTGTAGTGCCCCCAGACGCAGGGCCACGGGGTACTCGGTACTGGGCCTCCCTGTCTCGGTCTTGGGGTTGTCACGGTGGCCTGACCCAGTCCGTGACCCTGCTAAGGGGCGTCCAATTAAAGGTGGTGGTGCGTGGTGCAATGAAATAACGAGGACACAGGGTTGTAGTCTCTTTACCTCTTTACTGAAGGCTTTGGGATCTTCAATCCAGAGCACTGCTAACAGGGCTGGTTGAGACCGGCCGGTCCGAAGGCACATCCAGAGTCCCCTTTGCAGGTGGAAATCAGTGTCTACCTTCTAGTGCCTGTGTGTTGTAGTACTTCCCTGCTGAGCACCATGGGATAGTCCTCACAACTGTCGTGTATATTTCTGTTCTTTCTCTCTCTCTCCGTCCCCCAGATGATATGGCTAGGATGCACCCGTATGACGGGGTAGGCCTGGAGCTATTTTATAGGGACCCTAGGGACGCCCCTCTCCCACAGTTTGCCTCCATTGTCTTCGTTAGGTGTAATGGTGAGACAGCCAACCTATGGTTAACTGCCCGGCCGTAGATTAAAGTAATGCGTGGAGTCTCTTACTTTCTCGGCGTTCCGGCCGCTGGCTACGCGCCTCAGAAGGATGTTGCTGATCTTGAGGCACGACTCCTTCTGTTATTATCTCCTTTTTGCTGTATTCCCGTTTCTCACTTCTCCACAATAAACCTCGCTTCTTGTCCTTTCTTAGGAGTCTGCCGCTGTAAGGCACAGGCACAACTCCGTAACGATCTGTCCCTTTCTAGGACTCTGCCAGGATCCCACCCCTGACAGGTCCTCTCTCGAGCTCTTCCCAGCTGCTGTCTCCCTGACTTCCTATCCAACACCCAGTTTTACCCAAGTGTGAGGAGTGGCCTAGCAGATAGGGCCTTTTGCTCCCCCTGGCGGCCGGAGTGTGAAGTGTATGGTGTGTCTGTGATACCTGGTCAGGTGAACTCCTTTAGTGCAATCGGACGTACCATCACTCCCCTTAGTGACAGAGCGACGTTACTGCAATCACCAGGTCTCTGGGGCGCTGCAATTGCACTATAGTAACTTCTGATTCTGGTATCCGATATCTTAAAAGTATCGGAAATCCGATACAGCGAATATCGGCCGATACCCGATATTTGCAATATTAGAATGCTCAACACTATTAGTGTTTCATAATACTGAAAATATGTTGCATGGCATCTGGTCTAGATTAAGGGGTGGTCATTTGGAAAAGATTCACTGAAATTATTTTGGTCAGTGTGGTGTATTATAAGACCTCATTTACAGTGTGTTTTTAAAGCTTTTGTACAAAAATTACTACACTTTTAATTATTTTTATGGTGTAGTGGTGGTTTTTAATTTGTGACATTTAATACACATGCTTTTCAAAGATCTATAGAGAAGCTATGGTGAAATGATAAACTATTTTTTATAATTGTACACACAGGGCATATGGCCTAATAAGTTGCTTACAAATGAATAGTGATGAGCGAACGTGCTCGCCACCACTCGTTACATGTCTGAGTATCACTATGCTCGGTATACTCGGCAAGCACTGAGCATTTCCCAAATTATTTGGCGGTAACTGGTGTCTCCACCCAGCGTTTTTGGTGCAGGGATTGTCTGCCAGGCCATGGAACGCCGCAGCCATCTTTGCTGTGGTCGTGCAGTGATTGGCTTGGCCGCACAGCATCATCCCGAGTATAAGAGACCTGGTGTTAGGAGTCGAGTTTCCTCTGCCGCACAGGGGGAATCTCGATTCGTCTCTGCTGCGGTCTCCCATTCTCCATCGGCCGCAGTGGAGCCTGCTCAGCGGAGACGTCGGTCCCAGCGTCTCACTGAGTCTGATTCAGTGCAAAGGGTTTTTGCTGCCTTTCCAGGCTCTGCTATTGTACTCTGCACTGATCTACGGCGAACAGGCTTTTCTGGGACTAAGTCCTGCTTTGCACACACTGAGCATGCCCAGGGTAAGATCTCTCAGTGGAGATCAAGGGTCACATGTTCCGGTACTGCAGCCAAATCTATTGGTCTTTCTAGGAAGGTCCTGTAGGTCAGTAGCAGTCTCTCATTGGTCCTCTTTTTTTAAGGTCCTGTACATGCTGCAGCTATTTAAGGCTCACATGGCCGCACGGCCATGCGCTAGTATCTTCTAAAGTTACATGCTTTGCGCCAGTGTGGTCATATGCGTGAATGTGTTCAGGGACCCGGCTGAAATAAGCCCCTAGAATGCTGGCACCTCCGGCGAGGAGTTTGTGTATGAGAGTATTAAGGGACCCGGCTGAAATAAGCCCCTAGAATGCTGGCACCTCCGGCGAGGAGTGTTGTGTGCATGCATGACCACTGACTGCTCTCTTCTGGGTAGTTAGCCTGTGTCTCTGTGAGAGTTAACAGGGCACAGAGCTTTGCTTTCTCGGCTGCTCTGTGAAGCTAACAGAGCTGGTTAATACCGCCATATTGTGCCGCCATTTACTTAGCGGCAGGATATTTCCTGCACGGTGGATCCCGGGTTGCGAACGCACCAATCACATCAATAAATATATTCGGTTCGTTCCGCAAACCCTAACACCTGGTGCTACCCTGCTCACCGCATTCTGCTCCGGATTCAGCAAGAGTAGGGAGAGCTGCTACAGAGATAGGGTCAGAATAGTGGTTTTTAGAGTTAGTGTAGGTCTGCAACTCTTAAATCCACATAATAAATCAAACCCAAAAAGGAAGAAAACAAAATAACATTCTTCCACATACTCGCAACCACAGTGGGGGAGTCTATCTGGAAGATGTATCAATACAAAAAGGACACTCCCAAAACCAATATTATACAACAAGGAGAAGTGGAGTCCATGTCCAAAAGAGTAACATTATACTTTATTTATTTTACAAAAATAGCTAATAAATTACCAAAAACATGTAACAAATACAACAGGATAAAAATCAGGATAGTCATAAAATGGAAGGTAGCACAGATATATACCGGTGCAGCACACAGACTGGTGTAGTATTACATTAAAAATCACCTGCATAGTGCAAAATATCGCAAAGGTATGGAACCGGGGGACAAGAGGAACAATATAAATATAAATAAATCTCCAGAGCCCTGTACACTGACTCGTATCACAATAATGGCGTCATAAACCCCCACCCCGGAACCTTACCCGCACGCTGACACCAGACCTGGACCGCACCGCTGCCCCAATGCGCGTTTCGCGTCGGCTTCTTCGGGGGGCGCCCCCCGAAGAAGCCGACGCGAAACGCGCGTTGGGGCAGCGGTGCGGTCCAGGTCTGGTGTCAGCGTGCGGGTAAGGTTCCGGGGTGGGGGTTTATGACGCCATTATTGTGATACGAGTCAGTGTACAGGGCTCTGGAGATTTATTTATATTTATATTGTTCCTCTTGTCCCCCGGTTCCATACCTTTGCGATATTTTGCACTATGCAGGTGATTTTTAATGTAATACTACACCAGTCTGTGTGCTGCACCGGTATATATCTGTGCTACCTTCCATTTTATGACTATCCTGATTTTTATCCTGTTGTATTTGTTACATGTTTTTGGTAATTTATTAGCTATTTTTGTAAAATAAATAAAGTATAATGTTACTTATTTGGACATGGACTCCGCTTCTCCTTGTTGTATAACTCTTAAATCCACAAATCCTCAGAAACCAAAAGTCCTTTTTAGGGCTAATTCATGAGTCCCGATATTGCAGCGCTAGGTAGGCACGGCACGGCACGGCATATCCACATCAGTGCAAGGCCTGCAGGCACTGTATGTGCATCCATTGCTCCCATTGCATCCCTCCCAAAGCTGCATAACTGTCTGCTGCTGCTGCAGCTTCTTTACTATATACCTAGTTGCATTTCTTTTTCCAAAAATTCACCCCCAAAAAACAAAAATATACAGTCTGTTCTTTCAGACTAAGCCCTATTGAACAGTCATAATTTGTCAGGCATACGTAGCATAGTTGTGTGTGCTAGCCTTGTGCCACTTTTTTTTGTGTTTTAAATTCACCGAAAAAGGCCTCATATATCTGCGTGCTCCAACTTTGGGCATTGTAGGCCGGTGTACCCCTTTTTTTGCTGTCTGATGCTCTAATTCTATACAGCACTATTTTGCATTTAAAAAAAAAACAGGCCACATATTTGCCAGTGTGGTATTTCCGTGACAGCCCTCATATTTTTGGCGCTCCAAGTTTGGTCATTGTAGGCCGGTGGACCACTTTTTTTGCTGTGTTACTCTAATTATATGCCGCACTATTTAGCTTCCAAAATTATAAAAAGGCCACATATTTGCCAGTGTGGTATTTCTGTGACAGCCCTCATATATCTGCGTGCTTCAAGTTTGGTCATTGTAGGCCGGTGTACCTCTTTTTTTGCTGTCTGATACTCTAATTCTATACGCACTATTTAGCTTACAAAAATATAAAAAGGCCACATATTTGCCAGTGTGGTATTTCCGTGACAGCCCTCTTATATCTGTGTGCTCCAAGTTTGGTCATTGTAGGCCAGTGGACCTTTTTTTGCTGTCTGATACCCTAATTCTATACGCACTATTTAGCTTCAAAAAATATAAAAAGGCCACATATTTGCCAGTGTGGTATTTCCGTGACAGCCCTCATATATCTGCGTGCTCCAAGTTTGGTCATTGTAGGCCAGTGGACCCTTTTTTACTGTCTGATACTCTAATACTATACGCACTATTTAGCTTCCAAAATTATAAAAAGGCCACATATTTGCAAGTGTGGTATTTCCGTGACAGCCCTCATATATCTGCGTGTTCCAAGTTTGGGCATTGAAGGCCGGTGTACCCCTTTTTTTGCTGTCTAACACTCTGATTTTATACAGCACTATTTTGCATTAAAAAAAAAAAAACAGGCCACATTTTTGCCAGTGTGATATTTCCGTGGCAGCCCTCATATATCTGCGTGCTCCAAGTTTGGTCATTGTAGGCCGGTGGACCCCTTTTTTGGCTGTCTGATACTCTAATTCTATACAGCACTATTTAGCTTCCAAAATTATAAAAAGGACACATATTTGCCAGTGTGGTACTTCCGTGACAGCCCTCATATATCTGCGTGCTCCAAGTTTGGTCATTGTAGGCCGGTGTACCGCTTTTTTTGCTGTCTGTTTCTATAATTACATACAGCACTATTTTGCAGTTAAAAAAAAACAGGCCACATATTTGCCAGTGTGGTATTTCCTTGACAGCCCTCATATATCTGCGTGGTCCAAGTTTGGTCATTGTAGGCCGGTGGACCCCTTTTTTTGCTTTCTGATACTCTAATTACAAGCAGCACTATTTTGCATTTAAAAAAAAAAAACAGGACACATATTTACCAGTGTGGTATTTTCGTGACTGCCCTCATATATCTGCGTGTTCAAAGTTTTGGCATTTTAGGCCATTTTGCCACTGTTTTTGCTGTCTGTTACTTTAATTATATACAGCACTATTTTGCATAAAAAAAGGCCACATATTTGGCACTGTGCTATTTCCGTGACAGGCCTCATATATCTGCGTGCTCCAAGTTTGGGCATTGTAGGCCAGTTTCCCACTTTTTTCTGTCTGTTACTCTAATTATATACAGCATTATTTTGCATTTAAAAAACAAGGCCACATATTTGCCAGTGTGGTATTTCCGTGGCAGCCATCATATATCTGCGTGCTCCAAGTTTGCTCATTGTAGGCCGGTGGACCCCTTTTCTTGCTGTCTGATACTCTAATTCTATACAGCACTATTTAGCTTCCAAAATTATAAAAAGGCCACATATTTGCCAGTGTGGTATTTCCGTGACAGCCCTCATATATCTGCGTGGTCCAAGTTTGGTCATTGTAGGCCGGTGAACCCCTTTTTTTGGTTTCTGATACTCTAATTACAAGCAGCACTATTTTGCATTTTAAAAAAAAGCCAGGCCACATATTTACCAGTGTGGTATTTTCGTGACTGCCCTCATATATCTGCGTGCTCAAAGTTTTGGCATTTTAGGCAATTTTGCCACTGTTTTTGCTGTCTGTTACTTTAATTATATACAGCACTATTTTGCTTAAAAAAAGGCCACATATTTGGCACTGTGCTATTTCCGTGACAGGCCTCATATATCTGCATGCTCCAAGTTTGGGCATTGTAGGCCGGTTTCCCACTTTTTTCTGTCTGTTACTCTAATTATATACAGCATTATTTTGCATTTAAAAAAATAAGGCCACATATTTGGCAGTGTGGTATTTCCATGACAGGCCTCATATATCTGCATTCTCAAAGTTTAAGCATTGTAGGCCACTTTACCACTTTTTTTGCTGTCTGTTACTTTACTTATATACAGCACTATTTTGCTTTCAGAAAGTACAGGCCACATATTTAGTGTGATATTTCCGTGATGGGCCTCATGTATCTGCGTGCTCCAAGTTTGGGCATTGTAGGTAGAGATGAGCGGTGTTCGAGTCGAACTGTTCGCCAATTTCAAATTCGAGCTCTTTTGGGCGGTGTTCGAGTTGTTTGACGAACCCGAACAATTTGCTTAAAATTCGGCTGTTTGAGTTTCTGTTTGTTCATTCACCAAAAGCCTAGCTTGATTTGCACATTAAAACTGTTTATTATTTGGTAATGGACTGTTGCAGTGTATGGGGGGCGGGGGATAGATAAGTGCTGAAATAACGCCGATCTCCATTTTTTTTCCCCCGCATTTACAGAGGGGTGGTGCAGTCTCTCAGCCTATCAGCAGTGCACACACACACAGCAATGGCTGTGTATGTCACTAGTGTTGAGCGATACCCTCCGATACTTGAAAGTTTCGGTATCGGATAGTATCGGCCGATACCCAAAAAATATCGGATATCGCCGATACCGATACCCGATACCAATACAAGTCAATGGGACACAAGTATCGGAAGCTATCCTGGATGGTTCCCAGGGTCTGAAGGAGAGGAAACTCTCCTTCAGGCCATGGGATCCATATTAACCCCTTCCTGACATCGGACGTACAATCCCGTCGAGGTGGGGTGGGCCCGTATGACCACCGATGGGATAGTACGTCATCACCGATCAGCGGCGCTCACGGGGGGAGCGCGGCCGATCGCGGCCGGGTGTCAGCTGCATATCGCAGCTGACATCCGGCACTATGTGCCAGGAGCGATCACGGACCGCCCCCGGCACATTAACCCCCAGCACACCGCGATCAAACATGATCGCGGTGTACCGGCGGTATAGGGAAGCATCGCGCAGGGAGGGGGCTCCCTGCGGGCTTCCCTGAGACCCCCGGAGCAACGCGATGTGATCGCGTTGCTCCGAGGGTCTCCTACCTCCCTCCTCGCCGCAGGTCCCGGATCCAAGATGGCAGCGGCATCCGGGTCCTGCAGGGAGGGAGGTGGCTTACCGAGCGCCTGCTCAGAGCAGGCGCTGGTAAGCCTGCAGCCCTGCACAGCAGATCGTCGATCTGACAGAGTGCTGTGCACACTGTCAGATCAATGATCTGTAATGTCCCCCCTGGGACAAAGTAAAAAAGTAAAAAAAAATTCCCCACATGTGTGTAAAAACAAAAAAAAAAAAATATCCTAAATAAAGAAAAAAAAAAATATTATTCCCATAAATACATTTCTTTAGCTAAATAAAATAAAAAAACAATAAAAGTACACATATTTAGTATCGCCGCATCCGTAACGACCCAACCTATAAAACTGCCCCACTAGTTGACCCCTTCAGTAAACACCGTAAGAAAAAAAAAAAAAAAACGAGGCAAAAAACAACGCTTTATTATCATACCGCCGAACAAAAAGTGGAATAACACGCGATCAAAAAGACGTATATAAATAACCATGATACCGCTGAAAACGCCATCTTGTCCCGCAAAAAACGAGCCACCATACAGCATCATCAGCAAAAAAATAAAAAAGTTATAGTCCTGAGAATAAAGCGATACCAAAATAATTATTTTTTCTATAAAATAGTTTTTATCGTATAAAAGTGCCAAAACATAAAAAAATGATATAAATGAGAAATCGCTGTAATCGTACTGACCCAACGAATAAAACTGCTTTATCAATTTTACCAAACGCGGAACGGTATAAACGCCTCCCCCAAAAGAAATTCATGAATAGCTGGTTTTTGATCACTCTGCCTCACAAAAATCGGAATAAAAAGCGATCAAAAAATGTCACGTGTCCGAAAATGTTACCAATAAAAATGTCAACTCGTCCCGCAAAAAACAAGATCTCACATGACTCTGTGGACTCAAATATGGAAAAATTACAGCTCTCAAAATGTGGTAACGCAAAAAATATTTTTTGCAATGAAAAGCGTCTTTCAGTGTGTGACGGCTGCCAATCATAAAAATCCGCTAAATAACCCGCTATAAAAGTAAATCAAACCCCCCTTCATCACCCCCTTAGTTAGGGAAAAAAAAAATTAAAAAATGTATTTATTTCCATTTTCCCATTAGGGTTAGGGTTAGGGCTAGAGTTAGGACTAGAGTTAGGGTTAGGGTTAGGGCTAGGGTTAGGGCTAGGGTTAGGGCTAGGGTTAGGACTAGGGTTAGGGCTAGGGTTGGGGTTAGGGCTAGGGTTAGGGCTAGGGCTAGGGTTGGGGCTAGGGTTAGGGCTAGGGTTAGGGTTAGGGCTAGTGTTACGGCTAGTGTTAGGGCTAGTGATAGGGCTAGGGTTATTGCTAGGGTTAGGGCTAGGGTTATGGCTAGGGTTGGGGCTAGGGTTGGGGCTACAGTTAGGGTTGGGGCTAAAGATAGGGTTAGGGTTTGGATTACATTTACGGTTGGGAATAGGGTTGGGTGTGTCTGGGTTAGAGGAGTGGTTAGGGTTACTGTTGGGATTAGGGTAAGGGGTGTGTTTGGATTAGGGTTTCAGTTATAATTGGGGGGTTTCCACTGTTTAGGCACATCAGGGGCTCTCCAAATGGGACATGGCATCTGATCTGAATTCCAGCCAATTCTGCGTTGAAAAAGGAAAACAGTGCTCCTTCCCTTCAGAGCTCTCCCGTGTGCCCAAACAGGGGTTTACCCCAACATATGGGGTATCAGCGTACTCAGGACAAATTGGACATCATCTGTTGGGGTCCAATTTCTCCTGCTACCCTTGGGAAAATACAAAACTGGGGGCCAAAAAATAAGTTTTGTGGAAAAAAAAAGATTTTTTTATTTTCACGGCTCTGCGTTGTAAACTGTAGTGAGACACTTGGGGGTTCAAAGTTCTCACAACACATCTAGATAAGTTCCTTGGGGGGTCTAGTTTCCGATATGGGGTCACTTGTGGGGGGTTTGTACTGTTTGGGTACATCAGGGGCTCTGCAAATGCAACGTGACGCCTGCAGACCAATCCATTTAAGTCTGCATTCCAAATGGCGCTCCTTCCCTTCCGAGCTCTGTCATGCGCCCAAACAGTGGTTCCCCCCACATATGGGGTATCAGCATACTCAGGACAAATTGGACAACAACTGTTGGGGTCCAATTTATCCTGATACCCTTGTGAAAATACAAAACTGGGGGTTAAAAAATCATTTTTGTGAAAAAAAAAATAATTTTTATTTTCACGGCTCTGCGTTATAAACTGTAGTGAAACACTTGGGGGTTCAAAGTTCTCACAACACATCTAGATAAGTTCCTTGGGGGGTCTAGTTTCCAATATGGGGTCACTTATGGGGGGTTTGTACTGTTTGGGTACATCAGGGGCTCTGCAAATGCAACGTGAGGCCTGCAGACCAATCCATTTAAGTCTGCATTCCAAATGGCGCTCCTTCCCTTCCGAGCTCTGTCATGCACCCAAACAGTGGTTCCCCCCCACATATGGGGTATCAGCGTACTCAGGACAAATTGGACAACAACTTTTGGGGTCCAATTTATCCTGATACCCTTGTGAAAATACAAAACTGGGGGCTAAATATCATTTTTGTGAAAAAAAAAAGAATTTTTATTTTCACGGCTCTGCGTTATAAACTGTAGTGAAACACTTGGGGGTTCAAAGCTCTCAAAACACATCTAGATAAGTTCCTTAGGGGGTCTACTTTCCAAAATGGTGTCACTTGTGGGGGGTTTTAATGTTTAGGCACATCAGGGGCTCTCCAAACGCAACATGGCATCCCATCTTAATTCCAGTCAATTTTGCATTGAAAAGTAAAATAGCGCTCCTTCCCTTCCGAGCTCTGCTATGCGCCCAAACAGTGGTTTACCCCCACATATGGGGTATCGTCGTACTCAGGACAAATTGCACAACAACTTTTGTGGTCTAATTTCTTCTCTTACCCTTGGGAAAATAAAAAAATGGGGGCAAAAAGATCATTTTTGTGAAAAAATATGATTTTTTATTTTTACGGCTCTGCATTATAAACTTCTGTGAAGCACTTGTTGGGTCAAAGTGCTCAACACACATCTAGATAAGTTCCTTAAGGGGTCTACTTTCCAAAATGGTGTCACTTGTGGGGGGTTTCAATGTTTAGGCACATCAGGGGCTCTCCAAACGCAACATGGCGTCCCATCTCAATTCCAGTCAATTTTGCATTGAAAAGTCAAATGGCGCTCCTTCCCTTCCGAGCTCTGCCCTGCGCCCAATCAATGGTTTACACCCACATATAGGGTATCAGCGTGCTCAGGACAAATTGCACAACAATTTTTGGGGTCCAATTTCTTCTCTTACCCTTGGGAAAATAAAAAATTGGGGGCGAAAAGATCATTTTTGTGAAAAAATATGATTTTTTATTTTTACGGCTCTGCATTATAAACTTCTGTGAGCACTTGTTGGGTCAAAGTGCTCACCACACATCTAGATAAGATCCTTAGGGGGTCTACTTTCCAAAATGGTGTCACTTGTGGGGGGTTTCAATGTTTAGGCACATCAGGGGCTCTCTAAATGCAACATGGCGTCCCATCTCAATTCCAGTCAATTTTGCATTGAAAAGTCAAATGGCGCTCCTTTCCTTCCGAGCTCTGCCATGCGCCCAAACAGTGGTTTACCCCCACATATGGGGTATCAGCGTACTCAGGACAAATTGTACAACAACTTTTGGGGTCTATTTTCTCCTGTTACTTTTGGTAAAATAAAACAAATTGGAGCTGAAATAAATTTTGTGTGAAAAAAAGTTAAATGTTTATTTTTATTTAAACATTCCAAAAATTCCTGTGAAACACCTGAAGGGTTAATAAACTAATTGAAAGTGGTTTTGAGTACCTTGAGGGGTGCAGTTTTTAGAATGGTGTCACACTTGGGTATTTTCTATCATATAGACCCCTCAAAATGACTTCAAATGAGATGTGGTCCCTAAAAAAAAATGGTGTTGTAAAAATGAGAAATTGCTGGTCAACTTTTAACCCTTATAACTCCGTCACAAAAAAAAATTTTGGTTCCAAAATTGTGCTGATGTAAAGTAGACATGTGGGAAATGTTACTTATTAAGTATTTTGTGTGACATATGTCTGTGATTTAAGAGCATAAAAATTCAAAGTTGGAAAATTGCGAAATTTTCTAAATTTTCGCCAAATATTTTCACAAATAAAAATATTATTATTATTTTCACAAATAAACGCAAGTTATATCGAAGAAATTTTACCACTATCATGAAGTACAATATGTCAAGAGATAACAATGTCAGAATCGCCAAGATCCGTTGAAGCGTTCCAGAGTTATAACCTCATAAAGGGACAGTGGTCAGAATTGTAAAAATTGGCCCGGTCATTAACGTGCAAACCACCCTTGGGGGTGAAGGGGTTAATGTAAAAAATAAAGAATTAAAATAAAAAATATGGATATACTCACCCGTCCGGCGGCCCCTGGACCTTACCGATTGTAAGCGGCTGCCTCCGTTCCTAAGAATGAGGAGTTTAGGACCTGCGATGACGTCGCGGCTTGTGATTGGTCGCGTGAGCGGTCACATGAGCGGCACGCGACCAATCACAAGCCGCGATGTCATCGAGGATCCTAAACTCCTCATTCTTAGGAACAGAGGTTGCCGGTTACAATCGGTAAGGTCCAGGGACCGCCGGACGGGTGAGTATATCCATATTTTTTATTTTAATTCTTTATTTTTTACATGAATATGGATCCCAGGGCCTGAAGGAGAGTCTCCTCTCCTCCAGACCCTGGGAACCATACACTGGGAACTTCCGATTCCGATTTCCGATACCACAAAAATATCGGAACTCGGTATCGGAATTCCGATACCGCAAGTATCGGCCGATACCCGATACTTGCGGTATCGGAATGCTCAACACTATATGTCACATGTCCTTGCCCTATAAGAACCAGCCATTTGCCCCGTCGCCACCATTTCCTCACTGCTGCAGCTTAGTGTTAGACGGCACCGCTGCTGCTGTGGGCGCTATGCAGACTAAGAATGTTTTTTTGGAGTGAATTGTCAGAGAGATAGGTTTAGGGAGTCGGGAGGAGACGGGACTAGTTGTAATATCAGCCCTTTTCAGGGTAGGTTACAGCAATTCATAGCACTGTTTGCCAGGCAGGTCTGAGCCAGTGCTGTGCAAGTGTTAGTCACAGCATTTGGTGTAATCTAGCTCAGCCAATCCTTTTGGGCTAGTAGCATTGTCTGATAGTCATCTGAGTAGCCCGCCTGTGAAGCTAGCTACACCGCCTGTGTATCACAATTTTTACTGCATCTAACCCAGTAAATCGTTTTGGGGTTTTGGGCTTAGTAGCAGTGTCTGCACGTCAGCAGAGTAGCCCGTCTGTGAAGCTAGCTACACCGCCTGTGTATCTCAATTTTCACTGCATCTAACCCAGTAAATCGTTTTGGGGTTTTGGGCTTAGTAGCAGTGTCTGCACGTCAGCAGAGTAGCCCGCCTGTGAAACTAACTACACCGCTTGTGTATCTCTATTTTCACTGCATCTAATCCAGTTAATAGTTTAGGGCCTAGGAGCAGTGTCTGCACGTCAGCAGAGTAGCCCGCCTGTGAAACAAACTATACCACCTGAGTATCTCTATTTTCCCTGCATCTAAATCAGTTAATAGTTTTGGGCCTAGGAGCAGTGTCTGCACGTCAGCAGAATAGCCCGCCTGTGAAACAAACTATACCGCCTGTGTATCTCAATTTTTACTGCATCTAATCCAGTTAATAGTTTTGGGCCTAGGAGCAGTGTCTGCATGTCAGCAGAGTAGCCAGCCTGTGAAACAAACTATACCGCCTGTGTATCTCAATTTTTACTGCATCTAATCCAGTTAATAGTTTTGGGCCTAGCAGCTGTTTCTGCACATCAGCAGAGTAGCCTGCCTGTGAAATAAACTATACTGCCTGTGTATCTCAATTTTTAATGCATCTAATCCAGTTAATAGTTTTGGGCCTAGGAGCAGTGTCTGCACGTCAGCAGAGTAGCCAACCTGTGAAACAAACTATACCGCCTGTGTATCTCAATTTTTACTGCATCTAATCTAGTTAATAGTTTTGGGCCTAGGAGCAGTGTCTGCACGTCAGCAGAGTAGCCCGCCTGTGAAACAAACTATACCGCCCGTGTATCTCAATTTTTACTGCATCTAATCCAGTTAATAGTTTTGGGCCTAGGAACAGTGTCTGCACGTCAGCAGAATAGCCCGCCTGTGAAACAAACTATACCGCCTGTGTATCTCAATTTTTACTGCATCTAATCCAGTTAATAGTTTTGGGCCTAGGAGCAGTGTCTGCACTGTCCGACGAGCCCTGGTGCAATATGTTATGACGTATAGCCTGGGCCAACGAGATCAAGAGGTGGGGCAAATCACACTGCAGGAGTGGTCTTAGATCAGGGACCTATGCACCCTTCTGCACAGTTTTGAAATAGCAACAAAGATGTTTAGTGCTGACAATGCCATTATCAGCATGACCATTCCGGTGATTTACATGCTGGAGCACACCTTACACAGTGTTCGGAGTGAGGTGGTGGAATAAGAGGAGGAGGAGGAACAGGAGGAGTCGTATGCGGAAGGGATCATATCTACAAGGTAAAGAAGGTTGGCAGCACCAAGGTGGCTGGCATTGGAGGCTGGGGGAGAGGGATTACCGAGGGCGCATAGTAGCAGCCAAACTGTTTAGGAAGGTGCAGGAGATGAGGAAGAAGTGGAGGATGAACTGGCGCTGGGCATGGAAGACTCATCAGATGAGGGAGACCTTGATCAAATTTCTGTTGTGCGAGGTTGGGGGGAGAGGGCAGACGAAGGAAGCATGATTCTTACCTCGCCACCAACAAGACAACAAGGACTTGGTCCTCCTGGATGCAGAAGACACATGAGTGCCTTCTTGCTGCACTACCTGCAAAATGACCCTCGGATTGTCAGAATTCGAAGTAATGCTGACTACTGGGTTACCACACTCTTAGATCCCCGGTACAAAAGCAAATTTGGCGAAATAATTCCTGCCATAGAAAGGGATTCACGCATGCAGGAGTATCAGCAGAGACTGTTACAGAATCTAACACCTGCTTTTCCACAAAACACCAGTGGTGCACGTAGTCAATCTCTGAGTTCTAACTTGCCAACCGTGGGACTATCGAGTCATCACTCTAACCGTAACAGTAACATCGTATCTGGTGATAACAGCAATTTTTTCCAATCGTTTCAAGATTTTTTTAGACCATCCTTTGCAAGGCCACAGGAGACAAGAAGTCTGACGCACAGCCAATGCCTAGAAAGGATGGTACTAGAGTATCTCCAAGTTAACATCGTTGCCATGACTGTGGAACTGGACACTTGCTCATTTTGGGCTTCCAATCTTGAAAAATGGCCTGAGCTTGCCACTCACGCCTTGGAGATCTTGTCGTGCCCTGCAGCCAGCGTTCTCTCTGAATGTGTGTTCAGCGCTGCTGGTGGTGTGCTGACAGATAAGCGCACGCAGCTGTCCAGTGACAATGTAGACAGACAAACGTTCATCAAGATGAACAAATCCTGGATCCGCAAGGACTTTTCTACCCCTGTGTCATCTTGGGGAGACTAAAAGCTTGATGATTTTTGAAAATCACCTCACCAAGAGTTTTAAATAAAACTCTGGCGAAGTTGATGCCACTTAAGTGGTGTTTGTGGTCGAATTTTTTGAAAAAATTGAGACTCTTTTATTTAGTCCCCTTGCTGAGTTTTACATGACGTTGCCATCGTCAATTCCAGGTGGGTGGGGTCGTCTGCTGAGTTGTTTACTCATACTATGGCCTGGGATTCAGAGGTCTGCTCCAAAGCTTCAGTGTCTGCTAGTCAGCAGAGTAGCCCAGCCACCCACCGCCTGTTTACCTAAGTACTATTTTTAATGGCACCTGGCCCAGGAAATCCTTTTGGGCCTAGTAGAATTTGGTGCTACTCAGCAGCGTACCCCACCCATGAAGCAAGCTACACCACCTGTTTACCTAAGTATTATTTTGTAACGGCATCTAGCCCAGGAAATCCTTTTTGGCCTATTAGAATTTAGTGCTACTCAGCAGCGTACCCCACCCATGAAGCAAGCTACACTGCCTGTTTACCTAAGTACTATTTTTAATGGCATCTGGCCCAGGAAATCCTTTTGGGCCTAGTAGAATTTGGTGCTACTCAGCAGCGTACCCCACCCATGAAGCAAGCTAACACCGCCTGTTTACCTAAGTACTATTTTTTAACATCTAGCCCAGGAAATCCTTTTGGGCCTAGTAGAATTTAATGCTACTCAGCAGCATACCCCACCCATGAAGCAAGCTACACCACCTGTTTACCTAACTACTATTTTGTAACGGCATCTAGCCCAGGAAATGCTTTTGGGCCTAGTAGAATTTAGTGCTACTCATCAGCGTACCCCACCCATGAAGCAAGCTACACCGCCTGTTTACCTAAGTACTATTTTTAACGGCATCTGGCTCAGGAAATCCTTTTGGGCCTAGTAGAATTTGGTGCTTTTCAGCAGCGTACCCCACCCATGAAGCAAGCTACACCGCCTGTTTACCTAACTATTATTTTTAATGGCATCTGACCCAAGAAATCCTTTTGGACATAGTAGAATTTGGTGCTACTCAGCAGCGTACTTCACCCATGAAGCAAGCTACACCGCCTGTTTACTTAACTACTATTTTGTAACGGCATCTAGCCCAGGAAATCCTTTTGGGCTTACTAGAATTTGGTGCTACTCAGCAGCGTACCCCACCCATGAAGCAAGCTACGCCGCCTGTTTACCTAACTACTATTTTGTAACGGCATCTAGCCCAGGAAATCCTTTTGGGCCTAGTAGAATTTGGTGCTACTCAGCAGCGTATCCCACCCATGAAGCAAGCTACACCGCCTGTTTGCCTAACTACTATTTTTAAGGGCATCTGGCCCAGGAAATCCTTTTGGACCTAGTAGAATTTGGTGCTACTCTGCAGCGTACTTCACCCATGAAGCAAGCTACACCGCTTGTTTACCTAACTACTATTTTTAATGGCATCTGGCCCAGGAAATCCTTTTGGACCTAGTAGAATTTGGTGCTACTCAGCAGCGTACTTCACCCATGAAGCAAGCTACACCGCCTGTTTACCTAACTACTATTTTGTAATGGCATCTAGCCCAGGAAATCCTTTTGGGCCTAGTAGAATTTAGTGCTACTCAGAAGCGTACCCCACCCATGAAGCAAGCTACACCGCCTGTTTACCTAAGTACTATTTTTAACGGCATCTGGCCCAGGAAATCCTTTTGGGCTTAGTAGAATTTGGTGCTACTCAGCAGCGTACCCCACCCATGAAGCAAGCTACACCGCCTGTTTACCTAACTACTATTTTGTAACTGCTTCTGGCCCAGGAAATCCTTTTGGGCCTAGTAGCAATTTCTGCAACTCAGCAGAGTACCCCACCCATGAAGCAAGTTACATACACCGCCTTCTTTCTTTCTCAATCTAACCCCTCGGCTCTGGGGTGTCCACTCTCCCTCCAGCTCTCTCCTTCTCACAGGTGGACTACTGCGTGTTTTCACACTGTGGCGAATCTTTTGGGCCCAGGCATAAGAAGTCGTCGAGGTAATGGATAATATGTGCCGCCTTACAAACGTCCATGACGACACATTCGAGGAAGCAACTAAATGCCTCAAATAGTGAGCAGGATATGGAGCACCCCATGGGCAAACAGCGATCTATGTAGTATGCTCCTTCAGAGAAGCAGCCCAATGGGAGGACACTATTCGGAGGCACAGGTCGTAACTGGAAAGCCCCCTAAATGTCTGTTTTGGCCATTAGGGTGCCCCTTACCAACTTCTTGACCCGCCTGATTGCCTCGTCAAAGGAGGTACAGTACATAGTACTGTACTTGGTTCCGTGTCGATGTTGTCGTTTATTGACCTGCCCCTTGGATATGACAAATGGTGGATTAGTCTGAATGTATTGGGTTCATTTTTTGGCACAACTCCCAATGGGGGTACCACTACGTCTTCTTAGGAAAGTGTTCTGAATGGACCCACCGCCATTCTACCTAAAGATATTTCTTTTTAATTTTTTTTGTCAAGACGTCTGGGTGTTGGTAGAGTAAGTTTAGATTTTTACTCCAGCCTTTCTTGATTTTAGAAGGGCATGACATGCCTATATCTGTGTCTCCTCCTCCTTTTACTCCTCCACATCTTTTCTTTTCGCATGACTATATGTAGTTGTGACTTTTCCATGTGTTTGTTGTGTCTTCTGAGCAGTTTGTCAGCTTTTAGACACCTTTTAAGGTGTTTTCTATGTGTTTTCCATGTGTTTGTATGTGTTTGTGTTTGCCTGCCATTGGTTTCAATGGGGTTCATCGGTGTTCGTCGAATGTTCGACGAACAGATCGTCGAACACGTCCCTGTTCGACGAACCGAACCGAACCCGAACACTAGGGAGGTGGCTCATCTCTAATTGTAGGCTGTCTGTTACTCTAATTATATACAGCACTATTTTGCATTTAAAAAAAAACAGGCCACATATTTGGCAGTGTGGTATTTCCGTGACAAGCCTCATATATCTGCGTGCTCTAAGTTTGGGCATTGTACACCGGTTTACCACTTTTTTTTGCTGTCTGTTACTCCACTGATATACAGCACTATTTTGCATTACAAAAAATACAGGCCACATTTTCGGCACTGTGGTATTTCCGTGACAGGCCTCATATATCTGCGTGCTCCAAGTTTGGGCATTTTAGGCCGGTTTTCCACTGTTTTTGCTGTCTGTTACTCTAATTATATACAGCACTATTTTGCATAAAAAAAATAAAAAGGCCACATTTTTGTCAGTGTGGTATTTCCATGACAGACTGTCATGATTCCCAATGGCAGGGAAACATCAGAACGCAAAAATAACGGACGAGCTCTGGGAGATGGAATCTCGAGCTGACCGTGAGCTAAATCTACCACACAACTAATAGTAGCCAGGGAGCATACCTACGACTTCCTAAATGCCACGCGCCAGCCGGAGGACTAACTACGCCTGGTAGAGGAAGGAACAGACCTGGCTTACCTCTAGGAAAATACCCCAAAAGATGATAGCAGCCCCCCACATGTAATAACGGTGAGTTAAGAGGAAAAGACATACACAGTATGAAAGTAGATTTAGCAAAGAGAGGTCCACTTACTAGATAGCAGAAGGATACAAAAGAGGACTTCACGGTCAACTGAAAACCCTTTCAAAAAACCATCCTGAAATTACTTTAAGATTCCTGTGTCAACTCATGACACAGGAGTGGCAATTTCAGCCCGCAAGAGCTTCCAGCTACAGAGAATAACAAAAACTGCAAACTGGACAAAAGATACAAAACAAAAGGACAAAGTCCACTTAGCTGATCAGCAGACTAGTAGCAGGAACATGCAACCGAAGGCTCTGGTTACAATGATGACCGGCAAGGAAATGACTGGAGAGCAAGGCTAAATAGGAAACTCCCAAACACTGATGGGAGCAGGTGAACTGAGACAGCAAAGCACACACAAGTCACCAGTACCACCAGCAACCACCAGGGGAGCCCAAAAAGCGGATTCACAACAACAGACCTAATATATCTGCGTGCTCCAAGTTTTGACATTGTAGACCCTTTTGCCACTGTTTTTGCTGTCTGATACTCTACTTATATACAGCACTATTTTGCATAAATTAAATTAAAACGAAAGCCCCCAAAAATTGAATACAGTCTGTTATGTCAGGCTGAGGCCTGCCTGGTGTTTGTGTTTGAAAAATCGTAGATTTGCAGGCATACTGATCAGATATTATTTCACTCCTAATAAATACATTTGTGTTGAGTTTTTGAAATAGTGCAGTAGTCCACTTAAAATGGCAAGACAAGGAGCAAGGGACAGGGAAGTGGACGTGATGCTGATGGTGCATGCAGAGGATGAGGCTGTGGCCAAGGTGAAAGTGGGCCACAGCAAAGACCCACATCTTCTCTCTCAACCTTCCTGTCCCAGTTCCTAGGGGACTGCAGCACACCACTATTGAAGCCAGAGCAGTGTGAAACGGTTGTTGGTTAGATAGCAGATAATGCTTCCAGTCACTTAGCCACCACCACCATGTCTTCCACATGGTCAAGTCTGAGTAACCTTGAGTGTGGCCCGGATATTCCTCACCCTGATTCTCCTTCCTCTCACCATGCCGAGTGCCCTGAGACAACTGATCCCACACTTGGACACTCTGAAGAGCTGTTCAGTTTTCTATTTCAAGATTCCAGACTCTCGGCTGGTCAACTGGAAGTGGTGACAGATGGGATCACATGTAAAGATGCCCAAAGCTTTAACCAGCCCCAGTCACACGAAATCGATAGTGGGAAAGTGTAAGAAGAGGTGTACTATGATGAGACACAATTGCCAGAAAGTCAGGAGGAGGAGCAGGGTGTGGATGTGGAAGACGAGGTGGTGGATGACTATGTGACTGACCCAACCTGGCAGGAGGACATGCAGAGTGAGGGCAGCAGCACACATGGGGAAGGAGGCATATCACCCCAACAGGCTGGAAGAAGCAATGTGGTGGCCACAGACAGAAGGTGTGCATCCGTTCCCCGTAACACCAACATGAGGGAAGTTGCCATTCCAACTGTTAGATGTTTCCGAGTCTGGTTATTTTTTAAAGACTGCCGATAACCCCAAACAGGCCATTTGCAGCACCTGCCATGCCTGCATAAGCAAGGGTAGCAAAACAACCAGCCTGACCACCACCAGCATGATCAGGCACATGGCAGCAAAGCACCCAACTTTGTGGGCTGATCCCCAGGCTCCAGGACCACTGTCTGCTGGTCACACCACTGCTTCTTCCACTGTTTTGTGTAGAAGCCAATCTCCAGTACACCATGCATGTGAAGATGCCTCTAGCTCTGTACCTGTTGTTGCCCACAGTCAAGCAGCACCATCATCAAGCCCGTCCATGTTCTTGTCCCAACACAGACTTCAGTTCTCTATACCCCAGTCTTTGGAACACAAGCGGAAATACCCAGCCAATGCCCCACAGGCCACAGTCCTAAATTCTAATATTTCTCCTCTGCTTGCGCTAGAAATGTTGCCTTTTAGGCTCGTTGAGATGGAAGCTTTCCGCAACCTGATGGTGGCGGCCGTCCCAAGGTACTAGGTCCCCAGTTGCCACTATTTCTCCCGGTGTGCCATACCGGCATTACACCAGCATGTGTCCCACAACATTACCCGTGCCCTCAACAATGCTGTTACAGGGAAAGTCCACCTAACCACGGACACGTGGACAAGTGCTTGTGGGCAGGGACGGTACATCTCACTGATGGCACACTGGGTTAACATAGTGGAAGCCGGGACCCAGTCGGACCTCGGGATGGAACACATCCTCCCCACACTGAGGATTGCAGGCCCTACATCAATCAGGGTTTCCCCCACCGTCTACAGCTCCTGCACCTCCTCCTTCTCTTCATCCTCCATCTCTGAAATCAACACATCAGTCAGAAGCTGGAAGAACTGCAGCACTGCCTCAGCCATGCGGCAACAGGCTGTGCTGAAGCTAATCTGCATAGGTGATAAACCGCACAATGCAGAAGAGTTGTGGACAGCGCTGAAAGAGCAGTCAAATGTTTGGATGACACTGCTGAACCTACAGCCAGGCATGATCGTGTGTGACAATGGCCGTAACCTTGTGGCAGCTCTGAGGCAAGGTGAGGTCACACACGTACCTTGCTTGGCCCATGTTCTTAACCTCGTGGTTCAACGTTTTCTGAAAAGCTACCTGGAGCTGCTGGATCTGTTAGTGAAAGTACGCCGTATGTCTCCCCATTTTAGAAAGTCAGCTACAGCTTCAGCCACCCTTGCCGTGCTTCAGCAGCGTTTGCAGCTTCTACCTCACCAACTGGGGTGTGATGTCCCCATGAGCTGGAACTCTACGCTGCATATGTTGGAAAGGATTTGTGAGCCGAAGAGGGCAGTTGTTGACTACCAACATCAACAAGGCCATCGATATTCAGTTTAGACTCCACTCATAAGACTTCAGGAGTGGACATGGATGTCAGACATATGTACTATCCTCCAAAACTTTGAGGACTGCACCAAGATGGTGAGCGGCGATGACGCCATAATTAGCGTCACCATCCCGCTTCTCAGCATTCTGAAAACTTCTCTGCTCACAATTAAAGAGGATGCATTGCAGGCAGAGCATGAGGGTATGGAGAAAGGAACCATACAGGGGGATTACACTCAGCCCAGCCTCATGTCTTCTCAACGTGGATTGGTAGGCAATAAGGAGGAGGAGAAGAAAGAACAGGGGCTACTTTCATGCGCTATAGGCAGTACTATAAGCACAGCTGTCATACCGTTTGTTCAGCGTGGATGGCCTGAGGACAGGGAGGAGGAGTATGAGGAGGAGGAGGAGGAGGACAGCATGGTCAGCCATCCTGTTGGTGAGGACACAGAAGTCTTGCCTGTTAGGAGTCTGGCACGCATGGCTGACTTTATGTTGCGCTGCGTTTCACATGACCCTCACATTATAAAAATTTTGGGTGACACTCATTACTGGTTGGTGACACTTCTAGACCCACGCTACAAGGAGAGCTTTCAATCTCTTCTGCCAGAGGCAGAGAGGTGTACTAAAATGTTGCAGTACCAGAGGGCCCTTGTAGCGGAATAACTTTGAAAATTCCCATGTGAGGGAGTACCTTGCAGATTGTACAAACGTCCTCCATGATTCCTCTGTGCCTTTTAATTATTGGGTATTCAAGCTGGACTTGTGGCATGAACTGGCTCTCTACGCCTTGGAGATCCTGGCGTGCCCTGCTGCTATCGTTCTGTTAAAGCAGGTTTTTAGTGCCACTGGTGGAATTATAACAGAACTTAAAATGTTGACAGGCTGACTCTTATAAAAATGAACAAGGGCTGGATTGGGAAAGACTTCTTTACACCAACAAGTGAAAACAGCGAAAACAACCTCAAATACATTCTGTTTTGGGGAGGTGTATTCTCATGCACCTCTTCACAACCACACATGGGTATACGCTTACAAATTTGGTCTGTTTGTTCTTATCCTCCTCCTTATCCTCATCCTCATCATCCAGAACCACTAGGTGACCAGGGTGAACGGGCTCTGTACTGTTATAGGCCGGAGAATTTTTGACAAGGGGGCTGTGATACCACTATTTTTTTTATTAAAAAAAGGACCCCCCATTGGGGAATTGTTTGTCAGCTCCCTACTTCTTAACTTTGTCTCTTGCAATGTGTCTTTTAACTGCAACTAGATGACCAAGTCAATACAAGTCAATGGGACACCAAGTATCGGAAGGTATCCTGATGGTTCCCAGGGTCTGAAGGAGAGGAAATTCTCCTTCAGGCCCTGGGATCCATATTAATGTGTAAAATAAAGAATTAAAATAAAAAATATTGATATACTCACCTCTCCGGAGGCCCCTGGACATCACCGCTGGTAACCGGCAGCCTTCTTTGCTTAAAATGACGTCACGGCTTCTGATTGGTCGCGTGCCGCTCATGTGACCGCCACGCGACCAATCACAAGCCGCGACGTCATTCTCAGGTCCTAAATTCCTAGAATGAGGAGTTTAGGGCCTGAGAATGACGTCACGGCTTGTGATTGGTCGCGTGGCAGTCACATGAGCGGCACGTGACCAATCAGAAGCTGTGACATCATGGAAGGCCCTAAACGCGCTCATTTTAAGCAAAGAAGGCTGCCGGTTACCAGCGGTGATGTCCAGGGGCCTCCGGAGAGGTGAGTATATCAATATTTTTTATTTTAATTCTTTATTTTACACAGTAATATGGATCCGATACCGATTCCCGATACCACAAAAGTATCAGAACTCGGTATCGGAATTCCGATACCGCAAGTATCGGCCGATACCCGATACTTGCGGTATCGGAATGCTCAACATTAGTGCTCTGTACTGTTATAGGCGACTGAATTTTGGGCAAGGGGGTTCTGATGGCACTAGTTTATTTATTAAAAAAGGACCCCCCATTGGGGAATTGTTTGTCAGCTCCCTACTTCTTAACT
Source organism: Ranitomeya variabilis (assembly GCF_051348905.1). NCBI lineage: Eukaryota > Metazoa > Chordata > Amphibia > Anura > Dendrobatidae > Ranitomeya > Ranitomeya variabilis. The sequence continues at coordinate 459,757,079 of NC_135236.1, forward strand.
CTGTCTCCTGCAATGTGTCCTTTAACTGCCACTAGATGACCAAGGTGAACGTGCTCTGTACGCTATGATGGCACTATTTTATTTAGTACAAAAAAGGACCCCACATTGGGGATTTGTTTGTCAGCTCATGCCCTCCATTACAAGTCTCAGAGACCCACACGCCTACATTGGGCCTACTTCTTAACTCTGTTTCCTGCAATGTCTCTTCCTTATTTCCGACGACATGACCTTGGTGAACGTGTTCTGTACTTTTATAGGCCACAGAATTTTGAGCAAGGGGGGCTGTGATGGCAATAGTGTATTTTTAAAAAAGGTACTCCCCATTGGTGAAACCACACCCTTGTTGGCAAAGACTTCATAACATTTGTGTACCTTAAAGAGCTCACTTGAAAATCTCCTTTTCGTGTTGACTGGTTGCTCACATTGGACATAATACACTTCATATAAATTTGATAAAGCAATGCTGTTAGTTTAGCTCAGTAGTTCATTCCAAATATTTATTTGTCGACTATATTAGTTTCTCTCCTTGAGAGCCATAACTTTGGCTGCCTCAAATGTACAAATGGCGAATATACAAATGGCGATTTGGAATCCAGATTAAAATACTGTATACCAAATGCATTCAGACAATCACATAGCAGCATTTCTTGTAAAACATTTACTGATGTGACAGACAATGTTTATAGTGACACAATCTTGAGAAATGTTTGTTTTTTCACTTCAAAAACAGTTCTAAGCCTCTATATGTTTGCTGCTTGTCATTGTAAAACATTAAGGTTTATTGAAACTCTGCCTGTGGTGGTTTGATCTAAATCTTGTGGCTTTTATTTTTTAGGGGTTTATGGCCCATCATCTGATGACTCCATGATATCAGTTTCATACAACCTTGAAAGCTGGCCACTTGAAGGGCTGGGTGAAACTAGAGTTACTACATAGTGTAAATCACTATATAAAATCAGAGAAACATGACTAAGACAGATGCCAAAACTGGGGTACCTGTACATGTACAGTGTGCTGATACCTGAATAATTGGGGATGCCCATGCAATATAGGTAAACTCCCAGAGGTTCTCTGTCTGGGTGTTGCTTCTCTGATATTCCTGATAGATAATGTTTAAAAACCTCTTGTGGATGATTAAGTATACTGTATGTAGTTAATCCTTATATATACATAATCACTAGATGTATTTAATCCTTATATGTACTTATTAACCTTTGTATGTTAACATATACAAAAGTGTACGCAATCACACTATTCCTTGAATTTTGTAGTTTGCAATAAAATTGCATTGTATTGCAAGTATTAGCCTTATTTAAAGCAGTATCTGAACCTTAGTGTTAAAAACATGGCAAATAAAATTGCCAAATTCTCCTGTAAATAATTCTGCAAAAAGGGAACCATCATACCATTAAGAAATACAAGTGGATTTTCATGGGCCCATCCAGTATGTGGGTTCAAAGCCATAATGGGGTGCATATGACTGAATATGCAGCAGGGCTGGCCTTGCTGCCAATGTGTAAAACAAAGGAGTACGGGAGTACAAAATGCATATTGTGAAGTGGATTTGCATGGGCCCATCCAGTATGTGGGTTCAAATGCGTATTGTGGTGCATATGAATTGGTAGCAGGACAGGCCTTGCATTCAATGCAAAATTTTTCAGGAGGCCCTCCTGGACATCTTATGAAAGGGTTATTATGGTGCATCGTAATTCTTGGTAGCCCATCCACTCACAGCATAGGCTACAACAGTTTAGGAGATCCACTGTTTAATAATGGCCCTTTAAAAGATTAATGCCTCCTGATGCACCAGTAATAATATGCTTTGTGACTTTAAGAGTCCCTCCTTCATAAATGAAACAGGATGGGTCTGCTTATGTGTCACACACCACATGGCCAGCTAGGGTTGTTAAATGTTACAATGACATTTCCCAGTGAATGCATTTGTAATGGTTGAAAGCAATGTTAAAGTTGAAAAACGCTTCAAAAATGCTGCGTCTGAACTAAGAAAATTGCGACCACAACGGGGGTAAAAGAAATATTAATTAATAATTAGACTTAATTATTAATAATTTATAGTGACCCTAGTGATAGCAACAAAAAGTGAGTGGGAACCACTCATGCCATAAGGAGAAACCAACCACCTAAAGCTAGGATACCAATCCCAGAAAAAGGAAACCAAAGCAGGGAATATGTATAATTATATATAAATCTTTATTGATGGTGATACAATTAGTTTAAAAAGTGCACATGTTGGATAAAATAATTGAAATAAAATACCCAAACAAATATATATAATAGCCAATGGGCCTACGGTGTACCATAAGTAATAAAACAATTGTATAGTAATATCATGTATATGTCTCCCAATTAAACGTATAAAACGTGAAAATAATTAAAAATTAAAAAAATATAAATTAACCCATAATAGGGTAAAAAAGAGAAAGTGCCAATAGTGAAAAAAGTGCAATCGTGCAATATGAATCACTCGCAAATCTATCAAGTGCACTACACATAAAAAACAATAAAGTGGCCAATATGAAATGTGGAGGACATATACCTTATGGAGTCACCGTATCCAACAAAGCGCACCCCGACGCGCGTTTCGGATACAAGATCCTTCGTCAGGGGGATCCCTGACGAAGGATCTTGTATCCGAAATGCGCGTCGGGATGCGCTTTGTTGGATACGGTGACTCCATAAGGTATATGTCCTCCACATTTCATATTGGCCACTTTATTGTTTTTTATGTGTAGTGCACTTGATAGATTTGCGAGTGATTCATATTGCACGATTGCACTTTTTTCACTATTGGCACTTTCTCTTTTTTACCCTATTATGGGTTAATTTATATTTTTTTAATTTTTAATTATTTTCACGTTTTATACGTTTAATTGGGAGACATATACATGATATTACTATACAATTGTTTTATTACTTATGGTACACCGTAGGCCCATTGGCTATTATATATATTTGTTTGGGTATTTTATTTCAATTATTTTATCCAACATGTGCACTTTTTAAACTAATTGTATCACCATCAATAAAGATTTATATATAATTATACATATTCCCTGCTTTGGTTTCCTTTTTCTGGGATTGGTATCCTAGCTTTAGGTGGTTGGTTTCTCCTTGCGTCTGAACTAAGCCTAAGTGGGGGAGGAAATTTTCGGTCTGAGGTTAATTATTTAGCCTTACAGGCAAGTCATTAACCTGCAAAGGCTGTAACTTAACATATTTCCCTGCAAAATCCGTTTTGATTTAGTTTTTATGTGTTTTTTGTGGCACCGGAAAAAATGGCATGAATCTCGGAAAAAAATGTTTAAAGCTGTAAACTATGAGTCAGGAATGCTTCCAGGGGCTATCCCCATGATGTTCCTGTGTCATTTGAGCAGTGTTTCCATCATTTTCAGACATTTTTAGACCTTAAAAGGACCCCCGGGGGATCTTGGAAAAAAAATTCGGGTCTCCCATAGACTTACATTGGGCTCGTTGTTCTGGCCAAGTACCCGAGTATACCAATCTGCTCGTGTCGAGCAATGACCACCCAAGCATTTTAGTGATCACGCATCACTATTCAGAAGTAATCCTAGAAAATTCAGCAAAATGGGGATGAAAACCAGAATAACAGAAAAATGGTGAGGTTCCAGTAGATAGATTTATTTGACTGTTAATAGCAAACTCAGCAAGAGGTAAAAATGAAGACCAGTCCTCCTGCCAAGCTGCCACAAAACACCTTAAAATTTGTTCCAAAGATTGATTTGTCACCTCAGTCTGACCACTCCATAATTTAGAGTCAAAGTGTACTCCCCTATCAGATGCCATGTTAAGAAGGATCCAATGTAACCTTACAAAATGAGAAATAAATAACCTGGAGAGTGTCTCTGTATTAGGTAATCCTGACAAAGGAGCAATATGAGCTTGTTTGCTGAATTGGTCAACTACCACCCAGATAGCAGTTTTCCCACTAGATAAAGGAAAATCTGTGATTAAATTTATGGACAAATGAGTCCATGGTCTTTCTGGACTTGGCAATGGAGCCAATTCTCTGTCTGGCTATGACAGACTTTAGCACACGCGCAAACTTCAGATACAAAATTTTTAATATCATTATGCATGGACGGCCACCAATAAAGTCTCATAATGGCTTTCCATGTAGCAGTAACCCCACAGTACAGATTCCGATATTTTGTCTATGTCTTTTCTCCACAACATGAAGACTGGCAACTCTAACCTCCAATCACTACACCTCCGGTAAACAGACCTGCTCCGGGGAAGTATACTGGGCAGCCTGCTGCTCATCACGTCTCCCACAGATTCTGTGGTCCATTCATATGGCCTGGGTCATGGCCTCTGCCAGAGAACAAGGGGCATCATGAGGGACCACAGCATCCTTAATGGTTTCGGAACAGCCTTTGTGGAACTGGCACCTGAGAGCTGCATCTTTCCAGAGAACTTCAGTGGACCACTGCAGTAACTCGGTACAGTAGCCCTCAGCTGTGCGACTTCCCTGTGCCAGGTTCATGATCTTTGACTCTGGCATTCCTTAGCAAGATCCTGAATCATCTGTGTCGAATTAATAACCTGGTCACAGAGCATATGAACAAGCTCCATTCTTGTGAAAAAGAAAACTGTATTGGCCAGATGTAATGTGACACTGAGTCACTTCTCATAGCCAAGCCATGAGACAGAATAGTGAAGAAGTCCAAGGTCAACAGCCAGGAGGGAATGTCATAAACAGAAGGAAGAGACAAAGGCGTAGTCTGGTAACGTTCCAAGGTCAGATTGATATAATTAAATTTTTTACTTTAATGTTACAAATGACTGTGAAAATTGATATGTGGATCTAGTAGCTAGAAAGAGCTTTAATTAGGCATTGGTTCATGCTCTTTTAAGACTGAAAATTATACCATTATATGTGATACTTAAAATTAATTTGTTTGAAGAATACTTGTATGCTATTATATTTGAAATTGTTCTAACATAATGGCAGTGTGCTAGTGACTAAAGGGCTAGCATAATCACTGGTGTATCTTTTTAATACTTCTGTACTTTTAAAATGTGATAGTGTGTATTTCATTATGAACAGTAGAAGTTGCCACTAAAAGTAAGTGAAAACTTTCCTTGAAAAGTGCGGGATTACTACCCCCTGCCTAGAATTCAGGAGTCGTTGTCCACCTTGGGGAAGGCAAGGTATTTCTCATCCCTGGATCTGGCCAGCGGATACTGGCAGGTGCCCATGGCTGAGCACGATCAGCCGAAGACAGCGTTCATACTGCCTATGGGACTATTTATAATAATAATGCTTTATTTTTATATAGCGCTAACATATTCCGCAGCGCTTTATAGTTTGCACACATTATCATCACTGTCCCTGATGGGGCTGACAATCTAAATTCCCTATCAGTATGTCTTCATAGTGTGGGAGGAAACCGGAGTACCCAGAGGAAACCCTCGCAAACACGGGGAGAACATACATATTTGAATTCAATCGGATGCCCTTTGGCCTGACTAACACCCCTGGAACATTTCAGCGATTGATGGTGAGATGCTTGGGAGATCTGAACTTTGAAGCTACACTCATCTATCTGGATGATATCATTGTCTACGCAGCCACTTTTGAAGACCACCTTCGGCGGCTGGAGCAAGTGTTGAGTCGACTGCAGTAGTGTGGCCTGAAAGTGAAACCCCAAAAATGTCGCCTCTTCCGTAAGCAAATCGAATACCTGGGATATATCGTCTCTGCTGACTGGGTGAGATCTGCATGTGAGAAGATAGCCGCAGTCCAAGACCAGCTCACCCCAAAGACATTAAAGGACATTCAGGCCTTCCTGGGGCTTACAGGGTACTACCGAAGGTTTGTGAAGAATTTCACTTGCATCTCTGATCCGCTGCAATTATGGAAAGGTGGTGCAAAGAATCGGACCATTCATTGGGGAGATAGCCAAGAGGAAGCCTTCCAAGCCTTGAAGATGGCATTCACTGAGGCTCCAATATTCGCCTATGCAGGCTTTTCCAAACCCTTCATTCTACCGATGGAAATCTCCATGGTCTCGTGGATGAGGTATTGCAAATGCAGGAAAAAATGAGCGATTACCTGTGCGAACCGGCCCCTCTACGACTCGGAACGGAACCCGGACAATTGCAGTTCCTTCAAGCTGGAATTGCTGGCGTTAATGTGGGCAATGACCCAAAAATTTTCTGAATACTTGTCGGGTCCGAAGTCTTGGTGCGCACCGATAGCAATCCCCTGACCCACCTAGAAACTGGGGGTCCTGGAGCAGCGATGGGTGGCCCACATGGCAAAGTATCAGTACAAGATCACATATCGGAATTGAGCCAAGAATACACATGCTGATGCTCTGTCCCGAGTGACTAATGAAAGGCCGGGAAGCGACTTAGATGAAGAATTGGAGGCGGAAGAGATTCCTGGCTTCCAGGATGTCGCCAGGACGATGGCGGCGATGTAGGGACAGATCGGATAGGTGTCTGGAGAACAAATACTGGGACAACCTCAAGATGACAGAGTGCGGCTCCAACAGTAAGATGGGGAAATTGCCCGATTGAGACAGTGGGTGACTTTGAGGGGTCTCCCCAGCCAGAGTGAAAGAGGCACTCTGTCCCACAGCAGATTCTTAGACAGTGGGAGAGGCTCCAATTATAAGATGGCTTGCTATATAGAAAAGTGCAGTTGGTATGGGAGTGTAATACCATTGTAGGAACTCTAGGATTCTGGTAGCGTGGGGCAATGAACAGACAGAGACGGGTTTCTTTAGTGCAAATAGTGTATTTGTACCACAGCAATAACACCCAAAACAATATACTGATAACCAGTAATGAAACAAGTCCCTTAACCATATACAGCAAATCGGAAGAGTTCTTAGGGCAAAGTCCTCGGCAAGGTGAGTGTGACAGGTGACGTGGTGCAGATCCAAACACTGTTGGTGCAGAAAGAGTCAAATCCAGGTATGTAATAAACACAGGGAAGTCCAGAACAAGTCCTCAGGTTAATCCCAGGTGTGGCATGAACACGGGTAAGTCCAGAAACAAGTTCTCAAGTTGATCTCAGTTGTGGCATAAACACGGGTAAGTCCAGAACAAGTTCACATTAAAGTATTATACCGGTGTAAATTCCAGTAGCTCCCACCGGGGGGAGTAAATGAAGGATTAAGTAACAAAAACACAGTCCAGCAACATAGTTCCAAAACACAGTTCAAAAACAGAGTTCTTACCAGAAGGAGTGAACCAAGGGTTAAGTTCCAAAGCCAACAGACTGAGAGTGTAGCTTACATAGGCAGAGAATGTCCAGAGCCACGGGTAGAAGCACAGTAGAACAAGCAGCTGAGCTGAACAGGAAACGGAAGCAGAATACTCCAGCAAAGAGGCTGACACCTGAGCCGGGTTTTAAACAAACAAACAGGAAGTAGGGCAGACAAAAACAGCAAACTCCTTCTTAACAAAGGGCAAAATCATTCACAAGTAGTGTTGAGCGATACCGTCCGATACTTGAAAGTATCGGTATCGGAAAGTATCGGCCGATACCGGCAAAGTATCGGATCCAATCCGATACCGATACCCGATACCAATACAAGTCAATGGGACTCAAGTATCGGACGGTATTCCTGATGGTTCCCAGGGTCTGAAGGAGAGGAAACTCTCCTTCAGGCCCTGGGAACCATATTAATGTGTAAAATAAAGAATTAAAATAAAAAATATTGCTATACTCACCTCTCCGACGCAGCCTGGACCTCAGCGAGGGAACCGGCAGCGTTGTTTGCTTAAAATTCGCGCTTTTCTTTCCTTACGTGAAGTCCCGGCTTGTGATTGGTCGCGTGCCGCCCATGTGACCGCAACGCAACCAATCACAGCAAGCCGTGACGTAATTTCAGGTCATTCAGTATTTTAAAATTACGCTCCGGCTTTGTGATTGGTTGCGTCGCAGTCACATGGGCGACGCAACCAATCACAGCAAGCCGTGACGTAATTTCAGGTCCTTAAGGATTTTAAAATTACGTCCCGGCTTTGTGATTGGTTGCGTCGCAGTCACATGGGCGACGCAACCAATCACAAGCCGTGACGTCACGGGAGGCTGGACACGCGCGCATTTTAAAATGCGCGCGAGTCCAGCCTCCCGTGACGTCCCGGCTTGTGATTGGTTGCGTCGCTGTCAACCAATCACAAGCCGGGAGGCTGGACACGCGCGCATTTTAAAATGCGCGCGAGTCCAGCCTCCCGTGACGTCCCGGCTTGTGATTGGTTGCGTCGCTGTCAACCAATCACAAGCCGGGAGGCTGGACACGCGCGCATTTTAAAATGCGCGCGAGTCCAGCCTCCCGTGACGTCCCGGCTTGTGATTGGTTGCGTCGCTGTCAACCAATCACAAGCCGGGAAGCCATTTTAAAATGCGCATGTGTCCAGCCTCCCGGCTTGTGATTGGTTGACCGCGATGCAACCAATCACAAGCCGGGACGTCACGGGAGGCTGGACAAGCGCGCATTTTAAAATGCGAGCGTGTCCAGCCTCCCGTGACGTCACGGCTTGTGATTGGTTGCGTCGCCCATGTGACTGCGACGCAACCAATCACAAAGCCGGGACGTAATTTTAAAATCCTTAAGGGCCTGAAATTACGTCACGGCTTGCTGTGATTGGTTGCGTCGCCCATGTGACTGCGACGCAACCAATCACAAAGCCGGGACGTAATTTTAAAATCCTTAAGGACCTGAAATTACGTCACGGCTTGCTGTGATTGGTTGCGTCGCCCATGTGACTGCGACGCAACCAATCACAAAGCCGGGACGTAATTTTAAAATCCTTAAGGGCCTGAAATTACATCACGGCTTGCTGTGATTGGTTGCGTCGCCCATGTGACTGCGACACAACCAATCACAAAGCCGGGACATAATTTTAAAATCCTTAAGGACCTGAAATTACGTCACGGCTTGCTGTGATTGGTTGCGTCGCCCATGTGACTGCGACGCAACCAATCACAAGCCGGGACTTCACGTAAAGGAAAGAAAAGCGCGAATTTTAAACAAAGAACGCTGCCGCTTCCCTCGGTAAGGTGCAGGCTGCGTCGGAGAGGTGAGTATAGCAATATTTTTTATTTTAATTCTCTCTTTTACACATTTTTACATTAATGTTGTTTCGATACCGATACCCGATACCACAAAAGTATCGGATCTCGGTATCGGAATTCCGATACCCGCAAGTATCGGCCGATACCCGATACTTGCGGTATCGGAATGCTCAACACTATTCACAAGGTTACTTGGAAAACCCGGAATACTGACAGGGAGTTGGGGATCACCTGACAAGTGGTGCTCCCAGAGAAGATGACTGGCATAGTGGCCATGGAGGCCCAAGTTAGAGGGGCTCACTTTGGTCCAGAGAAGAAGTTCCAATGGTTACAAAAGCTGGTATATCACCCCCGATTGAAGACAACAGTAGAGGTGGCCTGTTATCAATGTCAGTGCTGCAAACTGGCTAAACCCCCAGAACAGAGAGCTCCCACACAGACCATCTTGACTTCTGCCCCCTTTGAGCTATTGATGATCGACTACTTGACCATGGGTCCAGCTCGTCTCCGGCATGAACATTGTCTGGTAATGACCGACCACTTTACCAAGTTTGCTGTGGTGATTCCGACCTGGAATTAGACTGCCGAGTCCGCTGCTCAGGCTATCAGTCGAGACTTCATCTGAGTGTACGGTTGCCCGAAGAGGATTCATTCTGACCAAGGTGTGTGTTTTCAAGGCCAAGTGATGGAGGAGTTACATCATCTGTACCAGATTGAAAAGTCGAGGATGACGCCTTATCACCCTTAGGGTAATGGAGCATGTGAACGCTTCAAACGGACACTAATTCACATGTTTAGAACATTGGAGGAAGATCGGAAGGTACGATGGCCTTAGTACATAGCTGAATTGGTCTGGGTGTACAACAACCGAGTGCACAGTACAACTGAATACATTCTGTATACCCTGCTGTTCGGGCAGAAAGGAAAGGGAGATCACAGAGCTGGAATTGGATCCAGAAGAAGACCACTCACAGATGTGGTGTCTTCCTGGGTCCGATAACATTGACATCGGCTGCAGACGCTTCATCAACTGTTGCAGACAAAGCTTCTGGAACTCCAGCAACATGAAGCACCACCCCTTCGAGGGACAGCTCTTAAGGCAGGAGATCGAGTGCTGGTCCGAGACAAGCCTCCTCAGGGCAAGTTAGAACATTGATGGGAATAGACCTCATATTGGGTGAAAGAGGGGGAGCCTATCCAAATAGCTCACCATAGCATGTTGCGTCCTTGTCTGTCTTGGGACCCTGGAGATGAGGAGAGAGGGTCAAGCCCCACTGAAATGCTCACTCCCACGGTTCCCGATTGTGATGAGGAAGAGCCACTTGCATCATTCTCAAGCTCGGATAGTCCACCACCCATCAGTCCAAGAGAAGTGCCTAGGCCTGAAACCTCAGAGATGGCTGATTCATTGGACCCAGACAAGCCCCCATTGTCCACCCTTCAACCTAGCACCACCACTCAACCTGAACCACGCCATACTGAGCAGGCAACGGCTGAAATACCTCCCACTCGTTATGAACAAGATCAGTCAAATTTGGCAGTGAATTGTTCAAGAAATGCAGGAGTGTGAACGTCTGATGAAGGAACTCTCAGCCGTGGAATGGCAAGCTAAAGGATAGGAGGAGTGTAAGGAGGCCAACCGAGCTTCGGGTACCTATATTGAGCCGGATCTGGAACTGTTGAGGCTGCGTCCCATGTTGCCCAGGGGAAGAAATAGGGGACAGGACAGGCCCCATGATTCAGGACGAGGGGGCGTGTTTGAACCGGAAGCAGAGCCGAAAGCTCATGAAGCGGGAGTTAGTTTTCCGCCATTGGGAGAGTGCGGCAGGGTGAGCCGTGCGCTCCGCACTTCGAGCATCAGTGCCGCGACGTGCTGCAGCCAACTTCTCCTGGAGACTTGGGCAGGATGGTGAGACTGGAGAGCACCATGCGCTTGGCTGAAAGCGACTGCGCTCACGCAGGGAAACGAAAGACGGCTGCAAGACATGAAGATGCAATCCCCTCAGCTGGCCAGAGCACACAGCCCCCGTTTGACACCGAGATTTTTCAAGCTCTCTTTGCTTTAGCTGCAAAGGCTTATGGACTAGGGGCTCAGTGGGTAAAACCAGTGACTGATCGCTGCCACCAGAAGTTGGACCGTAATCTATGGGACCCCTTCTCAGGAGTCTCCATCAGCCATTGCAGGTACTGCAACCCCCAACGGATCACCTGCGGCTGAGGACCTTAAAGACACGATAAGTTTGATTACTGGACTGTTGTTACATTGCAATTTCTCCTTGTCAATTTAACTGTTTTCTCCCTGTGAGGAGTTAGTCTATTGTTCCAATTAAATTGTTAATTTATTAAGTTATGCATGACATTATACCTGAGGAAGACTCTAAGAAGTTGAAACCGGTTGTATTTTAGTTCGAAATAAAAATCATCTTTGAATCAGAATATCGAGTTCCATCCTCATCCTTCAGGAGCGCATATTGCTGGGAAAAACATTCACAAAGTGTTATCGCCTATGAAAGCACTGTTCAGTGCGCTCATCAGTTCCCAGATCTTTGCAGCAAACTGAGTGGAAAGAGGAATGGAGTGATCCATGGATTGGATCTATACACAGTATATCAAGACACCAAAAAGGTGAGTGGATTCACACTGAGTACACACCTTTGGAAACTAACTACTACACTCAGAAGTCTGCGCTTCCCATTTCTCTCCCTATAATCCCCTCTTGTTTTACATATAATTTATTAAAGGGCCACTGTCACCCCCTCCAGCCGTTATAAACTAAAAGAGCCACCTTGTGCAGCAGTAATGCTGCAGTCTAACAAGGTGGCTCTTTTAGTTTTTGATTCAGTTATTCCCTCAATAAAGCGTTTTAAAATTTGCCCTAAATACCTGTCCTTAGACCTGGAGGCGGTCCGAAGCCTCCTCTGTGAATCTCCCAACGGCCGTCACTCTTCTCTTCTGGGGATGTGGTCGCCGCCCCCTTCGCGCTGTTTCTTCTTAAATCCGGCGCCTGCGCTGTGCGTGCCTGCCTGGGGCAGGCGCAGTCTTCAGTGTCCGTCATAGGTCAGATGCAGGGTGCCTGACTGCGCCTGTGCGGGCAGTGCGGCCACCCTGTTGCTGAATCCCCGCCCTGCACTGTGTTATTCATTATGCACAGTGCGGGGCTGGTATTCCTGGGCATGCGCACTGCGCTGTTCAGACGCTCCCCCAGCTCAGACGCTCCCCCGCCTTCCAGCGTTGTTATTTGCGGCTGCTTCATTCCAAATGCTGGCAAGGAAACCTGTATATTATGGCAACGCTGGAAGGCGGGGGACCGGGGGAGCGTCTGAACAGCGCAGTGCGCATGCCCAGGAACCCCAGCCCCGCACTGTGCATAATGAATAACAGTGCGGGGCGGGGATTCAGCAACAGGGTGGCCGCACTGCCCGCACAGGCGCAGTCAGGCACCCTGCATCTGACCTATGATGAAGACTGCGCCTGTCCCAGGCAGGCACGCACAGCGCAGGCGCCGGATTTAAGAAGAAACAGCGCGAAGGGGGCGGCGACCATATCCCCAGAAGAGATGAGTGACGGCCGTTGGGAGATTCACAGAGGAGGCTTCGGACCGCCTCCAGGTCTAAGGACAGGTATTTAGGGCAAATTTTAAAACGCTTTATTGAGGGAATAACTGAATCAAAAACTAAAAGAGCCACCTTGTTAGACTGCAGCATTACTGCTGCACAAGGTGGCTCTTTTAGTTTATAACGGCTGGAGGGGGTGACAGTGGCCTGTTGTGAATTTGGATTCTGGGCTCCCCCGGTGGCTACTGGTGGAATTGAACTGGTGTTTTCATCTTCTCTGTTCACCTGTTCCCATCAAGATGTGGGAGTCGCTATATATACCTTGCTGCTCTGTTAGTTGCTTGCCGGTCAACAATGTTATCAGAAGCCTCTCTGTGCTTGTTCCTGCTCCTAGACAACTACTAGATAAGTTGGACTCTTGTCCATGTTTGTTTTTGCATTTTTGTTCCAGTTCACAGCTGTAGTTTCGTTACTGTGTCTGGAAAGCTCTTGTGAACAGGAATTGCCACTCTGGTGTTATGAGTTAATGCCAGAGTTTTAAAGTAATTTCTGGATGGTGTTTTGATAGGGTTTTCAGCTGACCATGAAAGTGTCCTTTCTGTCTTCTGCTATGTAGTAAGTGGACCTCAAATTTGCTAAACCTATTTTCATACTACGTTTGTTATTTCATCTTAATTCACCGCCAATACATGTGGGGGGCCTCTGTCTCCTTTCGGGGTATTTCTCTAGAGGTGAGCTAGGACTGATATTTTCCTCTGCTAGCATTATTTAGTCCTCCGGCTGGTGCTGGGCATCTAGAATCAACGTAGGCATGCTACCCGGCCACTGCTAGTTGTGCGTTAGGTTTAGTTCATGGTCAGCTCAGTTCCCATCTTCCAAGAGCTAGTTCCTATATATGCTTATGCTATGTTCTCTTGCCATTGAGATCATGACAGTTTGACCGGCCCACTAAAGGGTTAAAATCCTTGGCTGAGAAAGGAGAGAAATAAGTAGTCTGCTGAAATTTTTTTTTTTTTTTTTCTCTCCTTCTAATCTTTGAATGGCTCTGTGTCCACCTGTTTGTAATGGATCTTCAGAGTGTAACTGCAGGTTTGAATAATCTCGCCACGAAGGTACAATATTTGCAAGATTTTGTTTGTCATGCACCTGTATCTGAGCCGAGAATTCCTTTGCCGGAATTTTTCTCGGGGAATAGATCTGGGTTTCAGAATTTTCGAAATAATTGCAAATTATTTTTGTCCCTGAAATCTCGCTCTGCCGGAGACCCTGCACAGCAGGTTAGGATTGTGATTTCCTTGCTCCGGGGCGACCCTCAAGACTGGGCTTTTTCATTGACACCAGGGGATCCTGCGTTGCTCAATGTGGATGCGTTTTTTCTGGCCTTGGGGTTGCTTTATGACGAACCTCATTTGGAGCTTCAGGCAGAAAAAACTTTGATGTCCCTATCTCAGGGGCAAGATGAAGCGGAAATTTACTGCCAAAGATTCCGTAAATGGTCTGTGCTTACTCAGTGGAATGAGTGCGCCCTGGCGGCGACTTTCAGAGAGGGTCTCTCTGATGCCATTAAGGATGTTATGGTGGGGTTCCCTGTGCCTGCGGGTCTGAATGAGTCCATGACAATGGCTATTCAGATCGATAGGCGTTTGCGGGAGCGCAAACCAGTGCACCATCTGGCGGTGTCCACTGAGAAGTCGCCAGAGAGTATGCAGTGTGATAGAATTCTGTCCCGAAGCGAGCGGCAGAATTTTAGATGGAAAAATGGGTTGTGTTTCTATTGTGGTGATTCTACTCATGTTATATCAGCATGCTCTAAGCGCACTAAAAAGCTTGATAAATCTGTTTCCATTTGCACCTTACCATCTAAGTTTATTCTATCTGTGACCCTGATTTGCTCTTTGTCATCTATTACCACGGACGCCTATGTCGACTCTGGCGCCGCTTTGAGTCTTATGGATTGGTCCTTTGCCAAACGCTGTGGGTATGATTTAGAGCCTTTGGAGACTCTTATTCCTCTGAAGGGGATTGACTCCACCCCATTGGCTAATAATAAACCACAATACTGGACACAAGTAACTATGCGTATTAATCCGGATCACCAGGAGATTGTTCGCTTTCTGGTGCTGTATAATCTACATGATGATTTGGTGCTAGGATTGCCTTGGCTGCAATCTCACAACCCAGTCCTCGACTGGAGAGCTATGTCTGTGTTGAGCTGGGGATGTAGGGGGGCTCATGGGGATGTACCTGTGGTTTCCATTTCATCATCTATTCCCTCTGAAATTCCTGAGTTCCTGTCTGACTATCGTGACGTCTTTGAAGAATCCAAGCTTGGTTCATTACCTCCGCACCGAGAGTGCGATTGTGCCATAGATTTAATCCCGGGTAGTAAATACCCAAAGGGTCGTTTATTTAATCTGTCTGTGCCTGAACATGCTGCTATGCGAGAATATATAAAGGAGTCCTTGGAAAAGGGACATATTCGTCCATCGTCATCTCCCTTAGGAGCCGGTTTTTTCTTTGTGTCAAAAAAAGACGGCTCTTTGAGACCATGTATCGATTATCGGCTTTTGAATAAAATCACTGTAAAATATCAATACCCATTGCCGTTGCTGACTGATTTGTTTGCTCGCATAAAGGGGGCCAAGTGGTTCTCTAAGATTGACCTTCGTGGGGCGTATAATTTGGTGCGAATCAGGCAGGGGGATGAGTGGAAAACCGCATTTAATACGCCCGAGGGCCACTTTGAGTATTTAGTGATGCCTTTTGGTCTTTCAAATGCTCCGTCAGTTTTCCAGTCCTTTATGCATGATATTTTTCGCGATTATTTGGATAAGTTTATGATTGTGTATCTGGATGATATTCTGATTTTTTCGGATGACTGGGACTCTCATGTCCAGCAAGTCAGGAGGGTTTTCCAGGTTTTGCGGTCTAATTCTTTGTGTGTGAAGGGTTCCAAGTGTGTTTTTGGGGTACAGAAGATTTCCTTTTTGGGATATATTTTTTCTCCCTCTTCCATTGAAATGGATCCTGTCAAGGTTCAGGCTATTTGTGATTGGACGCAGCCCTCTTCTCTTAAGAGTCTTCAGAAATTTTTGGGCTTTGCTAACTTTTATCGTCGATTTATTGCTGGTTTTTCGGATATTGCTAAGCCATTGACCGATTTGACTAAGAAGGGTGCTGATGTTGCTGATTGGTCCCCTGACGCTGTGGAGGCCTTTCGGGAGCTTAAGCGCCGTTTTTCCTCTGCCCCTGTGTTGCGTCAGCCTGATGTTGCTCTACCTTTTCAGGTTGAGGTCGACGCTTCTGAGATCGGAGCTGGGGCAGTGTTGTCGCAGAAAAGTTCTGACTGCTCCGTGATGAGGCCTTGTGCCTTCTTTTCCCGTAAATTTTCGCCCGCTGAGCGGAATTATGATGTTGGGAATCGGGAGCTTTTGGCCATGAAGTGGGCTTTTGAGGAGTGGCGCCATTGGCTTGAGGGGGCCAGACATCAGGTGGTGGTATTGACTGACCACAAAAACTTGATTTATCTTGAGACCGCCAGGCGCCTGAATCCTAGACAGGCGCGCTGGTCATTATTTTTCTCTCGGTTTAATTTTGTGGTGTCATACCTACCGGGTTCTAAGAATGTTAAGGCGGATGCCCTTTCTAGGAGTTTTGAGCCTGACTCGCCTGGTAACTCTGAGCCCACAGGTATCCTTAAGGATGGAGTGGTATTGTCAGCCGTTTCTCCAGACCTGCGGCGGGCCTTGCAGGAGTTTCAGGCAGATAGACCGGATCGTTGCCCACCTGATAAACTGTTTGTTCCTGATGATTGGACCAGTAGAGTCATCTCTGAGGTTCATTCTTCTGCGTTGGCAGGTCATCCTGGCATTTTTGGTACCAGGGATTTGGTGGCAAGGTCCTTCTGGTGGCCTTCCCTGTCACGAGATGTGCGAGGCTTTGTGCAGTCTTGTGACGTTTGTGCTCGGGCCAAGCCTTGTTGCTCTCGGGCTAGTGGATTATTGTTGCCCTTGCCTATTCCTAAGAGGCCTTGGACGCACATCTCGATGGATTTTATTTCAGATCTGCCTGTTTCTCAGAAGATGTCTGTCATCTGGGTGGTGTGTGACCGTTTCTCTAAGATGGTCCATTTGGTTCCTCTGCCCAAGTTGCCTTCTTCTTCCGAGTTGGTTCCTCTGTTTTTTCAAAATGTTGTTCGTTTGCATGGTATTCCTGAGAATATCATTTCTGACAGAGGGACCCAATTCGTGTCTAGATTTTGGCGGGCATTCTGTGCTAGGATGGGCATAGATTTATCTTTTTCGTCCGCTTTCCATCCTCAGACGAATGGCCAGACTGAGCGGACTAATCAGACCCTGGAGACATATCTGAGGTGTTTTGTGTCTGCTGACCAGGATGATTGGGTTGCTTTTTTGCCATTGGCAGAGTTCGCTCTCAATAATCGGGCCAGCTCTGCCACTTTGGTGTCCCCGTTTTTCTGTAATTCGGGGTTTCATCCTCGATTTTCCTCTGGTCAGGTGGAATCTTCGGATTGTCCTGGAGTGGATGCTGTGGTGGAGAGATTGCATCAGATCTGGGGGCAGGTGGTGGACAATTTGAGGTTGTCCCAGGAGAAGACTCAGCTTTTTGCCAACCGCCACCGTCGTGTTGGTCCTCGGCTTTGTGTTGGGGATTTGGTGTGGTTGTCTTCTCGTTTTGTCCCTATGAGGGTCTCTTCTCCTAAGTTTAAGCCTCGGTTCATCGGCCCGTATAAGATATTGGAGATTCTTAACCCTGTTTCCTTCCGTTTGGACCTCCCTGCATCCTTTTCTATTCATAACGTTTTTCATCGGTCATTATTGCGCAGGTATGAGGTACCGGTTGTGCCTTCCGTTGAGCCTCCTGCTCCGGTGTTGGTTGAGGGTGAGTTGGAGTACGTTGTGGAGAAAATCTTAGACTCTCGTGTTTCCAGACGGAGACTCCAGTATCTGGTCAAGTGGAAGGGATACGGCCAGGAGGATAATTCTTGGGTGAATGCATCTGATGTTCATGCCTCTGATCTGGTTCGTGCCTTTCATAGGGCCCATCCTGATCGCCCTGGTGGTTCTGGTGAGGGTTCGGTGCCCCCTCCTTGAGGGGGGGGTACTGTTGTGAATTTGGATTCTGGGCTCCCCCGGTGGCTACTGGTGGAATTGAACTGGTGTTTTCATCTTCTCTGTTCACCTGTTCCCATCAAGATGTGGGAGTCGCTATATATACCTTGCTGCTCTGTTAGTTGCTTGCCGGTCAACAATGTTATCAGAAGCCTCTCTGTGCTTGTTCCTGCTCCTAGACAACTACTAGATAAGTTGGACTCTTGTCCATGTTTGTTTTTGCATTTTTGTTCCAGTTCACAGCTGTAGTTTCGTTACTGTGTCTGGAAAGCTCTTGTGAACAGGAATTGCCACTCTGGTGTTATGAGTTAATGCCAGAGTTTTAAAGTAATTTCTGGATGGTGTTTTGATAGGGTTTTCAGCTGACCATGAAAGTGTCCTTTCTGTCTTCTGCTATGTAGTAAGTGGACCTCAAATTTGCTAAACCTATTTTCATACTACGTTTGTTATTTCATCTTAATTCACCGCCAATACATGTGGGGGGCCTCTGTCTCCTTTCGGGGTATTTCTCTAGAGGTGAGCTAGGACTGATATTTTCCTCTGCTAGCATTATTTAGTCCTCCGGCTGGTGCTGGGCATCTAGAATCAACGTAGGCATGCTACCCGGCCACTGCTAGTTGTGCGTTAGGTTTAGTTCATGGTCAGCTCAGTTCCCATCTTCCAAGAGCTAGTTCCTATATATGCTTATGCTATGTTCTCTTGCCATTGAGATCATGACAGTGGCCCTTTAACCCTTCCTCTGCCTCCCTTGCGTCATTGCATCCCGCAACCTGCTTACAAGTGGACGAATGAGTGTGAGAAGCAGAGTCCTCCTTCACATTAACTTCTGATGTATGTGTGCATTGAGTGGGCGGTGGTTTGTGACACTCACAATTGATAATACTATTAAACCTGACCAAATATCCATCCCCAACGTGCAGAAAAGCAGCTTTAAATTTGCAAGGGACTTATGCAACACCCCAGGTTCCTGGCTGTTACAGTGGCATTGCTTTCCTCACTGGGAGAGTGATGCCATGCTTGGAAGGAAGGAAGGATCCCTTTTACAGGTATTCACGCACATGCAACATGTTGTGACTCCAGGCCCGAAGGGGTCTGAACCTGGTTTCAGGGGAGCTTCCCTATATATATACATATACATATATATATATATATATATATACAGTATATTCTGGTCTGAGGGAGGAGTCAGTCTGTCAGAGGGACAGAAGAGAGAGAAGAAAGGAGGGGCTGTGCAGCCACGTGAGGTGCTGCAGCTCCTGGAAAGGAACAGTTTGTAGAGAGCATGAAGGAGGAAAAGAAGCACAGGAGAGTGAAGAGCTAGGGGGAAGCTGCGACTGAGCTTCCTCCACGCTGAAGCGCAGATACCGGTAGCCGGAAGACCGAGGTTGTGGGGCTAACTTTATGCCCCACGGCAGAAACCGGTGGACAGCTGTTGTGAAATTGGATTTTGGGCTCCCCCGGTGGCCACTGGTGGAATTGAACTGGTGTGCATCATCCTCTCTGTTCACCTGTTTCCATCAGGATGTGGGAGTCGCTATTTAGCCTTGCTCCTCTGTCACTTCCATGCCGGTCAACATTGTAATCAGAAGCCTTTCTGTGCATGTTCCTGCTGCTAGACAACTCCCAGCTAAGTTGGACTTTAGTCCTTGTTTGTTTTTGCATTTTGTTCCAGTTCACAGCTGTAGTTTCGTTTCTGTGTCTGGAAAGCTCTTGTGATCTGAAATTGCCACTCTGATGTTATGAGTTAATACTAGAGTCTTAAAGTAATTTCAGGATGTGTTTTGATAGGGTTTTCAGCTGACCATGAAAGTGCCCTTTCTGTCTTCCTGCTATCTAGTAAGCGGACCTCAATTTTGCTAAACCTATTTTCATACTACGTTTGTCATTTCATCTAAAATCACCGCCAATATTTGTGGGGGCCTCTGTCTGCCTTTCGGGGAAATTTCTCTAGAGGTGAGCCAGGACTATATTTTCCTCTGCCAGGATTAGTTAGTCCTCCGGCCGGCGCTGGGCGTCTAGGGATAAAACGCAGGCTACGCTACCCAGCTACTGTTAGTTGTGCGGCAGGTTTAGTTCATGGTCAGTTTAGTTCCATCCTTCCAACAGCTAGTTCTAATGTTTGCTGGGCTATGTTCTCTTGCCATTGAGAACCATAACAGTTTGACCGGCCAAAAAGGGTTAAATTAATTGACAGAGAAAGGAGAGAAAGGAGAAGTCTGCAGAAGATTTTTTTTTTTTTTTTTTTCAGTTCTGAGTGTGCTTGTAATTGAATCTCTTGCTAGTCTGCCTATATTGCAGCCTTTCTCTCTCTCTCTCCTTCTAATCCTGGAATGGCTCTGTGTTCACCTGTTTAAAATGGATAATCAGAGTTTAGCTGCAGGTTTGAATAATCTCACCACGAAAGTTCAAAATTTACAAGATTTTGTTGTTCATGTTCCTATATCTGAACCTAGAATTCCTTTGCCTGAATTTTTCTCGGGGAATAGATCTTGCTTTCAAAATTTCAAAAATAATTGCAAGTTGTTTTTGTCCCTGAAATCTCGCTCTGCTGGAGATCCTGCTCAGCAGGTCAGGATTGTGATTTCCTTGATCCGGGGCGACCCTCAGGATTGGGCTTTTGCATTGGCTCCAGGGGATCCTGCGTTGCTCAATGTGGATGCGTTTTTTCTGGCCTTGGGGTTGCTTAATGAGGAACCTCAGTTAGAACTTCAGGCGGAAAAGGCCTTGATGTCCCTATCTCAGGGGCAAGACGAAGCTGAAATATACTGCCAGAAATTCCGTAAATGGGCTGTGCTTACTCAGTGGAATGAGTGCGCCCTGGCGGCGAATTTCAGAGAGGGTCTCTCTGATGCCATTAAGGATGTTATGGTGGGGTTCCCTGTGCCTGCGGGTCTGAATGAGTCCATGACAATGGCTATCCAGATCGATAGGCGTCTGCGGGAGCGCAAACCTGTGCACCATTTGGCGGTGTCTACTGAGAAGACGCCAGAGAATATGCAATGTGATAGAATTCTGTCCAGAAGTGAACGGCAGAATTTTAGACGAAAAAATGGGTTATGCTTCTATTGCGGTGATTCAACTCATGTTATATCAGCATGCTCTAAGCGTACTAAGAAGCTTGATAAGTCTGTTTCAATTGGCACTTTACAGTCTAAGTTTATTCTATCTGTGACCCTGATTTGTTCTTTATCATCTATTACCGCGGATGCCTATGTCGACTCTGGCGCCGCTTTGAGTCTTATGGATTGGTCCTTTGCCAAACGCTGTGGGTATGATTTGGAGCCTCTTGAAACTCCTATACCCCTGAAGGGGATTGACTCCACCCCATTGGCTAGCAATAAACCACAATACTGGACACAAGTAACTATGCGGATTAATCCGGATCACCAGGAGATTATTCGCTTTCTTGTGCTGTATAACCTACATGATGTGTTGGTGCTTGGATTGCCATGGCTGCAATCTCATAACCCAGTCCTTGACTGGAAAGCTATGTCTGTGTTAAGCTGGGGATGTAAGGGGACGCATGGGGACGTACCTGTGGTTTCCATTTCATCATCTATTCCCTCTGAGATTCCTGAATTCTTGACTGAATATCGTGACGTTTTTGAAGAACCTAAGCTTGGTTCATTACCTCCGCACCGGGAGTGCGATTGTGCCATAGATTTGATTCCGGGTAGTAAATACCCTAAGGGTCGTTTATTTAATCTGTCTGTGCCTGAACATGCTGCTATGCGAGAATATATAAAGGAGTCCTTGGAAAAGGGACATATTCGTCCTTCGTCATCTCCCTTAGGAGCCGGTTTTTTCTTTGTGGCTAAGAAAGATGGCTCTTTGAGGCCGTGCATTGATTATCGGCTTTTGAATAAAATTACGGTTAAATATCAATATCCGTTGCCACTGCTGACTGATTTGTTTGCTCGCATAAAGGGGGCCAAGTGGTTCTCTAAGATAGATCTCCGTGGGGCGTATAATTTGGTGCGAATTAAGCAGGGGGATGAGTGGAAAACCGCATTTAATACGCCCGAGGGCCACTTTGAGTATTTGGTGATGCCTTTTGGTCTTTCAAATGCCCCTTCAGTCTTTCAGTCCTTTATGCATGACATTTTCCGTGATTATTTGGATAAATTTATGATTGTGTATCTGGATGATATTTTGATTTTTTCGGATGACTGGGACTCTCATGTCCAGCAGGTCAGGAGGGTTTTTCAGGTTTTGCGGTCTAATTCCTTGTGTGTGAAGGGTTCTAAGTGCGTTTTTGGGGTTCAAAAGATTTCCTTTTTGGGATATATTTTTTCCCCCTCTTCCATCGAGATGGATCCTGTCAAGGTTCAGGCTATTTGTGATTGGACGCAACCCTCTTCTCTTAAGAGTCTTCAGAAATTTTTGGGCTTTGCTAACTTTTATCGTCGATTTATTGCTGGTTTTTCTGATGTTGTTAAACCATTGACTGATTTGACTAAGAAGGGTGCTGATGTTGCTGATTGGTCCCCTGCTGCTGTGGAGGCCTTTCGGGAGCTTAAGCGCCGCTTTTCTTCCGCCCCTGTGTTGCGTCAGCCTGATGTTGCTCTTCCTTTTCAGGTTGAGGTCGACGCTTCTGAAATCGGAGCTGGGGCGGTTTTGTCGCAGAGAAGTTCCGATTGCTCCGTGATGAGACCTTGTGCTTTTTTCTCGCGTAAATTTTCGCCCGCCGAGCGGAATTATGATGTTGGGAATCGGGAGCTTTTGGCCATGAAGTGGGCTTTTGAGGAGTGGCGTCATTGGCTTGAGGGGGCTAGACATCAGGTGGTGGTATTGACTGACCACAAAAATCTAATTTATCTTGAGTCCGCCAGACGCCTGAATCCTAGACAGGCGCGCTGGTCGTTGTTTTTCTCTCGGTTTAATTTTGTGGTGTCCTACCTGCCGGGTTCTAAGAATGTTAAGGCGGATGCCCTTTCTAGGAGTTTTGAGCCTGACTCCCCTGGTAATTCTGAACCTACAGGTATCCTTAAGTTTGGAGTGATATTGTCTGCCGTTTCTCCAGACCTGCGGCGGGCCTTGCAGGAGTTTCAGGCGGATAGACCTGATCGTTGCCCACCTGGTAGACTGTTTGTTCCTGATGATTGGACCAGTAAAGTCATTTCTGAGGTTCATTCTTCTGCGTTGGCAGGTCATCCTGGAATCTTTGGTACCAGGGATTTGGTGGCAAGGTCCTTCTGGTGGCCTTCCCTGTCTCGAGATGTGCGAGGCTTTGTGCAGTCTTGTGACGTTTGTGCTCGGGCCAAGCCTTGTTGTTCTCGGGCTAGTGGATTGTTGTTGCCCTTGCCTATCCCGAAGAGGCCCTGGACGCACATCTCGATGGATTTTATTTCGGATCTTCCTGTTTCTCAGAAGATGTCTGTCATCTGGGTGGTGTGTGATCGTTTCTCTAAGATGGTCCATTTGGTTCCCCTGCCTAAGTTGCCTTCTTCTTCCGAGTTGGTTCCTCTGTTTTTTCAAAATGTGGTCCGTTTGCATGGTATTCCGGAGAATATCGTTTCTGACAGAGGTACCCAATTCGTGTCTAGATTTTGGCGAGCATTCTGTGCTAGGATGGGCATAGATTTGTCTTTCTCGTCTGCTTTCCATCCTCAGACTAATGGCCAGACCGAGCGGACGAATCAGACCTTGGAGACATATTTGAGGTGTTTTGTGTCTGCAGATCAGGATGATTGGGTTGCTTTTTTGCCTTTAGCGGAGTTTGCCCTCAATAATCGGGCCAGCTCTGCCACCTTGGTGTCTCCCTTTTTCTGTAATTCGGGGTTTCATCCTCGATTTTCTTCTGGTCAGGTGGAATCTTCGGATTGTCCTGGAGTGGATGCTGTGGTGGAGAGGTTGCATCAGATTTGGGGGCAGGTAGTGGACAATTTGAAGTTGTCCCAGGAGAAGACTCAGCTTTTTGCCAACCGCCGGCGTCGGGTTGGTCCTCGGCTTTGTGTTGGGGACTTGGTGTGGTTGTCTTCTCGTTTTGTCCCTATGAGGGTTTCTTCTCCCAAGTTTAAGCCTCGGTTCATCGGCCCGTACAAGATATTGGAGATTCTTAACCCTGTGTCCTTCCGTTTGGACCTCCCTGCATCTTTTTCTATTCATAATGTTTTTCATCGGTCATTATTGCGCAGGTATGAGGTACCGGTTGTGCCTTCCGTTGAGCCTCCTGCTCCGGTGTTGGTTGAGGGCGAGTTGGAGTACGTTGTGGAAAAAATCTTGGACTCCTGTGTTTCCAGACGGAAACTCCAGTATCTGGTCAAATGGAAGGGATACGGTCAGGAGGATAATTCTTGGGTGACTGCCTCTGATGTTCATGCCTCCGATTTGGTCCGTGCCTTTCATAGGGCTCATCCTGATCGCCCTGGTGGTTCTGGTGAGGGTTCGGTGCCCCCTCCTTGAGGGGGGGGTACTGTTGTGAAATTGGATTTTGGGCTCCCCCGGTGGCCACTGGTGGAATTGAACTGGTGTGCATCATCCTCTCTGTTCACCTGTTTCCATCAGGATGTGGGAGTCGCTATTTAGCCTTGCTCCTCTGTCACTTCCATGCCGGTCAACATTGTAATCAGAAGCCTTTCTGTGCATGTTCCTGCTGCTAGACAACTCCCAGCTAAGTTGGACTTTAGTCCTTGTTTGTTTTTGCATTTTGTTCCAGTTCACAGCTGTAGTTTCGTTTCTGTGTCTGGAAAGCTCTTGTGATCTGAAATTGCCACTCTGATGTTATGAGTTAATACTAGAGTCTTAAAGTAATTTCAGGATGTGTTTTGATAGGGTTTTCAGCTGACCATGAAAGTGCCCTTTCTGTCTTCCTGCTATCTAGTAAGCGGACCTCAATTTTGCTAAACCTATTTTCATACTACGTTTGTCATTTCATCTAAAATCACCGCCAATATTTGTGGGGGCCTCTGTCTGCCTTTCGGGGAAATTTCTCTAGAGGTGAGCCAGGACTATATTTTCCTCTGCCAGGATTAGTTAGTCCTCCGGCCGGCGCTGGGCGTCTAGGGATAAAACGCAGGCTACGCTACCCGGCTACTGTTAGTTGTGCGGCAGGTTTAGTTCATGGTCAGTTTAGTTCCATCCTTCCAAGAGCTAGTTCTAATGTTTGCTGGGCTATGTTCTCTTGCCATTGAGAACCATAACAGACAGCATATTGCAAGTCATCTGTCCACCATAAACACCTAAGGCATAGTAACGCTTAGAGCCCGGGTCGTGATAGAGATCATGTAAAAAGGCTTGAGTTCCCTGACATGCTTCTTACTGTCCTACCTAAAGGGGGACAGAGAGAACGTGAGGACCTTGTGAGAGGCTTAAGGCAGCAAGGGATTGCAACACAGCGCTAGAAGGAAGGCTTCCAACAACATCTGATAGGGGCATTCCCAATTCACTTCCAAGCCGGCCAGACCATACCAGTACCTGTGATCCCTTACCCTGGACTGCGGCTGCCTGAACTCTACAGTAAAAAGGTAAAGAGACTGCAACCTTGAGTCCTCTGTTTATTTCTGGCACCACACTATTTTTGCCAATCACACCAGGAGCCCTGGGGATCCAGCTTCACCTGTGGGAAGCTATACCATCCCAGCTGCTATTACATCACCTCAGTGGACCCCTATAAGCATCGTCGGTCGTCCCTGACCGAATACCACAGGTGGCGTCACAAACATTTTATTATTTCACAAACCCCCTTAAAGACTTTTCCCTTAACATGGGCGCCCAGGGCCACGGACCGGGTCACCGCCGCCATGACACATCCCTTTAAGTACCGTACCCGATACCGAGTACTCCTAGGCCCTGGCGGGCACTTCATTTTGGTGTCACGAACAGGATGGACCGACATAGCAAACTGGGTTTTGTGCACCTAAGAGACTGTGCTTAGTTGTGAGAACATTGAATTGCTAATTGCCGCCCAAACCGTCGCCATTACAGCGCCATGAGAAGCGCAGGAGAAGAAAAGTGTGCCATCGTGGGTGGAGACTAGCTGTGTGGTGCGAAAGACATGAACGCCCCCTTCAAGTGTTGGTATACCACAAGGACATGTCCATCGGCAAGGGAGGTCCGCCTCCTGATTTGTTATGGCGGGAACCAGAAGAAGAAGAAGGCCCACCCATGGAGAACAGAGCAGGAAAAGCACGTGTGTGCAGCCGTGGACCCAGAGGAAAAGATGGCCAACCGGAGGGTAGAGAGGCAGCCGAGGACTGTCCCGGACGATGGGAGGAAGACCCGGACCTACCGCCGCTTGAGGATCTGGAATTCCTGGGAGCGCAAGTGGAGTAGCTGAGCTGCCAGCTCCTGAGCACGGAGCTGACCGCAGTAAAGAAGTGGAAGGTGACCCTGCACAGAAAGACTGTGCTGGAGGAGCCACGGTCTGTCCAGCGATCAGCATCCACTGCCTCAGCAGCAGATCAGACCGACTCCAGAGGAATCACATCTGAAGCAGGTATGGAGTATGACCCGGTGACCGACCCCTCTCCAGCGACTGCTCCTGCCCCAGCTACTGACCCCGCTCCAGTGACTGATTTTACCACCACCACCGACAGCTCCGCTCTGCAGACCGAAGAGACACTGGTAGGCCCACTCCCAACACCACCAGCCCCACGACCTGGCTGGGATCATTACAATGTTGCCTGGCATCAGGTATCTGGTATGGAGGGGCACGTGAGAGCTCCACTGAATCCCATAGGCACACTACTGAAGGTGAGTGGAGAAGGGGTAGTATTCCAGTGGGACAATCCGAGGACAGAACTGATCGGGTTCCCTGGGGAGGCCCAACCAGAAAGGTCCCATATAGAAGTAATCATCTGGGAGGATAGTCAGCACTTAAAGTTAAAGTGGAAAAAGAGAGATGAGGAGAATGATGCCCGACGTAGGGCCATAGAGGAGCGGAATCTGAGGGCAAAAGCTCAGGCCCATAAGGCCAAACGATCAGACCGGGGCCTGTCATGTTTCCCAATGGCAGGGAATTTGTCAACGTAACACGGGCAAAAACAGGACGAGCTCTAGGGTGATGGAACCTGAGCTGACCGCGATCCTGAACCTCAACACTCAACTAACAGTAGCCGGGGGACGTTCCTGGGGGGCCCCTAGACGTCTCGCGCCAGCCGGAGATCTAGCTTCCCCTATCAGAAGAATAACAGACCTCACTTGCCTCCAGAGAAATATTCCCACAGAGATAGCAGCCTCCCACATATAATGACGGTGAAATGAGAGGAAGGCACAAACGTAGTTATGAAAACAGATTCAGCAAAATGAGGCCCGCTTAAGCTAGATAGCAGAGGATACAAAAGTGTTGTGAAATTGGATTTTGGGCTCCCCCGGTGGCCACTGGTGGAATTGAACTGGTGTGCATCATCCTCTCTGTTCACCTGTTTCCATCAGGATGTGGGAGTCGCTATTTAGCCTTGCTCCTCTGTCACTTCCATGCCGGTCAACATTGTAATCAGAAGCCTTTCTGTGCATGTTCCTGCTGCTAGACAACTCCCAGCTAAGTTGGACTTTAGTCCTTGTTTGTTTTTGCATTTTGTTCCAGTTCACAGCTGTAGTTTCGTTTCTGTGTCTGGAAAGCTCTTGTGATCTGAAATTGCCACTCTGATGTTATGAGTTAATACTAGAGTCTTAAAGTAATTTCAGGATGGTGTTTTGATAGGGTTTTCAGCTGACCATGAAAGTGCCCTTTCTGTCTTCCTGCTATCTAGTAAGCGGACCTCAATTTTGCTAAACCTATTTTCATACTACGTTTGTCATTTCATCTAAAATCACCGCCAATATTTGTGGGGGCCTCTGTCTGCCTTTCGGGGAAATTTCTCTAGAGGTGAGCCAGGACTATATTTTCCTCTGCCAGGATTAGTTAGTCCTCCGGCCGGCGCTGGGCGTCTAGGGATAAAACGCAGGCTACGCTACCCGGCTACTGTTAGTTGTGCGGCAGGTTTAGTTCATGGTCAGTTTAGTTTCCATCCTTCCAAGAGCTAGTTCTTATGTTTGCTGGGCTATGTTCTCTTGCCATTGAGAACCATAACAGTTTGACCGGCCACAAAGGGTTAAATTAATTGACAGAGAAAGGAGAGAAAAGAGAAGTCTGCTGAAGATTTTTTTTTTTTTTTTTTTCCTTCAGTTCTGAGTGTGCTTGTAATTGAATCTCTTGCAAGTCTGCCTATATTGCAGCCTTTCTCTCTCTCTCTCCTTCTAATCCTGGAATGGCTCTGTGTTCACCTGTTTAAAATGGATATTCAGAGTTTAGCTGCAGGTTTGAATAATCTCACCACGAAAGTTCAAAATTTACAAGATTTTGTTGTTCATGTTCCTATATCTGAACCTAGAATTCCTTTGCCTGAATTTTTCTCGGGGAATAGATCTTGCTTTCAAAATTTCAAAAATAATTGCAAGTTGTTTTTGTCCCTGAAATCTCGCTCTGCTGGAGATCCTGCTCAGCAGGTCAGGATTGTGATTTCCTTGATCCGGGGCGACCCTCAGGATTGGGCTTTTGCATTGGCTCCAGGGGATCCTGCGTTGCTCAATGTGGATGCGTTTTTTCTGGCCTTGGGGTTGCTTTATGAGGAACCTCAGTTAGAACTTCAGGCGGAAAAGGCCTTGATGTCCCTATCTCAGGGGCAAGACGAAGCTGAAATATACTGCCAGAAATTCCGTAAATGGGCTGTGCTTACTCAGTGGAATGAGTGCGCCCTGGCGGCGAATTTCAGAGAGGGTCTCTCTGATGCCATTAAGGATGTTATGGTGGGGTTCCCTGTGCCTGCGGGTCTGAATGAGTCCATGACAATGGCTATCCAGATCGATAGGCGTCTGCGGGAGCGCAAACCTGTGCACCATTTGGCGGTGTCTACTGAGAAGACGCCAGAGAATATGCAATGTGATAGAATTCTGTCCAGAAGTGAACGGCAGAATTTTAGACGAAAAAATGGGTTATGCTTCTATTGCGGTGATTCAACTCATGTTATATCAGCATGCTCTAAGCGTACTAAGAAGCTTGATAAGTCTGTTTCAATTGGCACTTTACAGTCTAAGTTTATTCTATCTGTGACCCTGATTTGTTCTTTATCATCTATTACCGCGGATGCCTATGTCGACTCTGGCGCCGCTTTGAGTCTTATGGATTGGTCCTTTGCCAAACGCTGTGGGTATGATTTGGAGCCTCTTGAAACTCCTATACCCCTGAAGGGGATTGACTCCACCCCATTGGCTAGCAATAAACCACAATACTGGACACAAGTAACTATGCGGATTAATCCGGATCACCAGGAGATTATTCGCTTTCTTGTGCTGTATAACCTACATGATGTGTTGGTGCTTGGATTGCCATGGCTGCAATCTCATAACCCAGTCCTTGACTGGAAAGCTATGTCTGTGTTAAGCTGGGGATGTAAGGGGACGCATGGGGACGTACCTGTGGTTTCCATTTCATCATCTATTCCCTCTGAGATTCCTGAATTCTTGACTGAATATCGTGACGTTTTTGAAGAACCTAAGCTTGGTTCATTACCTCCGCACCGGGAGTGCGATTGTGCCATAGATTTGATTCCGGGTAGTAAATACCCTAAGGGTCGTTTATTTAATCTGTCTGTGCCTGAACATGCTGCTATGCGAGAATATATAAAGGAGTCCTTGGAAAAGGGACATATTCGTCCTTCGTCATCTCCCTTAGGAGCCGGTTTTTTCTTTGTGGCTAAGAAAGATGGCTCTTTGAGGCCGTGCATTGATTATCGGCTTTTGAATAAAATTACGGTTAAATATCAATATCCGTTGCCACTGCTGACTGATTTGTTTGCTCGCATAAAGGGGGCCAAGTGGTTCTCTAAGATAGATCTCCGTGGGGCGTATAATTTGGTGCGAATTAAGCAGGGGGATGAGTGGAAAACCGCATTTAATACGCCCGAGGGCCACTTTGAGTATTTGGTGATGCCTTTTGGTCTTTCAAATGCCCCTTCAGTCTTTCAGTCCTTTATGCATGACATTTTCCGTGATTATTTGGATAAATTTATGATTGTGTATCTGGATGATATTTTGATTTTTTCGGATGACTGGGACTCTCATGTCCAGCAGGTCAGGAGGGTTTTTCAGGTTTTGCGGTCTAATTCCTTGTGTGTGAAGGGTTCTAAGTGCGTTTTTGGGGTTCAAAAGATTTCCTTTTTGGGATATATTTTTTCCCCCTCTTCCATCGAGATGGATCCTGTCAAGGTTCAGGCTATTTGTGATTGGACGCAACCCTCTTCTCTTAAGAGTCTTCAGAAATTTTTGGGCTTTGCTAACTTTTATCGTCGATTTATTGCTGGTTTTTCTGATGTTGTTAAACCATTGACTGATTTGACTAAGAAGGGTGCTGATGTTGCTGATTGGTCCCCTGCTGCTGTGGAGGCCTTTCGGGAGCTTAAGCGCCGCTTTTCTTCCGCCCCTGTGTTGCGTCAGCCTGATGTTGCTCTTCCTTTTCAGGTTGAGGTCGACGCTTCTGAAATCGGAGCTGGGGCGGTTTTGTCGCAGAGAAGTTCCGATTGCTCCGTGATGAGACCTTGTGCTTTTTTCTCGCGTAAATTTTCGCCCGCCGAGCGGAATTATGATGTTGGGAATCGGGAGCTTTTGGCCATGAAGTGGGCTTTTGAGGAGTGGCGTCATTGGCTTGAGGGGGCTAGACATCAGGTGGTGGTATTGACTGACCACAAAAATCTAATTTATCTTGAGTCCGCCAGACGCCTGAATCCTAGACAGGCGCGCTGGTCGTTGTTTTTCTCTCGGTTTAATTTTGTGGTGTCCTACCTGCCGGGTTCTAAGAATGTTAAGGCGGATGCCCTTTCTAGGAGTTTTGAGCCTGACTCCCCTGGTAATTCTGAACCTACAGGTATCCTTAAGGATGGAGTGATATTGTCTGCCGTTTCTCCAGACCTGCGGCGGGCCTTGCAGGAGTTTCAGGCGGATAGACCTGATCGTTGCCCACCTGGTAGACTGTTTGTTCCTGATGATTGGACCAGTAAAGTCATTTCTGAGGTTCATTCTTCTGCGTTGGCAGGTCATCCTGGAATCTTTGGTACCAGGGATTTGGTGGCAAGGTCCTTCTGGTGGCCTTCCCTGTCTCGAGATGTGCGAGGCTTTGTGCAGTCTTGTGACGTTTGTGCTCGGGCCAAGCCTTGTTGTTCTCGGGCTAGTGGATTGTTGTTGCCCTTGCCTATCCCGAAGAGGCCCTGGACGCACATCTCGATGGATTTTATTTCGGATCTTCCTGTTTCTCAGAAGATGTCTGTCATCTGGGTGGTGTGTGATCGTTTCTCTAAGATGGTCCATTTGGTTCCCCTGCCTAAGTTGCCTTCTTCTTCTGAGTTGGTTCCTCTGTTTTTTCAAAATGTGGTCCGTTTGCATGGTATTCCGGAGAATATCGTTTCTGACAGAGGTACCCAATTCGTGTCTAGATTTTGGCGAGCATTCTGTGCTAGGATGGGCATAGATTTGTCTTTCTCGTCTGCTTTCCATCCTCAGACTAATGGCCAGACCGAGCGGACGAATCAGACCTTGGAGACATATTTGAGGTGTTTTGTGTCTGCAGATCAGGATGATTGGGTTGCTTTTTTGCCTTTAGCGGAGTTTGCCCTCAATAATCGGGCCAGCTCTGCCACCTTGGTGTCTCCCTTTTTCTGTAATTCGGGGTTTCATCCTCGATTTTCTTCTGGTCAGGTGGAATCTTCGGATTGTCCTGGAGTGGATGCTGTGGTGGAGAGGTTACATCAGATTTGGGGGCAGGTAGTGGACAATTTGAAGTTGTCCCAGGAGAAGACTCAGCTTTTTGCCAACCGCCGGCGTCGGGTTGGTCCTCGGCTTTGTGTTGGGGACTTGGTGTGGTTGTCTTCTCGTTTTGTCCCTATGAGGGTTTCTTCTCCCAAGTTTAAGCCTCGGTTCATCGGCCCGTACAAGATATTGGAGATTCTTAACCCTGTGTCCTTCCGTTTGGACCTCCCTGCATCTTTTTCTATTCATAATGTTTTTCATCGGTCATTATTGCGCAGGTATGAGGTACCGGTTGTGCCTTCCGTTGAGCCTCCTGCTCCGGTGTTGGTTGAGGGCGAGTTGGAGTACGTTGTGGAAAAAATCTTGGACTCCCGTGTTTCCAGACGGAAACTCCAGTATCTGGTCAAATGGAAGGGATACGGTCAGGAGGATAATTCTTGGGTGACTGCCTCTGATGTTCATGCCTCCGATTTGGTCCGTGCCTTTCATAGGGCTCATCCTGATCGCCCTGGTGGTTCTGGTGAGGGTTCGGTGCCCCCTCCTTGAGGGGGGGGTACTGTTGTGAAATTGGATTTTGGGCTCCCCCGGTGGCCACTGGTGGAATTGAACTGGTGTGCATCATCCTCTCTGTTCACCTGTTTCCATCAGGATGTGGGAGTCGCTATTTAGCCTTGCTCCTCTGTCACTTCCATGCCGGTCAACATTGTAATCAGAAGCCTTTCTGTGCATGTTCCTGCTGCTAGACAACTCCCAGCTAAGTTGGACTTTAGTCCTTGTTTGTTTTTGCATTTTGTTCCAGTTCACAGCTGTAGTTTCGTTTCTGTGTCTGGAAAGCTCTTGTGATCTGAAATTGCCACTCTGATGTTATGAGTTAATACTAGAGTCTTAAAGTAATTTCAGGATGGTGTTTTGATAGGGTTTTCAGCTGACCATGAAAGTGCCCTTTCTGTCTTCCTGCTATCTAGTAAGCGGACCTCAATTTTGCTAAACCTATTTTCATACTACGTTTGTCATTTCATCTAAAATCACCGCCAATATTTGTGGGGGCCTCTGTCTGCCTTTCGGGGAAATTTCTCTAGAGGTGAGCCAGGACTATATTTTCCTCTGCCAGGATTAGTTAGTCCTCCGGCCGGCGCTGGGCGTCTAGGGATAAAACGCAGGCTACGCTACCCGGCTACTGTTAGTTGTGCGGCAGGTTTAGTTCATGGTCAGTTTAGTTTCCATCCTTCCAAGAACTAGTTCTTATGTTTGCTGGGCTATGTTCTCTTGCCATTGAGAACCATAACACAAAAGGTGAACTGCGCGGTCAGCTGAAAAACCCTTCAAAATACCATCCTGAAATTACTTGAACTCATGTGCCAACTCATGGTACATGAGTGGTAATTTCAGCCCACTAGAGCAACCAGCAGCAGAGAATTACATATCTGCAAGCTGGACTAAAAAACATGAAAGCAATCATGAAACAGGGAAATACAGACTTAGCTTGTCTTGAAGGCCTAGGAGCAGGTAACAGAGACACACACTGATACATTGATAGCCGGCAAGGGAATGACAGGAAAGCCAGGTTAAATAGGAAACACCCAGCCACTGATGGACAGGTGGAAACCAGAGACCGAAACCCACCAAAGTCACCCAGTACCAGTTGTAACCACCAGAGGGAGCCCAAAAACAGAATCCACAACAGTACCCCCCCCTTGAGGAGGGGTCACCGAACCCTCACGAGAACCCCCAGGGCGATCAGGATGAGCTCTATGGAAGGCGCGGACCAAATCAGTCGCATGAACATCAGAGGCGACCACCCAGGAATTATCCTCCTGACCATAACCCTTCCACTTAACCAAATACTGGAGTTTACGTCTGGAAACACGAGAATCCAAGATCTTCTCAACAACATACTCCAATTCTCCCTCCACCAGCACCGGAGCAGGAGGCTCAACCGAAGGAACAACGGGCACCTCATACCTCCGCAATAACGACCGATGGAACACATCATGAATAGCAAACGATGCTGGGAGATCCAAACGAAAAGATACAGGGTTAAGAATCTCCAAGATCTTATAAGGACCGATGAACCGAGGCTTAAACTTGGGAGAAGAGACCTTCATAGGGACAAAACGAGAAGACAACCACACCAAGTCCCCAACACGAAGTCGGGGACCCACGCGGCGACGACGATTAGCAAACTGCTGAGCCTTCTCCTGAGACAACTTCAAATTGTCCACCACCTGATTCCAAATCTGATGTAGCCTATCCACCACCACGTCCACTCCAGGACAATCCGAAGGCTCCACCTGACCAGAGGAAAAACGAGGATGAAACCCCGAATTACAAAAGAAAGGAGAAACCAAAGTAGCAGAACTAGCCCGATTATTAAGGGCAAATTCGGCCAGTGGCAAAAAGGCAACCCAGTCATCTTGATCAGCAGAAACAAAACACCTTAAATAAGTTTCCAAGGTCTGATTAGTTCGCTCCGTCTGGCCATTCGTCTGAGGATGGAATGCAGACGAGAAAGACAAATTAATGCCCATCTTAGCACAAAACGTCTGCCAAAATCTAGACACAAACTGGGATCCCCTGTCCGAAACGATATTCTCCAGAATCCCATGCAAACGAACCACGTTCTGAAAAAACAAAGGGACCAACTCAGAGGAGGAAGGCAACTTAGGCAAGGGTACCAAATGAACCATCTTAGAAAAGCGGTCACACAGAACCCAGATAACGGACATTTTCTGTGAGACAGGGAGATCTGAAATAAAATCCATGGAAATGTGCATCCAAGGCCTCTTCGGGATAGGCAAGGATAACAACAACCCACTGGCCCGAGAACAGCAAGGCTTAGCCCGAGCACACACTTCACAAGACTGCACAAAGGTGCGCACATCCCTTGACAAGGAAGGCCACCAAAAAGACCTGGCCACCAAGTCTCTAGTACCAAATATTCCAGGATGACCAGCCAACACAGAAGAATGGACCTCGGAGATGACTCTACTGGTCCAATCATCTGGAACAAACAGTCTTTCTGGTGGACACGATCAGGTTTATCCGCCTGAAACTCCTGCAATGCACGTCGCAAGTCTGGGGAGACGGCGGACAATATTACCCCATCCCTAAGGATGCCAGTAGGCCCAGAGTCTCCAGCAGAGTCAGGCACAAAACTCCTGGAAAGAGCATCTGCCTTCACATTCTTTGAACCTGGCAGGTATGAAACCACAAAATTGAAACGAGAAAAAAACAACGACCAACGAGCCTGTCTAGGATTCAAACGCCTGGCAGACTCAAGGTAAATCAGATTTTTGTGATCAGTCAAGACCACCACACGATGTCTAGCACCCTCAAGCCAATGACGCCACTCCTCAAATGCCCACTTCATGGCCAAAAGCTCCCGATTACCCACATCATAATTGCGCTCGGCGGGCGAGAATTTTCTAGAAAAGAACGCACATGGCTTCATCACCGAGCCATCGGAACTTCTCTGTGACAAAACCGCCCCCGCACCAATCTCGGAAGCATCAACCTCAACCTGAAAAGGAAGTGAAACATCTGGTTGACATAACACAGGAGCAGAAGAAAACCGGCGCTTAAGTTCCTGAAAGGCCTCCACAGCCGCAGGAGACCAATTAGCAACATCAGCACCCTTTTTAGTCAAATCAGTCAATAATGGCAATGGATACTGATATTTGACTGTAATCTTATTCAGAAGGTGATAATCTATACAAGGCCTCAGGGAACCATCTTTTTTAGCCACGAAAAAAAAACCTGCTCCCAGAGGGGACGAAGATGGACGAATATGTCCCTTTTCCAAGGACTCCTTAATATAATTCCACATAGCAGTATGCTCTGGCACTGACAGATTAAATAAACGACCCTTAGGGAACTTACTGCCAGGAATTAATTCTATAGCACAGTCACATTCCCTATGAGGAGGGAGCGAATTGAGCTTAGGCTCCTCAAAAACATCCCGATAGTCAGACAAAAACGCAGGGACCTCAGAAGGAGTAGATGAAGCGATTGAAATCAGAGGTGCATCATCATGAACCCCCTGACATCCCCAGCTTAACACAGACATTGTTTTCCAATCCAGGACTGGATTATGAGTTTGTAACCATGGCAGACCAAGCACTAGTACATCATGTAAATTATACAGTACAAGGAAGCGAATCACCTCCTGATGAACGGGAGTCATGCGCATGATCACTTGTGTCCAGTACTGCGGTTTATTCATAGCCAATGGTGTAGAGTCAATTCCCTTCAAAGGAATAGAAACTTCCAGAGGCTCCAGACTAAAACCGCAGCGTTTGGCAAATGACCAATCCATAAGACTCAGGGCAGCGCCCGAATCCACATAGGCATCGACGGAAATGGATGACAGTGAACAAATCAGAGTTACAGACAAAATAAACTTAGACTGCAGAGTACTAATGGCAAAAGATTTATCAACCTTTTTTGTGCGTTTAGAGCATGCTGATATAACATGAGCTGAATCACCACAATAAAAACACAATCCATTTTTCCGCCTATAATTTTGCCGTTCACTTCTGGACTGAATTCTATCACATTGCATAGTCTCAGGTGCCTGTTCAGAAGACACCGCCAACTGGTGCACAGGTTTGCGCTCCCGTAAACGCCGATCAATCTGAATGGCCATAGTCATAGACTCATTCAGACCTGTAGGCGCAGGGAACCCCACCATAATATCCTTAATGGCCTCAGAAAGACCATCTCTGAAGTTTGCAGCCAGGGCGCACTCATTCCACTGAGTAAGCACCGACCATTTCCGAAATTTTTGACAATATACTTCCGCTTCATCATGCCCCTGAGAGAGGGCCAATAAAGCCTTTTCAGCCTGAATCTCCAGGTTAGGTTCCTCATAGAGCAATCCCAGTGCCAGAAAAAACGCATCCACACTGAGCAATGCAGGATCCCCTGGTGCCAATGCAAATGCCCAATTCTGAGGGTCGCCCCGCAGGAAAGATATTACAATCTTGACCTGCTGAGCAGGGTCTCCAGAGGAGCGAGATTTCAAAGAAAGAAACAATTTGCAATTGTTCCTGAAATTCAGGAAGGTAGATCTATCTCCAGAAAAAAACTCTGGAATAGGAATTCTAGGTTCAGACATAGGAGTGTGAACAACAAAATCCTGTATATTTTGAACTTTTGCAGCGAGATTATTCAGGCTGGAAGCCAAACTGTGGACATCCATGTTAAACAGCTAAGGTCAGAGCCATTCAAGGGTTAAGAGGAGGTAAGAAGCAGCTAGACAGCAATTAAGGGCTAGGCAGCAAAACTCTGAGGGAAAAAAAAAAAAGTTTCCCTTCAACACTTCTTTTTCTCCTGCTTCAGCCCAAACAATTAACACTTTGTGGGCCGGCTATACTGTCATGTTTCCCAATGGCAGGGAATTTGTCAACGTAACATGGGCAAAAACAGGACGAGCTCTAGGGTGATGGAACCTGAGCTGACCGCGATCCTGAACCTCAACACTCAACTAACAGTAGCCGGGGGACATTCCTGGGGGGCCCCTAGACGTCTCGCGCCAGCCGGAGATCTAGCTTCCCCTATCAGAAGAATAACAGACCTCACTTGCCTCCAGAGAAATATTCCCACAGAGATAGCAGCCTCCCACATATAATGACGGTGAAATGAGAGGAAGGCACAAACGTAGTTATGAAAACAGATTCAGCAAAATGAGGCCTGCTTAAGCTAGATAGCAGAGGATACAAAAGGTGAACTGCGCGGTCAGCTGAAAAACCCTTCAAAATACCATCCTGAAATTACTTGAACTCATGTGCCAACTCATGGTACATGAGTGGTAACTTCAGCCCACTAGAGCAACCAGCAGCAGAGAATTACATATCTGCAAGCTGGACTAAAAAACATGAAAGCAATCATGAAACAGGGAAATACAGACTTAGCTTGTCTTGAAGGCCTAGGAGCAGGTAACAGAGACACACACTGATACATTGATAGCCGGCAAGGGAATGACAGGAAAGCCAGGTTAAATAGGAAACACCCAGCCACTGATGGACAGGTGGAAAAAAGAGACCGCAACCCACCAAAGTCACCCAGTACCAGTTGTAACCACCAGAGGGAGCCCAAAAACAGAATCCACAACAGGGGCCCATGGAGACAGGGTGTTATAGTGTCCTTTCACCTTCAAAAAGATTGGGGTTTCCTTATAGAGCCTGGACTGTTGGCAGAGGTTTTTGTCACCTGACGTGATGATGTTGAATCTCACCTGCTGGAGGGACACCCGGATAGGGATCTCTACCCAGGGGATCGTGTGATCTACACCCATCACTGTGGTGAAAAAGTCTGGTACGCACTGAATGTTAGAAAATGCAAACCAACCGCTGCCAGTCCTGACAAGTAGGTTGCACCAAAAACAATAAGACCTAAGTCACCTGCAAGTAGTGCAGCCCCAATGCCTACAGAGTTAAAGCCAGTGCCTCAAACAGCAAAAATGCAGGATGCAGTGTGCTCACGGGCTACACAAACTGATGTGGAAACACAGTGCAGGAGCTCTCAGACCCGCACTGTAGGAACGGGTCAGATTTTCATTACCCCAGGAATAAGACTAGATCCCAGGATGAAAGAGAGTAGCGTTCAGGTGCTACCATGGAAACATCAAAATTAGTATAGATGGAAAATATTACTGTGAACAGTTAAAGTTCGCCTAACCTGGCAA
The DNA here is from genome assembly GCF_051348905.1 of Ranitomeya variabilis. NCBI lineage: Eukaryota > Metazoa > Chordata > Amphibia > Anura > Dendrobatidae > Ranitomeya > Ranitomeya variabilis. Next base: position 459,795,245 of record NC_135236.1, read on the forward strand.
GGTTTCTGTTTAAAAGGTTCATTTGTTTAAATGTTTAAAGAGACACTGAGTCCATGGACAGTGAATGGTCCACAAACTGTCATATAAATAGTTAGCACTTCTTAAGGTGCTTTGTACTGGTTTTACATGGAACCATTGAAGAAGCTGTTTTTTAATGTTTGCCTTAAAAAGTTGTTTTGTCTTAAAGTGACCTGAAGAAAAACCGTTTGGCGTGGCCGAAGACAAGGTCTGGATGTTGTGCCTTGTAGACCGCCAAAGGACTACGTTGGGGGTTTAGAATGGGTTGTTGGTGAGAAAAGTCTCACAATTTGATGAAACTGAAACTCTTACTGATATGATGTTGAATTACTTGAATACTGTTTTGCACTTTTAAAGGTTGCACTACCTCACTTCCCGAAAATGTCTTGACTTCGTTGTACTTTACTAGAGAAAGTGTTAGAATTTGATGTTGCTAAAGATAGTATACTCGTAAAGGGTGATCGTCATTTCATATTTAATATTTAATATTTAGTGTCATAGAAAGTTCTATTTTTGAAACTACCCTGTATTAAAGTTTAAAGAAGACTGCCTCCCATAACGGGAAGCAAAAGTTTTTATAACCTGTTGTATGCATATTTCAAAAATGTTTTGCACATGTCTTTAACCAATTTATTGTTGTTTTTGTTTTGCCAGTCTGGGAGTACTGGATTTAATGGGGGGAGGGTAACACCCCAGGTTCCTGGTTGTTACAGTGGCATTGCTTTCCTCACGGGGAGGGTGATGCCATGCTTGGAAGCAAGGAAGGATCCCTTTAACAGGTATTCACACATGCAACATGTTCTGACTCCAGGCCAGAAGGGGGAGCTCTAAACCCGGCTTCAGAGGAGCTTCCCTAGATATATATACACATTATGGTCTGGGGAGAAGTCAGTCAGTCTGTCAGAAGGACAGAAGAAAGAGAGGAAAGGAGAGGCCATGCAGCCATGTGAGGTGCTGCAGCTCCTGGAAAGGAAAGAAATGAAAGGAACAGTTTGTAGAGAGCGTGAAGGTGTCAGGACTCTGAACATTTTTTACCTTTTGTGCATTACTGCCCTTTTCCAACATGGCATCTTTGGTCTCATGTGCACTTGTCTTCCTGCTATAAAACTCCACCCCAGCCTTCAGTCTGTGCTAGATTATTCTGCTTTGCATCCAGCTCCTGATTACTCCCTGGCCTTGCACCTGCTCCTGTGAACCTGTGTTGGAGATCCTGCCACTCTGCTCTGAGTTCCTGCTGCATACACCAGTGTTCAGTAATCCTCCTTCATCTGCTACTCGTGTTACTTCCATCTGCATTTGCTGGACATGTAAGCTGTTTCTGCTCTGCAAAACCTGAGACTATTAACTAGGCCTCCCTGGTTGAGCTAAGATATGATTTGAACTGCCTATTGCATATCTATCTGTGTCTGGACTAAGTCAAGGATCTATTCATGTCAAGTTTCCTCAAGTATAACTGTGCTTCATAGACTTTCTGTTTGCTTGCATCTACCTCTGAAGTTTCCTATTGGCTGCTAAGCTGCGTTTATTATTTGCACCAAGTGTTGTGGACTTGAGTTTCTCTCTGCACCTGCTTGAATCACCGTGTGATAATATAAACTTTACCACTTATAAAACTGTGTCCTGTTGTCTTGTTCCACGCAAAGAGTCTCCTGAATTATCCCCTATAATTATTACAGGATAATCTAGCCATAAAAAAAAAAGGAGACTGCTGGAACAATAACTGCAGAGAGCAGATTAGAGCAGGTGTTTTCCATAATTAGATCACTGCAGAAAGATGTGGAAGGTCTGCAAAAGAAGTTTGGAAGCTTTGAACACAATCAACAAGTGTTTGGAAAAACTTTGCAGGACTTAAGCAATCGCATGGCAGCCCAGGAAAACAAACTTGCTGGCATAGAGTCCCAGTATGGATGGGCTTTTCAGGACATAAGCACGCAAATAGCTGCACAAGTGACTTTACCCTCTGGGCAACCGCCACCAGCTAGCCCACCTATGTTGCCCCATTCAGATTTAATGGTGATCGCGACAAATTTCGTGGCTTTGTGAATCAATGTATGCTATATTTTGATGTGCATGCTGACCATTTTCCTACTGATAGATCCAAAGTATTGTGTGTAATAATGCTACTGACCTCACGAGCGCTCGCCTGGGCGAATCCGATGATTGAGTCTCGTGACCCACGGTTAAATGACTTGGATGATTTCTTGGCCACTATAGCATTAATGTTTGATGACCCTAATCGCCGTGCAACCGCTGAATCTGCTTTGTTGTCTTTACGCCAGGCTAAACATTCTGTTATTGAGTATGCCACTGAATTCAGGAGATTGGCGGTAGATACCGATTGGGACAGTTATGCACAATTGCCTATTTTTAAAAGGGGTCTGTCTAGTATTATAAAAGATGAACTAGCTCGTTCAGAGTCACCACAAGAACTAGAGACATTTATACAGCATTGTGTGCGCATAGACATTCGCATTACTGATCGTAGACAGGAGAAATTTGCTGCATATAACCGTATTTCTAACTTTTCCCTTCCTTCCAAAGAGCCTGCAGGTAAAACATCTCGGGAAGTGGAGGAGGTGCCCATGCAAATTGATTCCATTCAGAGACGCGAGATCAATGAGCGCTGGGAGCATCGCCTTCGTGAAAGTCTATGTTTCTACTGCGGCCAGTCTGACCACCTTTTGATCAATTGTCTTAAGTGTCCTAGACGGCCTAACAAGGTGCTAGCTGCATTAGGGGAGTATGACAACTGTGATGATGAATCTGACATCTCTGAATGTAGCCTGCCTTTAAACGCTGTATTCCATTCACTTTCTATGACTTCACCCCCCAAGGAGCTGAAGGAAAAGAACTCTCACTGTTCTCTCCCTATTAAGATCCTGTGTTCAGGAAAGTAGATTTCCAGTTCAGCTATGATGAGCCTCTCCAATTACCATGGAAACAGTGGATGGGTCACCTTTGATCTCTGGGCCTGTGGATCAGGAGACCGTACCCCTTGAAATTTTGTTGGAGCCTAATCATCAGGAGCAACTTTCATTCTTGCTAATTTCTTCTCCTCATTTTCCTGTGATTTTAGGCATTCCTTGGTTGCGTTCTCAGAACCCAATTATCAACTGGGAGACAAAGGAGATTATCTTTCCAACAAGGAGCAACTGAGCGTTAACAGAAGCTGTCCCTGAGTCCACGGCTACGGAACCACATGTACAGGTATCTTCTTTACCTCCAGCATATAAAGAGTTCTCTGACCTCTGTGACAAGAAGAATGCAGATCAACTTCCTCCACACAGGCATTATGACTGTTCCATTGAGTTGCTTCCTGAGGCAGATATTCCTTTTGGTCACGAATACCCTTTGGTGGCACCTGAGCTTCAAGCCTTAAAGGAGTATATTGATGAAAATCTGGCCAAAGGCTTCATACGTCCTTCTTCCTCACCAGCAGGGGCACCCATTTTTTTTTTTAAAAAAGAAGGATGGGACCCTGAGGCCCTGTGTTTCCTATCGGGAACTCAATAAGGTAACCGTACGAAACCATTACCCTTTGCCTCTGATTCCTGAATTACTGGAAAGAGTCTGCCACGCTAAGGTGTTCTCTAAGCTGGATCTTCGTGGGGCTTATAATTTGGTGCGTATTCGTCCAGGGGATGAGTGGATGACAGCATTCAGATGCCGGTATGGACACTTTGAATCTCTTGTGATGCCCTTCGGGCTTTGTAACGCCCCTGCAGCATTTCAACACCTTGTTAATGACATCTTCAGAGATTTGTTGGACCAGTTTGTGGTGATCTATTTGGACGATATACTAATCTTTTCTGACTCTCTACAGGAACATGAAGAACATGTCAAAACTGTTTTAAGACGTCTGAAAGAGAACCAACTGTATATCAAGCCAGAGAAATGCGAGTTTCATCATTCTGAGATACAGTTCTAGGGTTATATCATCTCTCCCCAGGGGCTGAACATGGAATCTGGTAAGATTCAGGCTATCCTGGACTGGCCGGCACCCAAGAACGTTAAGGAGGTCCAACGTTTTATTGGTTTTGCAAATTTCTACAGATGCTTCATTCAAATTTTTTCTGATATTGGCCGTCCCATTACTTGCTTGACAAAGAAGGAAAAGCCATTTAAGTGGTCATCACAGGATCAAGAAGCTTTTGATCAGCTGAAGATCTGTTTCACATCAGCACCGCTGTTGATACACCCAGATCCAACACATCCTTTCATTGTGGAGGTGGACGCTTCTGATAATGCTTTGGGGGCTATTCTCTCCCAAAGAACTGGAGAGAAGGGTCTGCTACATCCTTGTGCTTTCTTTTCCCGTAGACTAACCACAGCAGAGAAGAATTACGACGTGGGAGACAAGGAATTGCTGGCTATTATTGCGGCTTTCAAAGAATGGAGGCATCATCTGCAAGGAGCTGCACAACAGATCATAGTGCTAACTGACCATCGCAATCTAGAGTTCCTTAGATCCGCTAGATGTCTTTCTCCTCGTCAGGCTCGTTGGAACTTATTCTTAAATCAATTTAACTTTGTTATCTCGTACCGTCCAGGTTCTCGTAATGGGAAGGCTGATGCTTTATCCCGAATCCATGCTGCGGATTCCATACCTGGAGCCCCGTCCAAGACCATTCTATCTGATGCCAATTTCATTGGAGTTATCCACGATCAGGACTTGTGGAAGGAGTGCAGGGAGGCCTATGAAGGTGATGTATTTCTGGCCAACCCACCTGTGGATATTAATCTTGTCTTTAAGGGTGGCATGTGGTTCAGAGATCGACGTATCTACGTCCCGGAGGTCGTCCGTCTGCAGGTCCTCAAGTTGGTACATGACTCCAAGTTGGCTGGTCACAGGGGGGTACAGAAGACACAAGAGTTCCTGAGCCGATTCTTCTGGTGGCCAACTTGCCTGAAGGATACCAAGGACTATGTTCTCTCTTGTGAGGTATGTGCCCATTACAATACTCCTCATGTGGCACCTACGGGTCTTCTACAACCATTACCTGTTCCATCCCGCCCTTGGGGGTCTATATCAATGGACTTTATTGTGGAGCTGCCTACATCGGGGGGCATGAATACAATCATGGTGGTAGTTGATCGCCTGACTAAAGCTGCTCATTTTGTTCCATGCACCGGCCTCCCCTCTGCTAAAGATACAGTGAACTTGGTTATACAGAATGTCTTTCGGTTGCATGGGGTGCCAGATGAGATCATCTCTGACCGTGGAGTACAGTTCACTTCAAGATTCTGGAAGGGGTTTTGCTCTGCACTCAATATTAATGTCTGTCTCTCTTCTGCTTACCATCCCCAGACAAATGGTCAGACTGAGCGTACCAACCAGACACTGGAACAATATCTAAGATGCTATGTCAGCCATCTCCAGGATGATTGGTTGGAGTTGTTGCCATTAGCCGAATTTTCATATAATAATTCTCAGAGCGCCTCCACTAAATTTACACCTTTCTTTGCCAATCTGGGTTATCATCCGTGCATTTTACCTAGGTCTCCAATTAATTCTCCGGTTCCAGCAGTGGAGAAAAGGCTGACTGTGATGAGACAAAATCTGGAGGTTCTGAAGGAATCCCTGACCACGGCTCAAGAACGTTATAAGAGATCGGCTGATAGATTCCGTAAACCTGCACCCATGTTCAAGGTAGGAGATTCCGTGTGGTTAGCAACTAAGAATCTGAAGTTAAATGACCCTTCACAAAAACTTGGACAGAAATTCATTGGCACTTTCAAGATCAACGGTATTGTGAGCTCTGTGGCATGCCGGCTGAAGCTACCTAGGACAATGAAGGTACACCCAGTTTTTCATGTATCTTTACTAAAGCCTGTAGCTCCTAATACCTTCCAGGGATGTGTTGTGCCACCTCCGCAGCCTGTGGTGATTGATGGGCAAGAACAATTCGTGGTGGAGGAAATTATTGATTCCAGGATTCACAGGAATCGCCTCCAATATCTGATAAGATGGCAGGGATATCCTCCTTAGGAAGACTCTTGGGAACCTGTGGAAAACATCAATGCCCAACAGAAGATTTCTCGTTTTCATCAGAGATTCCCTGAGAAACCAGGTCCAGGATCGTACTGAGGCCGCTTCTAAGGAGGGAGTAATGTCAGGACTCTGAACATTTTTTACCTTTTGTGCATTACTGCCCTTTTCCAACATGGCGTCTTTGGTCTCATGTGCACTTGTCTTCCTGCTATAAAACTCCTCCCCAGCCTTCAGTCTGTGCTAGATTATTCTGCTTTGCATCCAGCTCCTGATTACTCCCTGGCCTTGCACCTGCACCTGCTCCTGTGAACCTGTGTTGGAGATCCTGCCACTCTGCTCTGAGTTCCTGCTGCATACACCAGTGTTCAGTAATCCTCCTTCATCTGCTGCTCGTGTTACTTCCATCTGCATTTGCTGGACATGTAAGCTGTTTCTGCTCTGCAAAACCTGAGACTATTAACCAGGCCTCCCTTGTTGAGCTAAGATATGATTTGAACTGCCTAATTCATATCTATCTGTGTCTGGACTAAGTCAAGGATCTACTCGTGTCAAGTTTCCTCAAGTATAACTGTGCTTCATAGACTTTCTGTTTGTTTGCATCTACCTCTGAAGTTTCCTATTGACTGCTAAGCTGCGTTTATTATTTGCACCAAGTGTTGTGGACTTGAGTTTCTCTCTGCACCTGCTTGAATCACCGTGTGATAATATAAACTTTACCACTTATAAAACTGTGTCCTGTTGTCTTGATCCGCGCAAAGAGTCTCCTGAATTATCCCCTATAATTATTACAGAAGGATTAAAAGAAGCACAGGAGAGTGAAGAACTAGGCGGAGTCTGCGACTGACCTTCCTCCATGCTGAAGCGCAGATACTGATAGCCGAAAGACCGAGATTGTAGGGGTAACTCTTGACCCCCCGGCAGAAACCAGCGGACAGCAGATTGCAAGTCACCTGTCCACCATAAAAACCTGAAGGCACAGTAACTCATAGAGCCCATGCCGTGATAGAGATCCTGTAAAAAGGCTTGCGTTACCTATCATGCGGGTTAATGTCCAACATAAAGAGGGACAGAGAGAACGTGAGGACCTTTTGAGAGGCTTAAGGCTTCAAGGGACTGCAACACAGCACTAGAAGGAAGGCTTTCAACCCCACCTGGTTAGGGGGATTCCAAGTTCGCTTCCAAGCTGGCCGGACCATAGCAGTACCTGTGAATCAGTACCCTGACTTGCGGCTGCCTGAACTCTACAGTAAAAAGGTAAAGAGACTGCAACATTGAGTCCTCTGTTTATTTCTGGTACCACACCATCTTCGCCATTCACACCGGGAGACCCAGCTTCACCTGTGGGAAGCTATAACATCCCAGCTACCATAACATCACCCCAGTGGACCCCTTTAAGCAGCGTCGGTCATCCCTGACCGAATACCACAGGTGGCGTCACAAACATTTTATTATTTCACAAACCCCCTTAAAGACTTTTCCCTTAACATGAGCGCCCAGGGCCACAGACTGGGTCACCGCCGCCATGACACATCCCTTAAAGTACCAGACCTGGTACCGAGTACACCTAGGCCCTGGCGCGTGTTTCACTTACACCATACTTCACAGTATCCTGCAGACACTTATTATTGGACTGTTTTCCAACCCTCTCATGATTAAACTGACTTCTGTTGACTCATCCGTTAATAGCACTGTGGAGAAACGGGGTCAGTGGGTGCTCTCGTCCGCTGGCCCGGCTGTCTTTAGCAAGACTGCATGGACCACGGCTTATACCATTGAACGCCCGCTCTATCTCCCAGTGGGCAATACACTACACAGACAACACAGGGTTAAGGTAAAACAGTGTGGAAATACTTTATTGAACCACAGCACACAATAGCAAACAGAACAATCCCCCCCATGGCTGGAATTGCTTGGTTAGATGGGCGCATATAAAAGATCACTGTGTCTCCACATATTTCCAGTATGACATGATGTCAGAGCTCCCAGGGTCACATGGGCGCATATAAAAGATCACTGCTTCTCCATGTATTTCCAGTATGACATGATGTCAGAGCTCCCAAGGTCACATGGGCGCATATAAAAGATCACTGCGTCTCCACGTATTTCCAGTATGACATTATGTCAGAGCTCCCAGGGTCGCTATTCCATCTGTGGATGCACGCACAGAGAAAAGGTAACGACAGGCATAGGGAGTTGACCAAGAACTGTCCATAGAATCCATACAAGGCCCAAAGCCAGTTGACACGATATCAGAGCTCCCAGGGTTGCTACTCCATCTGTGGATGCACGCACAGAGAAGAAGTATTGACAAGCATAGGGAGATGACCAAGAACTGTCCATAGAGTCCATACAAGGTCCAAAGCCAGTTGATACGAGAGTCACCACCTTGCTTATCTGACCATCTCCATGGAACCAGGCGACCAGCGGGTCCCAAACCTGGCTTTCTCCAAACATATCCATGGTTCAGAGATGGTCACTGGATCAGATCTGTTTCCTTCCAACCAGAGCCGAAAACCCCTAGGTTGTTTCCTATAGAATCATAGATCAGTGTCCCTCGTGATGGTGCCATGATGAATTTACTGCAGTCCTTTCTCTTGTTTGTTGGGTGGTTTGCAGAATGTCTGGCTGGTAGCTCTGTTACTTCAGTCTCCCAGGATGTGATCTCTGAGTCTTTTTATACCCAAGGCATGTAAGCTATTTTTAGAATTACCCCGTGTCTTTCAGTCCAGCATCAAGATAAGGTAAACAATGGTGATGGGATTAAGTAGCACTATTAGCCTATAAGCACACATCAATAAACAAATCTTGACACACTCAATGTACAGTCACTATTACAGACTTACACAGTATGTTAGATAGTATATCAGTTGGCAAGTCTGTCTTCTTGACCCACCAGACATAAACACTTGAATTCACAAGCCAATATACAGACAAAAAGCCAGCTCTTTTGGTTTTGCAAAAACATGGTTGTCTGGGAAATTAAGATACAATCTGGTTTCTTTACAAGCACTTTTTCCCATTTTCTGAACTCCAGTTCCTATGTTTTTCTGCGTAATTGAATGACTTCGCCTTTTTTCCATGTGGAAGTTATAACCTTTTGGGTGAAATTCTTTCTGAAAACCATTTCTGGTTTCTCCCAGCAGATGAATGTTGCTTGTTCTCATTGTTTTCTGGCATTTATGAGTTGATGGCACAGCTGGACATTTTCTGATTTCATAGGGAAGTGTGTGTGATGTATCTTTCTTCTGTTGAAATAAGTATTTATGGTGAAAAGTTGCCCATTTCTTGGCGCTTCTTCAAAAAGCTGGAATACCACATCTTGAACTCCTAGTCTGCTTTGAATTCTTTGCCTGAGAGAGACTCTAATGATGCAATATCACTAACTTGCGTCTTGCTGCTCCACTCAGTCCTGCCATGGTTTATGACCTGTATATCAAACTGTTTTCCAAAACAAAATAGAACTTTTTGGGTTAACTGCAAAATTCTATTATGGAGGAAAACTAACAATGCTCATCTCTCAGAAAACACCATCCCTACTGTCAAAAATGGTGGTGGCAGCCTCATGCTGTGAAGATGCTTTTATTCAACAGTGCCAGGAAAGAAGGTCAGAATCGATGTGCTAGGTCTATTTTGCAAAGATGAATGGACATACCCCAAAAGACTTGCAGCAGTAATTGCAGTGAAAGGTGGTCCTACAAATTATTGACACAATTACAAATACATGTCACAATTTTCTGATATATATTTTTAAAATATATGTTAACTCTGATATTTTGCCTGTACGTCCACCTCTTGGCTTTTGAATGGATAGACGGACTGCGTTTCGTATTCTTCCAACTGTCATGGCACTCACATGATGCAGTTTTGCAATTTTCTTAGCCAATGTGCTGGTTGATGCTGTTTCTTGTTTCATGTAAAATCTTCTTCATGGCTGCTCCTCAAATTTATGTGTGACATATCCAATATGATTGTCTATAAAACATTGTTACCCTTTTGCCTGTCAGTATTATTGTATAATAAAACTCATTCTAGACAAAGTCAGTGTGACAAGCTAAGTAAAGATATGTAGGTATTTAATTATTATTATTATTATAGTTCTTTAGTTATTTATTTTTTTCTATTCCTAGAGAACCCTTTTAAAACTAATATCCCACAATTGTTACTTTGAGGAAATGTTACCACTCCTAGTGAGTGTTTTAGTAACTTCTTTCATTCCTTATTATATAACAATTCTGGATCATCATTTGTAGTTGCTCCATGTTGTGCCATTTCGCTCTTATTCCTTCTGTATACTTATAAGAAAATTTACTACTGTGTGTTAAAGTTTTCTTTGTCAGATGCATCCCTATTCCGGCTGATACTGGCAGCACTGATTGGTCAGTGTCAGACTGTTTAGGAACATTATCCTAACTGGTAATATCCAGGTGTCAATTTACTTACACATTTTAGGAAGAATAGTAGAAACATCAAAACTCAGTTTTTACAAAACATAATACAATATTATTATGAAATGAACAATTGGAATAAATACAGTGCTAAACAGACCCATCAGGAAACCTGACTGATCTTCTCTAAGAGAATGATGGAACAGAAGATTTTAGCTGTGATATCCTCTTGAGAATGATTTGAAGCAAAAGTCTTTGATAACTAAACTAGAGGTTTCTGAGTCTCAAATCTCACTACATAGCAGCTCTTTCAATACACTGATACTGGGTATTCTGGTTATTGTGTGTCATTACATATCACAGTATACATTTGGAAAAAGCAAAGAAGTCTTTGATTAGTGGTGTTATATGGCATCATGTGAATATATAATCTGGACTTGTTGAGCTGTACAGGGAAGAGACATTTTTAATTTGGTTATTTTTATTTTGAGACCATCTCTTTAACCCCTTCAGCCCCGAGCCTGTTTTCACTTGCCACTTTATGAGGTAGGTAATAACTCTGGAACGCTTCAACAAATCCTAGTGATTCTGATAGTTTTTTCATGACATATTGTTCCTAATATTAGTGATAAACTTAGATCAATACTGCATCGGGGCCTGGAGGTGGAAAAGGGTCCAGCAGTGCGGCTAACACAGAGGGCAATCTGGCCTCTTTATCTGGCCCCCCGAGGCTCTGGGAGGACCCTAGCCAGATTGCCCTCATATGTGGTAGGCAGGGAATGATCCCTGCAGCTCCGCTGCCAACAGGAGAAAATGGCAGTGAAGCGGAGCTGCAGGGATTTTTCCCGCTTCCTGCCCCCACTGGTGAGAAAGCTGCCAGCGACAAAGATGCTACGGCTGCCGGTGAACATGCAGAGAGGTGAGTGGTGCTCTGTGTATGTATGTGTGTATGTGGGGCTACTGCGGACTGTGCAGAGAGGTGAGTGGTGCTGTGTGTGTGTGACGTGCGGAGAGGTGAGTGGTGCTTTGTGTGTGTATGTGTGTAGGTGATGGAGAGGGCAGTGATAAGTATGCTGGGGAGAAAGCATGATAGAGGTGGTAGAAAGGGCAATGATGGAGGTGATGATGGAGGTGGTGGGGAGAAGGCAATGATGGAGGTGATAGAGAGTACAATGATGGGGTAGTGGGGGAGAAAGCAATGATATAAGTGGTGGAAAGGGCAGTGATGGGGTAGTGGGGTGAAAGCAATGATAGAGGTGGTGGAAATGGCAATGATGTGGTGGTGGGGAAGAAGGCTATGATGTAGGTGGTGGAGAGGACAATGATGGGATGGAGGGGAGAACAATGATGGAGGTGGTGGAGAGGGTAATGATGGAGGTGGTGGACAAGGCAATGATGGGAAGGACAATTATTGAGGTGGTGGAGAGGGCAATGTTTTGGATGATGGAGAGGGCAATGATGGAGGTGTTGGAAAGCGCAATGATGGGGTGGTGGGGAGGGCAATGATTGAGGTAGGGGAGAAGGCAATGATGGGGTGGTGGAGAAGACAATGATGGGGTGGTGGAGAGGGCAATGATGGAGGTGGGGGAACGGTCAATGATGGGATGCATGGGGGAGGACAATGAAGGATGTGAGGGATTGGGATGGGAGGAAGGGGGACTTATAATGGACTTACGAACTGAAAGAGGAGGATGTTAGATATGGATGTAAAATGATTTGGTTGGTGGAGGAGGGTGCTAAGCTCCTGATAGTGTCCTCTTCCATCTTGCAATTCATTGTGATGCTATTGGGGACTTAAAATTTATTGGGGATTGAGAGAGGAGGCGATAATGAGCATAGGACCCTTTATAATGAATTGAAAGGTGGGAGAAGATGCTGTCATGGACTTCCAAATTCATTTTGATGCTATCAAGTACTTTTAAGAATGGGGTGGGACACAGGACAGGGACTAAGGCTATGTGCACATGTTCAGGATTTGCTGGAGAAAATTCTGCTGCATATCCTAATGTGTAGGCATGAAAAAAGTTACGGTACATAAAATACATTTATTTTTTTTCCACATTTTTGCCATGCTTTTGTTACATATTTTTCCCCATTAGCACAGGTGAAATATGGTGCAAGAATTGACATTATTAAAAACATACAAGAAGCAAAATAAGCAAAAACCCTGCTTTCACGAAATAACTAAAAAGCAAAAGTGCATTTAAAATGATTTAAAATAGCATAAAAGTCTTCCCACCGCGACAAGGTGACTCTGATCGGGAGGTCCTACACTTTTATTGAAAATCTTACCCTGTGTCAAAGTTGACCTCAGTGTGTGAATTAGGGCAGACAAAAGGACCTGGTCCCAACTAGTGGACACCAGTAAGGGGAAGACTTTAAATGTAATTTCCAGCCCAGGAAAGCGAGGCCACACCCTAGCTTGCACAAAATGCAAAAATACAAAGAAAAAACACACAAAAAGTGAGCTTGGTTTGAGTTGGTATACATGCAGCACATTAATGCATGCTCACATTGGCCATAAAACATGTACTGTAGAAGAAACAAAATAAGCAAAAACCCTGCTGTTACTAAATAAGTTAAAAGCAAAAGTGCATTTAAATAACACAGAGTTCTTAGTAATACTGTTTTTGATCAAAAACAGCATAAAAGCCATCCCACCGTGACAAGGTGACTCTGATCGGGACAGTCCTACACTGTCTAATATTAAAAACCTTACCCTGTGTTAAAGTTGACCTCAGTGTGTGAATAAAGGCAGACAAAAGGACCTGGTCCCAATCAGTGGACACCAGAATGGTTTGGGGTATGTGGCCGCAGTCTTGGCAGGAGTTATCACAAAATGGATAATTAACCCTTTGATTTTTCACTAACAATTCTACTATATAAACGGTTACCAGAATGATACTATGACTGGACCTTATAGGTTTCTATAGCAGCATGATTAGTTAAGATATCTTATCAGGATTATACAGTAGATTGCCTAACTTGAATCTTTGTTCTACCATGTTGCTATTTTCTTAATCACGTTGATACTATAATATACTGGTATTTCGTTTATTTACTATATAATCCTAGCCATAGCCTCCGGCCACTACTTACTTGTCACCTTTTTGGATCTGAAACTTTGTGTACCCATATATACAAAAATATTTTAATCATTTTGTGTATATTATATTCTTAAAAAAATATTTTTCTACAAATAAAATTGTATATTGTAGTATGTAATGACTAGTGTTGAGCATTCCGATACTGCAAATATCGGGTATCGGCCGATATTCGCTGTATCGGAATTCCGATACCGAGTTCCGATATTTTTGTGATATCGGAATCGGAAGTTCCTATAAGTTCCCAGGCGTGTGCGGTGCGTATGGTTCCCAGGGTCTGGAGGAGAGGAGACTCTCCTTCAGGCCCTAGGATCCATATTCATGTAAAAAATAAAGAATAAAAATAAAAAATATGGATATACTCACCCCTCGGACGGACCCTGGACCTCAGCGGTGCAACCGGCAGCCTCCGTTCCTAAGAAGTCAGAGGGGTGAGTATATCCATATTTTTTATTTTTATTCTTTATTTTTTACATGAATATGGATCCCAGGGCCTGAAGGAGAGTTTCCTCTCCTTCAGACCCTGGGAACCATCCAGGATCACTTCCGATATTTGTGTCCCATTGACTTGTATTGGTATCGGGTATCGGTATCGGCGATATCCGATATTTTTTGGATATTGGCCGATCCAATCCGATACTGATACTTTCAAATATCGGAAGGTATCGCTCAACACTAGTAATGACTCAGATCCTCCTTTTGTAAGAAAATTCAGCATCAGAGTCAATATTTTTATGGGTACTGTGATTATTTGAGACTGGTACTGTGTATCTCACTTGTGATATAGTAAGTATTTAAAAGTATTTAAAATTCGGCTATTTGGATGACAGTTTTTTTCACACAGACTGAGTAAGTGTCAGAAAAAAAAATCACCACATCTTCCATATTGTGGATTAGATTCCCCCATTAAATGATATGAACATGAAAAAAAGAAAAGATCCCATACAGATCCAGTAACACATGAAACTGTAAAACTGTAAGTGTACATGCACATTCTAAACTGTTTATGTGTAAATATGAATCCCACACTGAAATAAAATATGGACACACAAAAGGCACATGGATATCACATGGATGTCAGCCAGAGATAAAATACGGACACATGAGATAGCACATGGACAATACAAATGAAAATCAGATCATTTTTATAGGCTCTTTGAACTCGTCCTAAAATGCAGCACATGCATCATTATTTAATTGCGTGCATGTGGTCTACAAATCGTAACAAAAAAGATGTCTTCACTTTTTATTTGGATGTGTAACACAGGAAATGTCTGTGTGAAGTCAATGAAAAAAAAGATAGGACTTCTGCGAGAAAAGGTATGTGTGAATAAAGCCTTAACAGGGTTTTCTCATGTTCATAAGCAGTTAAAATTGCAAAATGCTTGTAAGAACACACAACTGTATCATTTACTGCTTGTGAAAAATGATATCTCAAATAATGGATGGATTTTTTAATTTATATTTTACAGCTTGTTACAGGACATTGGTGCATCCTATCCGAGGTGGCCGATATCCTCGGTAAGGAGCAGAGAGCTTGCAAGTGCTGACTTGTAGCTTGCCCAATCCTGCAATCTGACCAGCTTCAGCGTGTCTATGCCTCTCTGAAACTGCAGAGGCAAAGCGCACATTTTGGATTAGCGACTCAGCTGAACTGTCAATTATTGCACTTCCCCCTGGAGACAGGAAGTTGTGAGGTTGGGAGCTGAAGATGAATGATAAGAAAACCTCTTTAATGGGGGAAAATATTCTTAATAAAGAATTACAGTACATATTTTATGTCCACGGTGATTCATCTTCAGTGCAGTCTTTTCTATTAACTATTTATGACTGGCTTATTTTCTAACACTTCGTTATTTAATCACTTCCTGCTAAAGTCAATTTTCATATTTGCACTTTTGTCCCCACCATCTTTTGTAAGTCATAACAATTTTAGCTTTCCGTCACCATAGTCATATCAAAGCTTGATTTTTGCAGGACAAGTTGTACTTTTGAGTTACACCAAATACGGTGAAATCATGAAAAATTTGCCATTTTATTTTGGGTTTCGTTTTTACCCTTTCATTGGTAAAAATTACCTGGTAAGATGTTTTACCAAGTCAGTTTGATTATCTACCAAAGTTATACACTTTTTTTAATTAAGCGGAGAAAGAAAATTCGTAAATTTGTAAAAAAAATAACATGAGGTCTTGTTTTTTGCATGGGCTGTCCTTTTTATTGATGCTAACTTGAGGTTCATATGATATTTGTTTTTCATTGTAGTTTTTGAGTTGTGAAGTGACCAAAAATGGCATATTTCGCATTTAGATTTTTTTCCTTTTTCGGCATTTATTGTATGGGTTAACAAATTTAATAAGGTTTGTGTATAATTAATAATTACTATAATTGTATAATTCGTGTAACACAACCGACATCTGATGGGTATATTGTGGGCTCATCTCTTGACATGCGGACATATGTGCGGACCGAAGTTAAAGGGGTTGTCTACTACTCAGACAACGCCCTTCTCAATCTAGGACCTGGGACCGTCCAACACACAGGCATGTGTGTTGTGGATTCTGTTTTTGGGCTCCCTCTGGTGGTTACAACTGGTACTGGGTGACTTTGGTGGGTTGCGGTCTCTGGTTTCCACCTGTCCATCAGAGGCTGGGTGTTTCCTATTTAACCTGGCTTTCCTGTCATTCCCTTGCCGGCTATCAATGTATCAGTGTGTCTCTGTTACCTTTGTTTCCTGCTCCTAAAGTCTTCAAGACAAGCTAAGTCTGGATTTCCCTGTTTCATGTTTGCTTTCATGTTTTTAGTCCAGCTTGCAGATATGTAATTCTCTGCTGCTGGTTGCTCTAGTGGGCTGAAATTACCACTCACGTACCATGAGTTGGCACATGAGTTCAAGTAATTTCAGGATGGTATTTTGAAGGGTTTTTAAGCTGACCGCGCAGTTCACCTTTTGTATCCTCTGCTATCTAGCTTAAGCGGGCCTCATTTTGCTGAATCTGTTTTCATAACTACGTTTGTGCCTTCCTCTCATTTCACCGTCATTATATGTGGGGGGCTGCTATTTCTGTGGGAATATTTCTCTGGAGGCAAGATAGGTCTGTGATTCTTCTGATAGGGGAAGCTAGATCTCCGGCTGGCACGAGACGTCTAGAGTCCCCGCAGGAACGTTCCCCGGCTACTGTTAGTTGAGTGTTGAGGTTCAGGGTCGCGGTCAGCTCAGGTTCCATCACCCTAGAGCTCGTCCTGGTTTTGCCCGTGTTATGTTTACAAATTTCCTGCCATTGGGAACATGACACATGTGGCCTGTCCAGGTGCTATTCAGGACGTTCGTCCAACACCCAGGCCACCAGGTCCAAATCCCCACCA
This sequence comes from Ranitomeya variabilis, assembly GCF_051348905.1. Lineage (NCBI taxonomy): Eukaryota > Metazoa > Chordata > Amphibia > Anura > Dendrobatidae > Ranitomeya > Ranitomeya variabilis. The sequence continues at coordinate 459,812,107 of NC_135236.1, forward strand.
CGTCCTATCAGGGAGATAGCTCTCCAGGACCTACAGCACAGACCATTCACGTCAACACTCAGAGATCATTTGACCAGACCTCAGTCACATTATATATTTGTAACCACTCCCATAGATGGGTGGTGGTGTGGGTGTGGCTAGTCCAACCCGCCCATCTCTCATAACTAGCCCTGCCAGCCTCCCTTAATAATTATACCAACAACTATAATTGTGGGACTACAGGTCCTAGAACAACAACATTGCTTTAAGCTGACAGTGCAGAGTATCTTCCTCTGCGACCCACATACCGGCCATTCACAATAATGCCAGACTTTGTCTCACCGTCTCATTAATTCTTATGATTGCCATGCATTCCTATTGCCTCAATATGCCTCCATGCTTATTCTGGGAAGACCATGCAGTTGCCCCCTACCTGTAACAGGGATCACTGCATCACAGTGTGTGTGCGGAGAAGATGTGCAGGCTGTGTGTGTGTGTGCGGGTGTTAGTGTGTATCTGTGTGTGTGTGCGTGGGTGTGCGGGGCTGTATGTGTGTGTGCGGGGCTGTGTGTAGACAGGCATCGTTCGATTGGACTACTAGTCCCATCTGGCTATGCCTGCTACAGTGACAGCTAGCCAGATTATGGGACAGTAGTAGTCCCATCATCCAGTTACTGTGTTCAAGTGTAAAAAAACAAACAAAAAAACACACATATACAGTACATGCATATAGACATATAGTACATACAACATACAGTGCATGCATATAGACATACAGTACATACATATAGACATACAGTTCTTACAACACACAGTACATACTCACCAGTCACCTAGTCCCCGAAGCCCTCGACCACTTGTAAAAAATTTAAAAAATAATAAACCAACAATATACTCCCTGATCCGATGCAATCCATTTAATAACGAGTGTTCCACAACGATCTCCAGTGGAGAGCTGCCACATCAGCTTATGCGACCACTTTCCAGGGGCTCTGGGATGCAATGACAAAAGGTGTCCTTCTGCACTGTATCACTGTCACTTGCGGCACCACTGCGTGGGAAAATTCTTGTGCAGAAGTGCCGTAAAGTGAGAGGCCATTGAACCCTCAGTGATAACACTGCTGGAGCCATTGTCTCCTGTCAGTGTGTTTCGGGAGGCCCTATACAGTGGTCACATCTCTTGATGTCACAGCTGTATAGAGGAGATCATCGTGGGACACTCGTTATTAAATGGACTGCGTTGGACTAGGGAGTATACTGTTGGTTTATTATTTTTAATTTTTTGCAGGTGATCGATGGCTACAGAGAATTATACGTGGTTGTAAGTATGGTGAAATTAAGAATATTAGAATACTTTCTTCTTTCTGTGTCTTTATTTAACTCTTTCACTACTATAGGATTAGTAATGGATAGGTGTCTCACCGTCTCATTAATTCTTATGATTGCCATGCATTCCTATTGCCTCAATATGCCTCCATGCTTATTCTGGGAAGACCATGCAGTTGCCCCCTACCTGTAACAGGGATCACTGCATCACAGTGTGTGTGCGGAGAAGATGTGCAGGCTGTGTGTGTGTGTGCGGGTGTTAGTGTGTATCTGTGTGTGTGTGCGTGGGTGTGCGGGGCTGTATGTGTGTGTGCGGGGCTGTGTGTAGACAGGCATCGTTCGATTGGACTACTAGTCCCATCTGGCTATGCCTGCTACAGTGACAGCTAGCCAGATTATGGGACAGTAGTAGTCCCATCATCCAGTTACTGTGTTCAAGTGTAAAAAAACAAACAAAAAAACACACATATACAGTACATGCATATAGACATATAGTACATACAACATACAGTGCATGCATATAGACATACAGTACATACATATAGACATACAGTTCTTACAACACACAGTACATACTCACCAGTCACCTAGTCCCCGAAGCCCTCGACCACTTGTAAAAAATTTAAAAAATAATAAACCAACAATATACTCCCTGATCCGATGCAATCCATTTAATAACGAGTGTTCCACAACGATCTCCAGTGGAGAGCTGCCACATCAGCTTATGCGACCACTTTCCAGGGGCTCTGGGATGCAATGACAAAAGGTGTCCTTCTGCACTGTATCACTGTCACTTGCGGCACCACTGCGTGGGAAAATTCTTGTGCAGAAGTGCCGTAAAGTGAGAGGCCATTGAACCCTCAGTGATAACACTGCTGGAGCCATTGTCTCCTGTCAGTGTGTTTCGGGAGGCCCTATACAGTGGTCACATCTCTTGATGTCACAGCTGTATAGAGGAGATCATCGTGGGACACTCGTTATTAAATGGACTGCGTTGGACTAGGGAGTATACTGTTGGTTTATTATTTTTAATTTTTTGCAGGTGATCGATGGCTACAGAGAATTATACGTGGTTGTAAGTATGGTGAAATTAAGAATATTAGAATACTTTCTTCTTTCTGTGTCTTTATTTAACTCTTTCACTACTATAGGATTAGTAATGGATAGGTGTCTTATTGACGCCTCTCCATTACTAACCAGGCTTAATGTCACCTTACAATCAAAGGTGACATTAACCCCCTATTACCCCATATGCCACCGCTACAGGGCAGTGGGAAGAGAGAGGCTAAGTGCCAGAATTGGCGTATCTTACTGAAGCATCATTTCTGGGGCGGCTGGCGGCTGGCATTTGTAGCCGGGGGCCAATATACATGGCCCCTCTCTAGGCTTTGAATATCTGCCCCCAGCTGTTTGCAAAGCCTTTTCTGGCTATTAATTATAGGGGGACCCCACACCCCCTTTTCTAATAGCAAATAAAGGCTAAATATACAGCTGCGGGCTGACATTCATAGCTTGGGAAGCTCCATGGTTTTTAACCCCTTTCCAGGCTAGAATTATCTGCCCCCAGCTGTCAGCTTTCCCTCTCTGGTGCAGAAAATTGTGCAGAAACGCACGCCATTTTTTCCATTTTATTTTAAATTAAAGATATTGCATGCAGATTTTGTGTGTGTCTTTATTAAACTATTTATGTACCATTTTATTAGGTTCATTACTAAACATCAGCCTTGGTATTATCTATCTATGTATCATCTACAGTATGTAACAACCCTACTGGCATCACTGCATGGCCTCCCATCCCCCACCTGCTTTTCACACAAACTCACTCACTTCTCTGGTCCATGCTCTGAGTTCTTTCTGCTGCCAGCTTCATGCTGTGTGCCTCATGTCTGCTGCTAGCTCTGTGCATGCTCTGTCTGTGTGCACAGGGGGGCAGTTCCAGCAGTTCCTGTGTCTTATTGAGACTGTGTGCACCTTGCTAAGTGTCCCCGGCCCATTGCCATGAGGCTTCCTGTATTTCAGACTTCCCCACCCATTGGTGGGGGCCTGTGCAACTTACTCCCTCAGTCAGTTCTTAGCTGCTGAGGTGCCAGGTCTTGTCTCTGTGACTCTTGTGTCCGCCACCCAGTGGGGCGTTGTACCCTGGCCTGTGTCATGTGTTTGCCACCCAGTGGGGCTTCGTGCCCTGGCTTGTGTCCTTGTGTAGCCACCCAGTGGGGCTTCGTACCCTGGCCTGTGTCCTTGTGTAGCCACCCAGTGAAGCTTTGCACCCTGGCCTGTGTCCGCCACCCAGTGGGGCGTCGTACCCTGGCCTGTGTCCGTGTCTCTGTGCCTTGTCCCATTCCTGACTCTGTGTTAGTCTAGTCCTGTTCCTATGTCCATTTATATCCCTGTCTTGGTTTGCTCTGCACTCTGTGTCTTGCTCTGCTCTTGGCTCTGCACTCTGTCTTGCTTTGCTCTGCTCTTGGCTCTGCACCCTGTATCTTGCTTTGCTCTGCTCTTGGCTCTGAACTCTGTGTCTTACTCTGCTCTTGGCTCTGCACCCTGTGTTTTGCTTTGCTCCGCTCTGCACTCTGTGTCTTGCTCTTCTCTGCTCTTGGCTCTGCACCCTGTGTTTTGCTTTGCTCTGGACTCCGGTATGCACTCTGTGTCTTGTTTTGCTCTGCTCTCGGCTCTGCACCCTGTGTTGTGCTTTGCTCCGCTTTGCACTCTGTGTCTTGCTTTGCTCTGCTCTTGGCTCTGCACCCTGTATCTTGCTTTGCTCTGCTCTTGGCTCTGCACTCTGTGTCTTGCTCTGCTCTTGGCTCTGCACCCTGTGTTTTGCTTTGCTCCGCTCTGCACTCTGTGTCTTGCTTTGCTCTGCTCTTGGCTCTGCACCCTGTATCTTGCTTTGCTCTGCTCTTGGCTCTGCACTCTGTGTCTTGCTCTGCTATCAGCTCTGCACCCTGTGTTTTGCTTTGCCCCGCTTTGCACTTTGTGTCTTGCTTTGCTCTGCTCTTGGCTCTGCACCCTGTGTTTTGCTTTGCTCCGCTCTGCACTCTGTGTCTTGCTTTGCTCTGCTCTTTGCTCTGCACTCTCTGTCTTACTTTGCACTGCACTCTGTGTCTTGCTCTGCTCTCGGCTCTGCACTCTGTGTCTTGGCTTGCTCTGCTCTTGTCTCTGCACTCTGTGTCTTGCTGTGCTCTGCTTTCGGCTCTGCACTCTGTGTCTTACTTTGCACTGCACTCTGTGTCTTGCTCTGCTCTCGGCTCTGCACTCTGTGTCTTGGCTTGCTCTGCTCTTGTCTCTGCACTCTGTGACTCCGCTCTGCGGGTCTGCTCCTTGCGATTCCACCTGACTCTCCTGCTCTTGGCTCCGTCTCCTGCGTTTCTGTACTTGCCTCCGCCTCCCGCTCTTTGCTCCGTCTCCTGCATTTCTGTACTTTGCTCTGTCTCCTGCTCTTGGCTACAGCTCCTGTGTTTCTGTACTTGGCTCCATCTCCTGCTCTTGGCTCCACCTCCTGCGTTTCTGTACTTGGCTCTGCCTCCTGCTCTTGGCTCCGCCTCCAGCGTTTCTGTACTTGGCTCCGTCTCCTACTCTTGGCTCTGCCTCCTGCGTTTATTCATTTGGCTCCGCCTCCTGCTCTTGGCTCCGCCCCCGGTGTTCTGTACTTGACTCCGCCTCTTCCTCTTGGCTCCTCCTCCTGTGCTTCTGCTTTTCTCCACTCCTTGCGGTCTTTCTCTGCCTATTCGTAAGTCCTCCTGTCTGAACAGGTTCCTACCTGTTTTCATATATCTGCCTATATACAGGTCCCTACCAGTCCTGCCAGTGTACTAGTTCTGTCCGCCTGTCCTGCCAGAGCATCAGCCGTGCCCACCTGCCAGAGTATCAGCCATTCCTGCCAGTGTCTCTGTACCCATCTGCCTGCCTGTGTCCCAGCCATGCCCGCCTGTCTGCCAGAGTGCCAGCCGTGCCCGCTTGCCTGTTTATGTTCCGTTCCTCCGTTGGGATCAGCAGCCACAGCCAGACACCACCCTGGAGTGGTACCTGGTAGCTTCCTGCTGCACAAGTCTGACCTCACCATCAGAGGCTCTAGCGAATACCAAGGAAGCTACTTAGTTATGCCCCTTCCAGGATAGTCTGGTCTGTGGCACAGTGGGGCCACACCCCCAGATGCCCGCGCCAACCAGTCTGGGCGCGAGCGTGACACAATATCTATCTATCTATCTATCTATCTATCTATCTATCTATCTATCTATCTATCTATCTGTCTGTCTGTGTAAACATTATTCTTCAATGGAGTATGTAAAATAAGAGGTTGGACAAAGAAATGACATCACAATTCTTTTTTTTGTTAAATAATAGATCTTTATTTAGGTTACAAAAACGCAGACAAATCTGCATGAAAATCCGCAGCAAAAAATGCAGCAAAAATGGGCGGATTATTACCTGCATTTTCTGCCAAGAGATGCAGATTCTGTGCAGAAAATTCTGCAGACAAATCTGCAACGTGTGCACATACTCTTAGGGTATGTTTCCACGTTCAGGAAATGCTGCATAATTGACGCTGCGTAGAGCCGCAGCATCAAACCCGCAGCGTCCAGATGTTACAGCATAGTGGAGGGGATTTCATGATATCTTGTCCCCACTATGCGGTAAAACATTCAGGCGGCAGACCCGCGTAAACGGACATGCGGCGCGTCTTTTCAGAACACAGAACACATGTCTGTTTACAATGCGGTGATGCTCCATCGCGGCACCGTAAATTTACCATAGACAATCATTAGATGTGGTAAAACCGCATCTAATGTTTAGTCACATGCGTAGAAACTGCGTACCCGCAGCTTACTATGCATGTCTGCCGGCTCACCTGTCCCACTGCCGGAAATCCCTCTTATCACGAGAACTGCTGTGCACGTGACCGGGAGTTATTTCCGGTCACTAGTCAGCTGATCAGCTGATTGTGAGAACTCTGCAGTGTAGGTGATCGCTGGAGAGTTATCTCCGGTGATCATCTACAGGCTCTGCAACATCTGGATGTCAGGCATCCAGATGTAGCAGAGCCGGACTCATCTACACTGCGTGCACATACAACACACAACATACACCATACAACATACACCATACAACATACACCATACGACATACAACATGCGACATGCGACATACAACATGCCACATACAACATGTGACATGCCACATACAACATGCAACATACAACATGTGGCATGCGACATGCGACATACACCATGCGACATGCAACATACAACATGCGACATGCAATATACAACATGCGACATGCAACATACAACATGCGCCATGCAACATGCGACATACAACATGTGACATGCGACATACGACATGCGACATACAACATGCGACATGCAACATACAACATGCGACATGCAACATACAACATGCGACATGCAACATACAACATGCGCCATGCAACATGCGACATACAACATGCAACATGCAACATGAAACATACAACATGAGACATGAGACATACGACATGCGACATGCAACATGCGACATGCAACATACGACATACAACATGCAACATGCAACATACAACATGTGACATGCAACATGCGACATGCGACATACACCATGCGACATGCAACATGCAACATGTGACGTGCGACATGTGATGTGCAACATACGACATGCAACATGTCACATGCGTCATGTGACATGCAACATGCTGTATGTGACGTGCAACATGCGACATACCACATGCGACATACAACATGCAACATGCGACATACCACATGCGGCATGCAACATACGACATGCAACATGCTACATACAACATACAACATACTGTACATACATACAGAACATGCAACATTAATAACATGCAGTACATACATACAGTACATACAATACATACATATAGACATAGCGTACATTAAACAGAGTACATACTCACCATCACCTTGTCACCTTGATCCCCGAAGCCATTGTCACCTGTAACAAACAATAAAATAATAAAAAAATAGACTCCCTGATCTGCAGATATCTAATTAAAACGAGTGTCCCACGACGATCTCCTGTTGAGAGCAGCCACATCAGCTGATGTGACCGCTCTCCAGGGGCTCCAGGAGTACAATGATGGAAGGTATCCTTCCACAATGTATTCCCCACAATGTATTCCTCCACCCCTGTGAGAAAATAGTCCCTAGTCTCACTTGTGACACTGCTGTGTGGGAAAATTCCCACACAGCTTTGCCATAAAGTGAGACTCTGAACTAAGGTAACCTTAGTGATACACTGCAGGAGCCATTGTCCCCTGTCAGTGTGTCACTGGAGGGCCTATAGAGCCGTGACATCACCCGATGTCACTGTTCTATAGGAGAGATCGTCGTGGGATGTTCGTTATTAATTGTACTATGGCGGAAAGTAGGTTTACGGTTGGTTTATTATTTTTACTTTTTTTGCAGGCGCTCAAGTATGGTAAGTATGATTAAATTAAGAATAATAAAACACTTTTTTCTGGCTGTGTCTTTATTTTTTTTTACACTTTCTTTACAATAGGATTAGTAATGGATAGGCGCCTTATTGACGCCTCTCCATTATTAACCGGGCTTAATGTCACCTTATATTAGCAAGGTGACATTAACCCCTTATTACCCCATATCCCACCGCTACAGGGGAGTGGGAAGAGAGGGGTTAAGTGCCGGAATTGGCGCATCTTACAGATGCGCCATTTCTGGGGCGGCTGGGGGCTGGTATTTGTAGCTGGGGGGGCACATACCCATGGCCCCTCTCTAGGCTATGAATATCAGCCCACAGCTGTCTGCGTAGCCTTTCTGGCTATATAATATAGGGGGACCCATGTCATTTTTTGGGGGGTCCCCCTATATTTATAGCCAGTAAAGGCTACGCAGACAGCTGCGGGCTGATATTCATAGCCTGGGAAGCTCCATGGGTATTAACCCCTTCTCAGGCTACAAACATCAGTCCCCCAGGCGCTGGCTTTCCCTCTTTGGTGCAGAAAATTGCGCGGGAGCCCACGCCATTTTTTTTTTCAATTTGAATTTTTTAAATTAAACATATTGCATTTAAGGCCGGGGTAAATACTCTGCACTGCTGCGGGCACTCGGGACCAGAGCGCTCAGCTGCATAAAAACACATGCAGCCGCACACTCCGCTCCCGAGTGCCGGCGACAGTGCCGGATATTAAGACGCGAGGCTCGTCCGAGTTTCTCGCTTGTGTGATCCATCTTTCATATCTATCTTTTGTATCTATCTATCTATCGTATCTATCGTATCCATCTATCTATCTATCTATCTATCTATCTATCTATCTATCTATCTATCTATCTATCTATCGTTTCCATCTATCTATCTATCTATCTATCTATCTATCTATCTATCTATCTATCTATCTATTGTATCTATCTATCTATCTATCTATCTATCTATCTATCTATCTATCTATCTATCTATCTATCTATTAATCTATTATCTATTTATCTATTATCTATCTATTAATATATCTATCGATATATCTCATCTATAAATAGATATATTTATAGATAGATATATCAGTAGATAATAGATATATCGATACATAGATAAATACCATAGATAAATACGATAGATAGATAGATACGATAGATGGATATGATAGATAGATAGATAGATACGATAGATGGATATGAAAGATAGATAGATACGATAGATAGATAGATATCTATCGTATCTATCTATCTATCTAGCTGTGTGTGTAAACATTATTCTTCAATGGAGTATGTAAATGAAGAGGTTAGACAAGAAATGACGTAACAATTCTTTTTTTTATATATCTTTATTTAGCTTACAAATGCACACACAAATCCTCATGAAGAAAAACACATGAAAAACGCATGTAAAAACACATAAAAAATGCAGGTGACATGCCAGTGACCTCAGGTGCAGATTTGGTGCAGATTTTACCTGCGTCAAATCCTGAGCAAATCCTGATGCAATCCTGAATGTGGACACATACTCTTACTGTCACAAGAGGAATCTTATTGCATATGATTACATTTAAAGGGAACCTGTCACCCCGTTTTTTCAAGATGAGATAAAAATAGCGTTAAATAGGGGCAGAGCTGTGCTTTACATTAGTGTATTTTTTGTGCCTTTATTCCCCACCTATGCTGCCGAAATACCTTTGTAAAGTCGCTGTTTTGAGCTGTCACTCACGCTGGTCTGGTCATATGGGCGTGGTGACATCGCTGTTTCTCCCCCAGATCCTGCTCATCTTTTCGTTGGTGGCGTAGTGGTGTGCGTATGCCCAACAGGCGAATCCACTGCGCAGTTAAAGGAAAGGAGCGCGATCTGGGCTATTCAGCGGATTATCGGTGGGCGCGGCCATCTTCCTGAGGCCGCGCGTGCGCAGATGGTAGTGCTCGGCTTCCCGGGGCTTCAGGAAAATGGCCACGCGATGCCGCGCGTGCGCAGATGGAGATCGCGGCATTTTCCTGAAGCCGAGTTTGCAGATGGCCGCGCCCACCGATACACCGCTGAATAGCGCAGATCGCGCTGTTTTCCTTCAGCTGCGCAGTGGATTCGCCCGTTGGACATGCGCACACCACTACGCCACCAACGTAAAGATGAGCAAGATCTGAGGGAAGAAACAGCGCTGTCACCACGCCCATAGGACCAGACCAGCGTGAGTGACAGCCCAAAACGGCGACTTTACAAAGGTATTTCGGCAGCATAGGTGGGGAATAAAGGCACACAAAGACACTAATGTAAAGCACAGCTCTGCCCCTATTTAACGCTATTTTTATCTCATCTTGAAAAAACGGGGTGACAGGTTCCCTTTAAAGATATGTTTTCTGTAAAATACATTAATGAAAATCTTTATTGAAAAAAAGAAAGAGTTTTGACCTAGTTAATTCATTTTCAGTCAACCTTCATATACTTTGTGTTGAAGTAAATTATTCATACCCCGAGCTAACTGCAGGCATGCATCAAAGAGCTGATAGTTTCAGTTTAATACAAAAGCAGTAGAGATGGAGAAGCTTTGATGTAGATGGTAAGTATCACGTGATGGTGGTGTAGAGTGTATCATACTTTTGACAATATGGAACTATTTAGCCCTATAGTATTAGAAGTAGTATTAATGAATTGTAATCCTTGCCCCATTAGCATCCATTGTTAACATCTAAGACTCTATCTACAATATATTTCATGTTGTTACAATAACAAAGATCTACTCTCCTCCGTTTCTATGCTTTTGTAGTATTTTAAATAAAAGGGAACATAAAATCAGGATGTATGCAGCTTTGATATTTTATTTGATCATGCAGTCATCGCTCATATTGTAGTTACCACCTGTAGATATGTAACTACTTTTTTAACCTTTTTTTGTTTTTCATCACCCACACAAAAAAACAGGATCTCATGCAGCTCCAATAACAAAAAAAAAATATAAAAGTCACGGGCTTTAGAAAATGGTAACATACTTTTTCTTTATACAAAGTTATAACCTTTTGAAATGTAGTAAGATTTATTTGTGCGCTGAGTTGGAGAGTTATGTTGTCAGGTCTGAAAACTAATCGTAACAAACCCCCAAAACAATGGCAAAATTGATTTTTTTTCATCATTTCACTCCACTTGGATATTTTTTTCTTATTTTTCAGTACATTATATAATGAAGTAAATGGTGGAGTTACACAAAACTAAAACTCATCTAGCAAACAACAAACCCCATATAGTTATACAGGCAAATAAATAAAATCAGTTATGGCTCTTGGATGTTAACCCCTTTCTGCCATCTGACGTACTATCCCATCAAGGTAACCTGGGACTTAATTCCCAGGGATGGGATAGTACGTCATAGGTGATCAACCGCGCTCACGGGGGGAGCGTGACTGATCGTGGCCGAGTGTCAGCTGATTATCACAGCTGACATCCGGCATTATGTGCCAGGAGCGGTCAGGGACCGCTCTCGGCACATTAACCCCCAGAACACTGCGATCAAACATGATCGCATGATCGCAGCATTCCGGTGGCATAGGGAAACATCGCGCTGGGAGGGGGCTCCCTGTGTGCTTCACTGAGACCCTCGGAACAACGCGATGTGATCACGTTGTTCCGAGCATCTCCTCCGTCCTCCTTCCTGCAGGCCCTGGATCCAAGATGGCTGTGGGAGGCTTTCCGGGTCCTTCAGGCCTGCAAGCCTCTTGCACTGCCTGTCAGTTCGTTGATCTGACACAGTGCTTTGCAAAGTGTCAGATCAATGATCTGACAATATATAGTCATGTCTCCCCCTGGGGGGCAATGTTATAAAGTAAAAAAAAAAAATTAACATGCATAAAAAAAAAAAAAATCCTAAATAAATACATTTCTTTATATAAATAAATAAACAAAACAATAAAAGTATACATATTTAGTATTGCCGTGTCCGTAACGACCCGGCCTATAAAACTGTCCCACTAGTTAACCCCTTCAGTAAACACCGTAAAAAAAAAAAAAACAGGCAAAAAACAATGCTTTATCATCATACCGCAGAACAAAAAGTGGAATAACACGATCAAAAAGATGGATATAAATAAACATGGTACAGCTGAAAACGGCATCTTGTCCTGCAAAAATTGAGCCACCCTACAGCATCATCAGTGATAAAAAAGGTATAAAAAAGTTATAACCCTCAGAATAAAGCGATGCAAAAATAATTATTTTTTCTATAAAATTGTTTTCATTGTATAAAAGCTCCAAAGCATTAAAAAAATGATATAAATTAAGTATCGCTGTTATCGTACTGACCCGAAGAATAAAACTGCTTTATCAATTTTACCAAACGCTGAACAGTATAAACGCTCCCCCAAAAGAAATTCATGAATTGCTGGATTTTGTTTATTCTGCCTAACAAAAATCAGAATAAAAAGCGATCAAAAAATGTAATGTGCCCGAAAATGGTACAAATAAAAATGTCAACTCGTCCCACAAAAAACAAGACCTCACATGACTCTGGACCAAAATATGGAAAAATTATAGCTCTCAAAATGTGATAACGCAAAAAATATTTTTTGCAATAAAAAGCGTCTTTTAGTGTGTGACAGCAGGCATACATAAAAATCTGATATAAAAACCCGCTATAAATAGTAAATCAAACCCCCTTTATCACCCCTCAGTTAGGGAAAAATAATAAAATAAAAACATGTATTTATTTCTATTTTCCCATTAGGGATAGGGTTAGGGCTAAAGTTAGGGTTAGGGCTACAGTTAGGGTTAGGGCTAAAGTTAGGGTTAGGGTTGGGGCTAAAGTTAGGGTTAGGGTTGGGGCTAAAATTATTGTTTGGATTACATTTACGGTTGGGATTAGAGTTGGGATTAGGGTTAGGGGTGTGTCAGGGTTAGGGGTGTGGTTAGGGTTATGGTTGGGATTAGGGATAGGGGTGTGCTGGAGTTAGGGGTGTGGTTAGGGTTGGGATTAGGGTTAGGGGCATGTTTGGGTTAGGGGTGTGGTTAGGGTTATGGTTGGGATTAAGGATAGCAGTGGGTTAGGGTTAGGGTTGGAGTTAGAATTGGGGGGTTTCCACTGTTTAGGCACATCAGGGGCTCTCCAAATGACACATGGCATCCGATCTCAATTCTAGCCAATTCTGCGTTGAAAAAGTGAAACAGTGCTCCTTTCCTTCCGAGCTCTCCCGTACACCTAAACAGGGGTGAACTCCAACATATGAGGTATCAGCGTACTCAGGACAAATTGGACAACTTTTGGAGTTAAATTTCTCTTGTTACCCTTGGGAAAATAAAAATTTGGGGGCTAAAAAATCATTTTTATGGGAAAAAAATATTTTGTATTTTCTCGGCTCTGCGTTATAACCTGTAGTGAAACACTTGGGGTTCAAAGTTCTCACAACACATCTAGATAAGTTCCTTGGGGGGGTTTAATTTCCAATATGAGGTCACTTGTGGGGTGTTTCTACTGTTTAGGTACATCAAGGGCTCTGCAAATGCAACGTGACGCCCGCAGGCCATTCAATCTAAGTCTGCATTCCAAACGGTGCTACTTCCCTTCCGAGCTCTGCTGTGATGGAAATATTTTTATATGTCATATAGATCTTACTTGCATATAAACTCATATATACTTACAGCTAATATATACACTATAATCAATTGCTTGAAATGGCTGACATAAACTGATATAAGCCAGACAGACTGTTTGGGGCTTTCCAGGCAAAAGCAGAACAGCACCAGATGTACTAAGTGATGATCAGATGTCTCAACTTTGTCCTAGATGCAGAAAAAGGAGACAGCTTTGCTTTAGTTGCTTAATCAGCATTCATATGTGCATTAATCACAATATTCCATATATTTAGATAACCAATAACAGAGGAGCTTGACAATATGGTAATTAATTAACCACCCCTAACCACCCCCTTTCTATATGCAATTATAAAACCATGTATGTACAATAAACCATCAGTATTGGTGGAATGTTCTTCTGTCACCATGGTGTAAAGTCTCATTCTTGATGAGTGCTCAAAATACTCAGTCTTATTGGGAACGGCCACAGGACACACAGGGATAGATTTATCCAAATTAAATTTCCATAACATCTGGTGCCCAATGTGGGGCAGCGGACGAAATGCACGGGGACCTTGTTGACCAGAAGGACGAGGGTGCCGGCCGTGTCCTTGGCTCACAGACACAGACTGCAGCTCTATCAGAGTAAGGTAAGAAAATCTTGTCGTCTTACATGAATGTCCCCTGTGCCCAGTCCAAGCCTATACTTTTTGCCGGACAGGTGTGGTCACCACCGCATTCCCAGGTAGTGTAAAAAGTCCACACCCGTATCCAAACCCTGGGATATAAGCCAAGGTGTCTGCTGTGTGCCGTGTATGTGTTTTATGTCTGTGTAGATTCTGGAGATAGTTGGAACAGTGACTGTTTTGTTTGTGGTTGCTGGGAAACAGATGACAGGAAGTCAAATTGCTCGATAAGTTATCACAGATCCCCTTGCATAGGAGGGACAGGTAGTCCCAGGTGTCCAGGCTCAGATGGTGATAACTTAGAGGGCTACCACAGATTCCCATAGCCGGCGAGCCACTCAGGATGACCGGAGCAGAAGGTGGTAGGATCCCCACCTGTCACGCAGGTGGCCTTAGCATTTGCATGCTCAGTGTGATTGACAGTTGTCTGTTACCAGGATGGCCTGCACGTGTCACAAAATAATAAAGAGGGCATCGATTTCTCCTTGACATCTGTTTATTTGTTCTTGTTCATGTCACGTGCTGTTGCTTTAAATGCATAAAGTTGCAAAAGAAAGGTTTTTTTCTCTTGTCCACACTTCTCCTTTAGCTGTTAGCAGGGAAATATCCCTTGTAAATCACACTGTCACATCTGTTTTTGTTCTGTTTCCTGTTTTTCCATTATGAGATAAGTGTTAGCTACAGTGTAGGAATTTTGAGGAAGTGAAACTGAGTGGTATCTATGACTATTGCTGTAAGATACGTGTTTTTAGATACATGACTTCAGTGAGTTTGGATACACCAGCATAAGAAAGGGGAAGTGTGTGTGTCTGACTGCGTCTGAGCACAGACAGAAATGTTTGGAGCTGTTTCAACTTTTTACTTTGTGAAGTTTTTCCTTCTGTACCAAACTTTTAAGTTTGTCTTTTTTGTACCAACTTTTTTTTTGAAGTTTTTGTTTTTTATACCAACCTTTTTGAAGTTTTTTGTTGCTGTTTTTCCTTTTTTTGTTTGTTTTTCGCTTTTGTTTTTGCCATGGGGAATAAGGTGGCCAAACTGCAGGAGGGTCTCTTACTTTCTGATGAGAAAACAGCCCCCCAGATAGTGGCAGGACAAGAAGGTGTTAAATATGTGAAAAATTACAGGCAGCTCATGAAAGTATGTGGGATTCATAAGAATGGCAGACTTCAAGCTGCAGAATGGCATGATGTTTTGGAAAGAAAGAAAGGGAAACTAGTGGATGCTAACTTGCTGCCCGCTGCAAATGCATGGTTTAAGGTAGCAGCAGAGCTACATCGTTTAGGAAGCACTGAAAGATATGTGAACAATCCAGGAAGTGATTTTTATGTGTACAAGATGGGAAAAGGTGTTAAGCCATCAGCGCCTCCCCCATACGGGGATATTAATGTCTTCAAAAGGAGATTTGTAGTTAAATTTCCGCGCTGCCGCTAAGATGAATTTCAGTAGAGTATAGTTGATTCACAGTGGTTTTATTCAACGCGTTTCAGGGGTCTCATGCCCCCTTCATCAGGAAATACCTTTCCTGATGAAGGGGGCATGAGACCCCTGAAACGCGTTGAATAAAACCACTGTGAATCAACTATACTCTACTGAAATTCATCTTAGCGGCAGCGCGGAAATTTAACTACAAATCTCCTTTTGAAGACATTAATTTCTCTGGTCGGTGAAGACCTGTGGATCTGCAGCAGCCGCTATCTACATGCTCTAATCTCATCCTAACCAGGTGAGCAAATTTGGTGTATATTCTCCTCTATGTAACGTGGATAAGACCCTATTGCGCTTTTTGTCTCCCCATTGTTTTGCAATAGTTCCATACGGGGATGGGAGATATTGGACATGTGCAGTCTGCTCTCAGCAGAATCCATTGTATAGGGAGACTTGCACAGCATGTGGTGCACCCCGTCCATCCCTACAGGGAGAAGGCATCATTGTTCCAACCATGCCTCTCAGGCTGCACAAAAGGGGAGGAACTCTATCCTCCTTCCCCTCCTCTTTCACTCCCCTCTCCTCCTTCTTCATTTATATCTCCTCTTTCTCTCTCTCTCTTCCACTCCTCCTCCTCCTTTGCCACACCTCTTATCTCCTCCTTCTCTCTCCTCTACACCTCTCTTCTCCTCTTCCCCCTTCTCTGCCACACCTATCTCCTCCTGCTCCTCCTTTACCACACCTCTCTCCTCCTCCTTCTCTTTCTTCACCACACCTCACTCCTTCTCCTTCTCTTTCTTCTCCACACCTCACTCCTCCTCCTCTTTCTTCTCTGCCACAGCTATCTCCTTTTACACACCTTTCTGGTGCAGAGGGGGGAGGGCAAACATCACCATCTGCTAATAAGGTACAACTTCAGCACTGGTCAGAGCTGCCAACATTCACACCAACAAGGATCTATAATCCACCACAGCTTCAGCAAGGTGGGAGACATACTCACACAAAAAGGCAACTTCTAAGTCCAAATATCAGCCAGTGCATGACTCCAGTACAAGCTATCACAACTATTCCTCTGATGAAGATGAAGAGGGAATGTCATACATGCTGCCTAGTACTAGGAAAAGAAACCCACATGCACCAAGAAAGCAGGGGCAGATAGAGGCACCGCACTTCACCCCAAGTCAGCATTCTGAATAATCTGCAAGACCCATAGATACACCCCATGCCATTTTACAGAAGAATGCAGCAGAACCAGCGGACATATGCAGCCACCTGGAATGTTCTCTGGGCCGTAATGGAAATAAAAGCAGGCGATACATTCTGGTCAATCATGAAGGAACATTTCAAGCTTCCGGCAGAATTAGATGTACATGCCTGGGAGTTAGGGCCACAGCTAATTGAACAGCTCAGAGAGTGGACCAAAGGCAGATTGGCAGGACAAGCCCTCAGCTTACATGACATGAGTCAAGACAAGACAGAGTTTGTAGAGAAGTTTCAAGACAGAGTAATGCAAGTTTTCCAAAAATTGGACTTCGCCATTCATGACCAAATACACAGGCAAATGTTGGCACAGGCCTTTGTGCATGGACTAAGGGAGCTAATCAGGAAGCCACTTATAGTGGCCAGACCTGAGTACAGGTCAATAGCAATGTGCACCCTGCTCATAGTAGCCAAAGGGACTGAGTCCTAACTAGAAGTGTGGAAGACAGCCCCCTTATGGTGACCACTGACCTGGAAGCGCAACCACCCTACAAAGACAGAAGTGTCAAGTGTTACAACTGTGGCAAGATTGGCCATTTCCGGAACCAGTGCAGAGCACCCACGCAACCCAAGGGTTGGCCCAGAGAAGCAGGTCAAGGAAGAAGTAAGAGCTCCACCTATAGGACAGGGGCAAGCCAGGTCCACAAGACACCACGCTCCTGACATGCAAATTGCCACCGGTGCGACAAATGCCTCAAATTACCCTGAAAGTGGTTGGGGTTGTAAGATCTTTTCTTGTGGACACGGGTGCAGCCAGAAGTGTGATGAGACATGTGGAACTCCCCGATCCCACCTGCCTATCAGAATCTTCTGTGTCTTGTGTGGGGATTGATGGTCAAGTCAGACATTCCCAGCTTACAAAGCCTCTGAGCATGTGGACTCAGCCAGGACACTCTATTCTGTCCCAATTCGTTGTGTCAAGGACCTGTCGACCCAACCTGATGGGAGCGGACCTACTGCAAAAGCTGAAGGCGACCATAGTGTTCCAGGAAGATGGGACCATGACACTTTCTTCACCCCTGACCCAAGAAGAATAAATCATGCTGGCGGCCCTACAAGAACCTCAAACAACCGATGGAGGCCTACCCAAGGAGGTACTGGACATTGTACCAGAAAGTCTATGGTCTAAGGGACCCCATGACATGGGAAAACTTCAAGCTGCCCCAGTACGGGTGTCACTCAAGCCAGGTACCCCGACTCCTCGTAAGACCCAGTATCCCCTGTCTATCGCCCAGAGACAAGCTGTCTCTGACCAACTGAAGGTCTACCTGAAAATAGGAGTCATTATTCCTTTCACATCACCTTGCAATACCTCACTTTTCTCGGTCAAGAAAAAGACTGTGAAAGGAGAGCCAGCCAAGTTCAGAATGGTGCATGACCTGAGGGCTGTGAATGAAGCTACGGTATTTGAAACCACAATTGTGCCAAATCCACACACTCTGCTCTCAAATGTGCCGGCCACAGCAACAGTATTCACAGTGGTCGATCTGTCCAAAGCTTTCTTCAGGGCTCCCCTTCACCCAGACAACCAGTACCTGTTCACCTTCACGCACCAGGGAGCACAGTACACATGGAAAGTGATGCCCGATGGGGCCCAGAGCAGCCCTTCACAGTTCACCAAAGCAATGTCCTCCATCCTTGCCAACTGGATTACAGAACATGCAGAGGTCACTCCTCTACAATACGTGGATGTTCTCCTTTGTGCAGTTGACCTTAATACATGTACAGCCCATTCTGTGTCTCTCCTACTCTACCTGGCGGAACAGCACTGCAAGGTCTCAAAGAACAAAGTCCAGTGGTGTCTGACACGAGTTATGTTCCTGGGACACTGTATTGCTCATCAGACGAAACACCTGACAGATGACCGGAAGACCACAGTGGAGAAGATGGCTCCTCCAACAACTCCAAAGATGCTACAGGCCTTCCTTGGTCTAGTTTTGTATTGCAGGACCTGGATCCCTCATGCCTCAGTCCTAATGTAGCCTCTGTACGATTGTGTCAATGCAACCCCGTTCCTCCTGTCAGATGCAGCCTTCAGCTTGTTCAAGAAGTTAAAAGACTCTGTAGTCTCAGCGCCAGCTCTAGGCCTACCTGACTATGTGAAGCCATTCCGTCTCTACCTCATGGAAAAAGAAGGTTATGCTACTGGAGTTCTGACGCAGATTTATGGGGGAAAGCAGAGACCTCTAGGCTACTTTTCAGCTCACCTGGATCCAGTTGCAAGGGGAGCCCCCTCCTGCATGAGAGCAGTATTTGCAGCACACACCCTCCTGGACAAGACCGCTGACATCATTCTTGGACATCCACTGGAAATCCTGGCTCCGCATGACACCTCAGCAATCCTCAACCAAACCCAGCTGAAACATCTCTCCACCGCCAGACATCTTTGTCTCCAGTGCTCTCTATTCTTGCCTGACAATTTCACCATCTTCAGATGCACAGTCCTCAACCCGGCCACTCTACTCCCACTCCCAAGGGGATGCAGATACAGACCTTTCAGATCAAAATCTGTGTGATACCTTTCACAAGGATCTGGATTTGCTCTGGACTGATGACCATGATTGCTTCAGCATAATGCAACAGGAAACAGCAGGACTACCCAATGTGGCAGATGAGCCACTGACCAACCCAGAGTTGATCCTCTACGTAGATGGCAGATGATGAAGGAAGATTCCACACAGGATGTGCAGTGACCAGCAATTAAGAAATCCTGTGGTCCAGAAGTCTGCTGCCTAGCCTGTCAGCCCAGGAAGCAAAACTGATAGCGCTGACGAAGGCCTGCCAGATTGCAGAAGGTAAAACTGCAAACATATATACCGATTCAAGGTACTCGCATGGCATAGCACACAACTTTGGACCCATCTGGGCTGCAACGGACTTCATCACAGCAAGTGGAACAACCGTGAATCATCATGGAGCCATTAGGGACCTGCTGGATGCACTCCAACTTCCAAAATTGGTGGCAGTACTAAAAGTCAAAGCGCATGGAAAACTGAACACAGTAGAGGCACGGGGCAACAATATGGTGGATATGGCAGCCATAGAAGCAGCCAAAGGAAGACAATATGGAGAAGTGGGAGAGGTCGTAGAGCCGGACGGCTACTACATGGTAACTGAGGACAAGACACCAGACAAGATGATGTCTTGGGACCTGTTTAAGAAGTTGCAGGAGCAAGCTCCAAAGGAGGAGAAGGAAAGCTGGATGCGGAAGGGGGCAACACATCAAGAAGGAAGGGTATACTCAATGGACTACAAACCCTGTTTACCCTAAAGCATGTATCCTATTGTGGTTCAATGGTCACATGGGCCCACACACAGATCAAAGACACAGATGAATGATCTGATAGGTGCTTACTGGTTCGCTCCAGGGATCTCCATCCTAACAGCCAAATTCACTAGCAGCTGTTTGACCTGCGGAAAATGCAACCCTGGAAGAATGGAGAAAGTTCCCACACACCATCTTGCCAGACCACTGTACCCCTTCTGGAGGATCCAGATCAACCACATCCAGATGCCACCAAGTGGAGGTTTTGAATACGCCCTTGTGGTCGTGGACGTGTTCTCAGCATGGCCAGAAGCTTTCCCAGTAAGAAACCAGTCAGCGAAGACTACTGCAAAGAAGCTACTCTCAGAGATAGTGTGCAGATATGGGGTTCCAGAAGTGATAGAGAGTGATCAGGGACCTGCATTCACAGCAAACCTCACACAGGAGATCTGGTCAGCAGTAGGGTCAGACTTAGGCCTACACACTCCCTACCACCCTCAGAGTAGCAGAAAAGTGGAAAGACTAAATGGGACACTTAAGAGCAGGATGTTGAAAGTTGCCCAAGAGACAAACAAACCATGACATGAGACACTCCCGATCGTACTATTTAGTGTACAGCACACTCCCAGAGGCCCAGAAAAGCTGTCACAGTATGAAATTTAGTTTGAGTCTAGTCCCAGATTAGGGGTATTCTTCCCTCAGCAGATGACTATGCAGTATGATACTTTGTCTGCTTATGTAATTGAACTCACCAAGAAACTTGCTAATATCCATTCTCAAGTTTTTTCTTCATTGCCAGATCCAGATTCAGTATCCGGTACACACTCCTTGAAGCCAGGAGACTGGGTGTTGGTGAAAAAGTTTGTAAGGAGAACACGACTCGATCCCAGATTTGATGGTCCTTTCCAAGTGCTGTTGATGACACCAACCTCTGTGAAACTGGAGGGAAGACCCACTTGGATCCACGCATCGCACTGCAAGAAAGCTCCCTTACCAGAAGATACACCCAAGCCAGAATGATGTTGTGGATGCCCTGCCTGACCCAATAGATGACCTATCTAATAAAGAATACACACTGCTAACTACACATGCTGATGACTAAGAGACTATAATGACAATGCCATGAACCCCCGTTAGGGACAGATCTCCTGACCGCCCATTTGCGAAACTCTGTATGGAGTGGGGTGTATGTGCTAGGTATGCATCAGCTCACCGGCAGCACAAAAGAGTTGCAGCGCTTTGGGACAGGAGGTTAGGATTAGGGTAAGTGATATCTAAGGGTGGATTGTGATGGAAATATTTATATATTTCATATAGATCTCACTTGCATATAAACTCATATATACTCACAGCTAATATATACACTATAATCAATTGCTTGAAATGGCTGACATAAACTGATATAAGCCAGACAGACTGTTTGGGGCTTTCCAGGCAAAAGCGGAACAGCACCAGATGTACTAAGTGATGATCAAATGTCTCAACTTTGTCCTAGATGCAGAAAAAGGAGACAGCTATGCTTTAGTTGCTTATTCAGCATTCATATGTGCATTAATCACAATATTCCATATATATTTAGATAACCAATAACAGAAGAGCTTGACAATATGGTAATTAACTAACCACCCCTAACCACCCCCTTTCTATATGCAATTATAAAACAATGTATGTACAATAAACCATCAGTATTGGTGGAATGTTCTTCTGTCACCATGGTGTACAGTCTCATTTTTGATGAGTGCTCAAAATACTCAGTCTTATTGGGAACGGCCGCAGCACACACAGGGATAGATTTATCCAAACTAAATTTCCATAACACTGCCATGCACCCAAATGGTGGTTCCCCCCACATATGGTGTATCAGCGTACTCAGGACAAATTAATCAACAACTTTTAGGGTCCAATTTCTCCTGTTACCCTTGGGAAAATACAAAATTAGGGGCTAAAAAATCATTTTTGTGTAAAAAAAAAGTTTTTTATTTTCACGGCTCTGCGTCATAAACTGTAGTGAAACACTTGGGGGTTCAAAGTTCTCACAACATATCTAGATAAGTTCTTTGAGGGGTCTAGTTTCAAATATTGGGTCACTTGTGGGTGGTTTCTGCTGTTTAGGTACATCAGGGGCTCTGCGAATGCAACGTGACGCCCGCAGACCGTTCCATCTAAGTCTGCATTCCAAACAGTGCTGCATCCCTTCTGAGCTCATACGCCCAAACGGTGGTTCCCCCCACATATGGGGTATCAGCGTTCTCAGGACAAATTGGACAACAACTTCTGGGGTCCAATTTCTCCTGTTACCCTTGGGAAAATACAATAAAGTGGGGGCTAAAAATCATTTTTGTGAAAAAATTTTTTTTTATATTTTCATGGCTCTGCGTTATAAACTGTATTGAAACACTTTGGGGTTTAAAGTTCTCACAACACATCTAGATAAGTTCCTTAGGGGGTCTACTTTCCAAAAAGGTGTCACTTGTGGGGGGTTTCCACTGTTTAGACACATCAGGGGCTCTCCAAACGCGACATGGTGTCCTATCTCAATTCCAATCAATTTTGCATTGAAAAGTCAAATGGCGCTCCTTCCCTTCCGAGCTCTGCCATGCACACAAACAGTGGTTTACCCTCACATATGGGATATCAGCGTGCTCAGGACAAATTGCACAACAACTGTTAGGTTTAGGTACATTAGGGGGCTGCAAACGCAACATAACGCCCGCAGACAATTCTATCAAAGTCTGCATTCCAAAATGGCGCTCCTTCCCTTCCGAGCTCTGCCGTGCGCCCAAACAGTGGTTAAGCCCCACATATGGGGTACCAGCATACTCAGGACAAATTGGAGAACAACTTTAGGTGTCCAATTTCTCTTGTTACTCTTGGGAAAATAAAAAATTGGGGGCGAAAATATCTTTTTTGTGAAAAAATATGATTTTTTATTTTTACGGCTCTATATTATAAACTTCTGTGAAGCACTTGGGGGTTCAAAGTGTTCAACACACAACTAGATATGTTCCTTAGGGAATCTACTTTCCAAAATGGTGTCACTTGTGGGGGGTTTCACTGTTTAGGCACATCAGAGGCTCTCCAAACGCAACATGGCATCCTTTCTCAATTCCAACCAATTTTGCATTGAAAAGTCAAAAGGCGCTCCTTCCCTTCCGAGCTCTGCCATGCGCCCAAACAGTGGTTCTCCCCCACATATGGGGTATCTGCATACTCAGGACAGATTTTCAACAACATTTGGGGTCCAATTTCTCCTGTTACCCTTGGTAAAATAAAACAAATTGGATCAGAAGTAAATTTTTTGTGAAAATAAGTTAAATGTTCAATTTTATTTAAACATTCCAAAATTTCCTGTGAAACACCTGAAGGGTTAATAAACCTCTTGAATGTGATTTTGAGCTCCTTGAGGGGTGCAGTTTTTAGAATGGTGTCACACATGGGCATTTTTTGTCATATAGACCCCTCAAAGTGACTTCAAATGTGATGTGGTCCCTAAGAAAAATGGTGTTGTAAAAATGAGAAATTGCTGGTCAAATTTTAACCCTTATAACTCCCTAACAAAAAAAAAATTTGGTTCCAAAATTGTGCTGATGTAAAGTAGACACGTGGGAAATGTTACTTATTAAGGATTTTGTGTAACATATCTTTGTGATTTAAAGGCATGAAAATTTAAAGTTGGAAAATTGCAAAATTTTCCCCCAAATTCCGTTTTTTTCACAAATAAACCCAAGTAATGTCAGGGAAATTTTACCACTAACGTGAAGTACAATATGTCACGAGAAAACATTGTCAGAATCACCGGGATCTGTTGAAGCGTTCCAAAGGTATAACCTCATATATGGACAGTGGTCAGAATTGTAAAAATTGGCCCGGTCATTAACATGCACACCACCCTTGGGGGTTAAGGGGTTAAGTAGGAAAAACTAAACTGCAAAAAGGAAAATTGAACCGGTCAAACTTAGAAAAAGGTTACGTCACTTTTCACCACTATATACTCAGATATTTCCGATATAAGGGCTTGATCACAAGACCATATTTTTTCGGTCCGAGGGCTGTCTATGTAAAATGCAGACAGTGCTTCGGCCAATCATATTCAATGAGGCATTGCAGATAAGTGATTTTTCTCACTGACAGAATCTGTGTGTGATAACAACAAGCAACAGCAACACAGAAAATAAAGAGAAATACAATATTGATGCACACACCTAAAATCTGACAAATTTTATTAATGTACAAGGTGCAATAAAATTGGCCAATTTCTCATAGTTAGAATTGCATAAACTGCATAATGCAGTTGTTAAGGGTTTACCCAGGGCCGGTTTTAGGCAAAATGGAGCCCTAAGCAAAAGTTTAAAATGGGGCCCTAAATGCTGACATATTGCACATCACACAGAAGCATTTCTGTTGTATTTACATGCGTTGAGTTCAGGCCCCTAAGCGAGCGTGATCGACAATATTGAAGTCATTCAACACTTGTTTCCCGGCCTCTTTACACCAACTGAGAAGGAATGATGGGAACAGAATGATCATTATTAGATCAATCTGTCCCCAGACAGTATCATGTTATCAGCAGCACATCTACAGTTTACACCGGCGATGTGCTGCTGAGATAAAGGATTTTTGTTCAGGCATAAACAATCCAATCACTTGCATATGCAGCATTTTACTTGTTTTTTATAAGGAGCACAATGGGACTACGGGGCAAGGGAGACAGGCACAAAAAGTAGTTTTTTATAATACACCCCACAGTCCTCCACATAGTATAATGTGCACCACAGTCCTCCATATTGTAACATGTACACCCCATAGTCCTCCATATAATGTAATGTGCCCCATAGACCTCCATATAGTATTTTACACTCCCCATAGTCCTCCATATAGTATAATACACTCCCCATAGTCCTCCATATAGTTTAATACTCTCCCAATAATCCTCCATATAGCATAATACATTCCTCATAGTCCTCCATATAGTATTATGCACCCCTCAGTTCTCCATATAATATTATACACTCCTAAGTCCTCCATATAGTGTAATATACTCCTCAGTTCTCTATATAGTATAATACACTCCTCAGTCCTCCATATAGTACAATACCCTACTCATAGAGCTTCATGTAGCATAATACACTCCTCGTAGTGCCCCATATAGTATAATACACTCCTCAGTCCTCCATATAGTATAATACATTCTTCAGTCCTCCATATAGTATAATACACTCCTCACAGTCCTCCATATAGTATAATACACTCCTCAGAGTCCTCCATATAGTAAAATACACTGCTCAGTCTTCCATATAGTATAATACACTTCTTGTAGTGCTCTATATGGCATAATACACTCCTCATAGTGCTCCATATAGTATAATACACTCCGCAGTCTCCATATCATATAATACACTGCTCAGTAGGGTTGAGCGAAACGGATCGGTCATTTTCATAAATCGGCGACTTTTAGACAAAGTCGGGTTTCATGAAACCCGAACCGATCCTAGTGTGGGATCGGCCATGCGGTACACGATCAGAGCGCCACAGTTGCGTTTCATATGACGCTGTCACCGACGTTTTTCATCCAATGAAGGAGGACGCAGAGTGTGGGCGGCGTGATGACATAGGTCTCAGTCCCCACCATCTTAGAGAAGGGCATGGCAGTGATTGGCTTGCTGTCTGCGGCGTCACAGGGGCTATAAAGGGGCGTGCACGCCGACCACCATCTTACTTCTGCGGATCTGAGCATAGGGAGAGGTGTTGCTGCAGTTAGTCAGAAGCAGGGACAGAGTTAGGGAGGAAGTATAAACCCCCAAACTGCTTGTGCTGGAGCAATTTTCACTGTCCCACACCACCTTTTTGTGCAGGGACAGTGGAGGTCGTATTGTAGTGCAGCAGCTGCATAGCTGTGTGCACGGTGCTGTGCAAACCAACTGCTTTTTTAAAAGCAAAATTCCTGTTGCTCCTTTCTGCACAGTTACCTATCTTGTTTATTTGTCCACATTTTTGTGTTCAGCAGTCCTTTTTATTGCTGCCATACTTGTCCTGAGCTCATTGTAGGGAGCTTCCTATTTTTTTTTTTTTTTTCTTAAATAATAATTCCAGCCACTTTCTGGCACGTTCATAGTGTTGTGTTATACCACTGGGCCAGAGTTGTGGTTCTGTGTCTCCCCCCCAAAAAAAGGGAGAATAAAATTCGCACACAGTGTATATTCTGCTGTACTGCTAGTGTGTCGTATATATAGGGCAGCTACTTTCTGCCGCGTTCATAGTTTACTGTTATACCACAGGGCCAGAGTTGTGGTTCTGTGTCTCCCCCCCAAAAAAAGGGAGAATAAAATTCGCACACAGTGTATATTCTGCTGTACTGCTAGTGTGTCGTATATATCAGGCAGCCACTTTCTGCCACGTTCATAGTTTACTGTTATACCACAGGGCCAGAGTTGGGGTTCTGTGTCTCCCCCCCCAAAATGAGGAAGTCTGGTGGAAGAGGGCGTGGGCAGGGGTTGTCAGCTGGTACTGATGGTGGTGCTGCATCTTGTGGTAGTGGCAAAAGCACAGTAGCACCTAAGGCTGGGGGTGTTGAGCCTGCGTCATTGTCTGGCTACACAAGGCCTCGAAGGCTCCCTTACCTGGGAGTAGGAAAACAGCTTTTAAAGCCGGAGCAGCAGGAAAAAGTTTTGGCTTTCCTTGCTGACTCAGCCTCTAGCTCTTTGGCCTCCTCTTCCCAAAGTTCAAAATGTCACAGCAGCCAGTCGTCAGTGGATGCTCCCGGTCAGGAACAAGACGTTTCCTTGTGTCCTTCTCCCAAACCAAAAGTGAAGGATGCGTCAGGCGACACAACAGGTTACTCCATGGAACTCTTTACACATACCGTGCCTGGGTTAGAAAGGGAAATTGTACCCTGCCCATTACAAGAAGAATCGGACATGGAGTGCACTGATGCACAGCCACAGCTAGATTATGATGCTGTTCCATTGAGTCAGATCACTACATTGCCCTCGCAGTTTGCTGAGCCAGAATCTGACCCTGATGAGACTATGGTGCCCTGTCCCGAACGCTATAGCACCTTACACGGTGACACTGAGGAAGGTGCACATGACATTGAGGAGGAGGAGGTGATAGATGACCCAGTTGTTGACCCAGATTGGCAGCCATTGGGGGAAGAGGGTGGCGCTGCCACTAGCTCAGAAGCGGAGGAGGGTTATCCGCAGCAGCACCAATCTACATCTGTTGTGAATTCTGCTCTTGGGCTCCCTCCGGTGGTTGTTGGTGGTAGTGCAGTTGTCTTGGGGTTGTAATCCAGGGCAGGTGTTTCTGCTGATTGCAGCTCTATTAGATATTTAGCTGTGCAGGATCCATGAGTCCTTGCCAGTTGTCCATTGTTTTTGTAGGGATTGCATCTCTCTGGTTCCTCATGCCCCGCTGCCAATTCAGCTAAGATAAGTGTCTGGTTTTTTGTCTCTGTGCACACATGCAGTGTGCTTTGCAATTCAGTGCAATTCATTGTGTTTTTGTCCAGCTTAGACTTTGTTTGGATTTTTCAGTCATGCTGGATTCTCAGGAGATGCAGATATACTTTCTATGTCTTTAGTTAGATGTAGAATATTTGTATTATCTGCTGTGGATATTTTTAGGATTTTAATACTGACCGCTTAGAATTCTGTGCTATCCTTTTCTATTTAGCTAGAAGTGCCTCTTTTGCTAAATCCTGTTTTTCTGCCTGCGTGTGTCTTTCCTCTTATACTCACAGTCAATATTTGTGGGGGGCTGCCTATCCTTTGGGGTTCTGATCTGAGGCAAGATAGAATTCCCATTTCCATCTATAGGGGTATTTAGTCCTCCGGCTGTGTCGAGGTGTCTAGGACGTGTTAGGTACATCCCACGGCTACTTCTATTTGCGGTGTTAGTTTAGGGTTTGCGGTCAGTACAGGTACCACCTACTCCTGAGAAAGTCTCTCATGCGGCTCCAAGGTTACCGGATCATAACAACATCGCAACAGCTGTCATCTGGCAGGCCCGTCTCAGGCAAAAAACATTTGACAAAACCAGTTTTAGGACAGTGTGGCCATCCTGTGAAAGTTGCACAGCGTGCAATGCCTGAAAAGGAATTCCATAGTAGGAAGAGTGCAGTGTGGCATTTTTTTGACCAAGATCCTAATGATCAGTCAAAAGTGATCTGTAAAAAATGCTCAAAGACCTTTAGCAGAGGGAAGATTCTTAACAATTTAAATACAACGTGCATGCGTAGACATTTGAACAGCATGCACTTGCAAGCCTGGACTAACTACCTAACGTCCCGAACCGTTGGTGCACCAGGTCTGAATGAAGGTAGTCAGCACCGCAACATTGCTTCCCTCACTGTAAGCCCACCAGTTAGGACACCAGCAGCAGCAAATGTGGAGGGATCGTCGCTAGGCCAAAGCAGTCAGGGAGTCAGAAGGTTATTGGTAGGAAGCACCGTATGTAGGCCAACATCACCAACTCACTCTCAATCTGCCATGTCCACAACCACCACCACCACCGCTAGTTCCACCATAGGCAGCTCTCCAGTCCAGCTCACCCTAGAAGAGACTCTTGTTAGGAAACGAAAGTACTCATCCTGTCATCCGCGTACACAGGGTTTGAACGCCCACATTGCCAGACTTATCTCATTAGAGATGATGCCCTACTGGTTGGTTGAAAGCGACGCTTTCAAAGCCCTGATGGCCTACGCAGTACCACGCTATGACCTACCTAGTCGCCACTTCTTTGCGAGAAAAGCCATCCCAGCCCTCCACCAGCATGTCAAAGACTGCATTGTCCATGCACTGAGGCAGTCTGTCAGTGGGAAGGTGCACCTCACAACAGATGCATGGACCAGTAGGCATGGCCAGGGACGTTACGTGTCCATCACGGCGCACTGGGTTAATGTCGTGGATGCAGGGTCCACAGGGGACAGCAATAGTGGGACAGTTCTGCCTAGCCCTCGGTCTAGGAAACAGTTGGCTGTAGACGTTCGCCACCCCACCTCCTCCT
This sequence comes from Ranitomeya variabilis, assembly GCF_051348905.1. Taxonomy (NCBI): domain Eukaryota; kingdom Metazoa; phylum Chordata; class Amphibia; order Anura; family Dendrobatidae; genus Ranitomeya; species Ranitomeya variabilis. Next base: position 459,841,060 of record NC_135236.1, read on the forward strand.
CCTCTTCCTCCAGAAGCGAAAGCTCGTCCACAGAGCGCTGTCGCACGACCACTCCATCCGCAGCTGCCAGTGTTGCACACGAGGTGTCCCATTACGGAACAGCTAGTGGGAAGCGTCAGCAGGCCGTGTTTGAAATGAAGTGTTTGGGCGACAATAGACACACCGCGGAAGTTCTGGCCGAGTTCTTGCAGCAAGAAACTCAGTCATGGCTGGGCAGTGTACATCTTGAGGCAGGCAAGGTAGTCAGTGATAATGGAAGGAATTTTATGGCTGCCATAGCCCTTTCACAACTCAAACACATACCTTGCCTGGCTCACACTTTGAACCTGGTGGTGCAGTGCTTTCTTAAAAATTATCCGGAGTTACCAGCCCTGCTCCTGAAGGTGCGAAGACTTTGCTCGCACATCTGCCGGTCACCCGTACACTCCAGCCGTATGCTGAACCATCAGCGATCGCTCAATCTTCCACAGCACCGCCTAATTATCGACGTTGCAACAAGGTGGAACTCCACACTGCATATGCTTCAGAGGCTGTGTGAACAGAGGCGTGCTGTCATGTATTTGTGGGAGGATACGCATAGACGGGCAGGCAGTTGGATGGCAAACATGGAGTTGTCTGGTGTGCAGTGGTCCAAGCTACAAGACCTCTGTCAAGTCCTTCAGCGTTTTGAGGAATGCACACGGCTGGCAAGTGCAGACGACGCCATCATAAGCATGAGCATCCCACTTATGCGTCTGCTGATGCAAAGTTTGACGCACATCAAGGAGCTGGCGTCTGCAGCCAAGGAGGAGGGAATCCTTGATGACAGTCAGCCATTGTCTGGTCAGGGAAATGTCCAGGACGAGGTGGCGGTTGAAGAGGATGAGGAGGAGGATGATGGGGATGACTATGTATGGGAGGAGGATGCTTCTCAGGGGCCACTTGAAACTGGTGGCGTTGCAAGGTCAGGTACAGGTTCCTTGCGGGACACTTGTGATGTGGATTTCCAAGAAAGTGCTCCTCAACCCAGCAGGAACAGTGAATTGACACCAGGAACATTGGCCCACATGGCTGAGTATGCCTTGCTATTCTAAAAAGGGACCCCCGCATTGTCAAAATGATGACCGATGACGATTACTGGTTGGCCTGCCTCATGGATCCACGATATAAAGGGAAAATGCAAAACATCGTGCCACATGAGAACCTTGAGCAAATATTGGCTACCAAACAAGCAACTCTTGTAGACCGTTTGGTTCAGGCATTCCCAGCACACAGAGGCGGTGATGGTCCTCACACTTGCCGTAGGGGCAACATGACAGAGGTGCTAGAGGTGCCAAAATCCGAAGTGGCGTTGGACAGAGGGGTTTTATGACAAGGTTGTGGAGTGATTTTTCAATGACCGCTGACACAACAGGGACTGCTGCATCTATTCAAAGTGACAGGAGACAGCATTTGTCCAGTATGGTTACAAACTATTTTTCATCCCTTATCAATGTTCTCCCTCACAGGTCATTCCCCTTTGATTACTGGGCATCTAAACTACACACCTGGCCCGAGTTGGCAGAATATGCATTACAGGAGCTCGCTTGCCCTGCTGCCAGTGTGCTTTCAGAAAGAGCCTTCAGTGCTGCTGGTTCAATACTGACAGAAAAAAGGACACGTCTGGCTACTAGTGTTGAGCATTCCGATACCGCAAGTATCGGGTATCGGCCGATACTTGCGGTATCGGAATTCCGATACCGGTATTCCGATACTTGCCGCGTATCGGATACCGGAATCGGAAGTTCCAAGATTCAAAATTCAGAAATTCAGCCAATGAGAATGATTCCAAGTGTGGGCACATCCTGTTTAGCATGGAGGGCATGAAAGTACTGGCAAGGCTGTGATTGGCTGCTGAAATGATGTCATGATGCAGTTTAAAAGTCGCTGGCGCCATTTTGCGATCACTCTGCTGTGAATTCAGTTAGTGACAGGACGCTGTTTGCTGACTGAGGGACAGTTTAGAGATAGCGATTTGCTTCTTTGTGCTTTCCAAAGGCTAATTTAGCAACCGCTGTGTTCACCTACTAGTCACCTTGCTTTTGCCTTGTAGCGCTGTTTTCACAGCGATCTGCAAGGTCTGTGTGTGTGTGTGTGTGAGTGCAGCCCACTCTCTAGTCTGAGTGCAGCCACATAGGCCATCCATAGCTGGTTGTATTCAGTTCAGGGAGGGTGGTTCATTGCCTCATACTGTTTTTTTTTTTTTTTTTTTTTTTTTTCAAGTAGTGTAGTCTGCTGCTAATTTATTAAAAAAAATCCTATTAGTGTCTTTCCACCCGTCTCCAGCTAATTTGTGGAAAAACACTACATAGGATAAAGTAGAGGAGGGTTTTTGGGCCTTGCAGCGCCGTTTACGGCTGTCTGCACGGTCTCCGTGTGACTGCAGCTCGCCCTGTAGTCTGTGAGCAGCCGTAGCCTGGTTGTCTGCAGCTCAGGGTTGTTCACTGCGTCATACCGCCAAATCAATTTTAATTTTTTTTCAAGTAGTGTAGTCTGCTGCTAATTAATTAAAAAAAATCCTATTAGTGTCTTTCCACCCGTCTCCAGCTAATTTGTGGAAAAACACTACATAGGATAAAGTAGAGGAGGGTTTTTGGGCCTTGCAGCGCCGTTTACGGCTGTCTGCACGGTCTCCGTGTGACTGCAGCTCGCCCTGTAGTCTGTGAGCAGCCGTAGCCTGGTTGTCTGCAGCTCAGGGTTGTTCACTGCGTCATACCGCCAAATCAATTTTAATTTTTTTTCAAGTAGTGTAGTCTGCTGCTAATTAATTAAAAAAAATCCTATTAGTGTCTTTCCACCCGTCTCCAGCTAATTTGTGGAAAAACACTACATAGGATAAAGTAGAGGAGGGTTTTTGGGCCTTGCAGCGCCGTTTACGGCTGTCTGCACGGTCTCCGTGTGACTGCAGCTCGCCCTGTAGTCTGTGAGCAGCCGTAGCCTGGTTGTCTCCAGCTCAGGGTTGTTCACTGCGTCATACCGCCAAATCAATTTTAATTTTTTTTCAAGTAGTGTAGTCTGCTGCTAATTAATTTAAAAAAATCCTATTAGTGTCTTTCCACCCGTCTCCAGCTAATTTGTGGAAAAACACTACATAGGATAAAGTAGAGGAGGGTTTTTGGGCCTTGCAGCGCCGTTTACGTCTGTCTGCACGGTCTCTGTGTGACTGCAGCTCTATCTGTTGTCAGTTCAGCCCCCAAAAAAGAAATAAATAATAAAGTTCACCAAACACACCAGTTACACCACTTTACATTTGTGTAGGCCACATTAGCTCATATTAAAGTCTAGTCCACACTTTAGAAAATTAGTGTTTCTTATACCTGTTAGGAGGAGTTGCTCAGGAATAAGCACACAAATCCGTTAGTACTTTTCTGCTTATCTTTATCAGTCAACCAAGATGAAGAAGGCAGTGAGTAAGGCACGTGGGCGTGGGCGCGGAGCAGGGAGGGGACGTGGGGATTCTGTGCCTGCTGCGGGCACCGGTGACTCATCAGCACCCACTTTCACCAGGCAACAGTCGTTCATGCGCAGCTTTGTGTCAGAGCGCCGTACACCGCTGCTGCGTGAAGACCAAATTGAAGCCGTTGTCGGATGGATGGCAGCTAATGCATCAACTTCCATTAGTGCCACATCCTCTCAGACACAGAGCACTGGAGAGCAGCCATCTGTCTCTTCACCACCTGCCAAATTGCCCAGGCAGACAGAGAGCCCAGGACAGGAGCCGTCTCTACTTCTGTTCTCTGAATCTCTTGGCTTGGAAACAGGGGGCCAGCCAAGCAGCATTGGAGAAATGGAAGAAGAGGCAGGGTGCAGTGATGCCCAACAGCTTTTTCTGTCTTCCTCTGAAGAGGCGGGTGGGCCAGTGGCTCCGGTCACCACATCGCAGGCCGCATCAGCTGATGATGACACTCAGGTGCCACTTACTGGTGCGTGCTCTGCTGCTGAGACTACCCAGGAGGAGCAGTTGGGGGCAGAGGGTAGTGTAGATGATGAGGTCCTCGACCCATCTTGGCGTGAGGGACAGGAAGGTGGTGGGAGCAGCTCTGAGGAAGAGATTCCCCGTACGGCCCAAAGAGGGAGAGGGAGGGGGAAGACTGCGGATCCTGCAGCCTCCGCTTTGGCACCCATTAGGAGCATGTCTCTTCCAAAAGCCAAAAAGGGCGCTCCCAAGACTTGCAGTGCCTGGTCCTTTTTTGACACAGTTGCAGATGACATTTGCTATGTCAGATGCAACGTGTGTCATCACAAAGTCAAAAGAGGTCGAAATGTCAGCAGCCTCAATACCTCCAACATGTGGAAACATGTGCGCACCAGGCACCCGGCGTTGTTAGAAAAACACACTGAAGAGGTAGGCCAACCAACAGCGGCAGCTACCACCTCTTCAGCTCGTGTTGCCTCTTCCTCTAGCTCACACGCAGCTGGTTCGGCTTCCTCCCAGGATCGCCGTGGAAGAACCTCTGGCCCTGTTGTCCAGAGACCCGCTGTAATTCCACCCGCAGCACCACTTTCCCAGTCATCCACACACTCCCAGCCCAGTCTACAGCCATCGGTAGTACAGGCATGGGAGAAAAGGCGGCCTTTCTCGTCAAACCACCCACGAGCACAGGCTCTGACTGCAGGCATTGCCAAACTTCTTTCACTGGAAATGCTGTCATTCAGGCTGGTGGAGACTGACAGCTTCCGTGACTTGATGTCATTGGCAGTCCCACAGTACAATGTGCCCAGCCGCTTTTACTTCAGCAGGCAAGCCGTCCCTGCCCTGCACAAGCATGTGGAGGGACACATAAAACACGCGCTACTGAACGCCGTCAGTAGCAAAGTCCACCTCACCACCGATGCGTGGACCAGTCAACATGGACAGGGGCGATACCTTTCCCTCACTGCCCATTGGGTTAATGTCGTTGAGCCGGGTACAGACCGTGCGAGTGGCGCAGGACGTGTCCTGCCCACTCCAAGGATTGCAGGAATCCATTCTGTACGCATTGACTCCTCCTCTTACACCAGTTCCTCAGAATCATCGCTGCAGGAGCCGTCACAGTCCACCTCCACATGGACCCGTGATGAACGTGTACCTGTTACGACCGACATGAGCACAGCCGTGGCCAAACGTCAACAGGCCGTCTTGAAATTAATTTTTTTGGGGAATCGTAGCCACACAGCGCAGGAGCTCTGGAATGCCATCAAGCAGGAGAGCGATGTGTGGTTTGTGCCAGCGAATCTCCAGCCAGGCATGGTAGTGTGTGATAATGGCCGAAATCTGGTGGCAGCTCTGGGCCTCGGCAACCTCACTCACATCCCATGTCTGGCACATGTGCTCAATTTGGTCGTGCAGAGCTTTTTGAGGGACTATCCGGATCTTGATGCACTGCTGCACAAGGTCCGCCTAGAGTGTGCTCACTTGCGGCGTTCCAGCACGGCAAAAGCGCGCATTGCGGCTCTGCAGCGCCGACACCGCCTGCCGGAACATCGCATCATATGTGACCTACCTACCAGGTGGAATTCCACGTTACATATGTTGGAGCGGTTGTGTGAGCAGCAGCAAGCTGTAATGGAGTACCAGCTGCTTCAGGCGCAAAAAAGTCGCAGTCAGCGCCGTACAGACTTCACAACCACAGAGTGGGCCACTATGAATGACGTCTGCCAGGTTTTGCGTCCCTTTGATTATTCCACGCGGATGGCGAGTGCAGATGATGCACTAGTCAGCATGACTGTCCCCCTTATCTGCCTGCTTGAAAAATCACTGCAAGCGCTAAGGGATGATGTTGTGGAAGAGGTGGAGGATGAGGATTCACCATTTCCATCATCTTCTGGACAGTCAGCGCCACGTGGTTCCTCACAAACGCTTAGGCAGGGGACAGTTTGTGAGGAGGATGAGGAGGAGTCAATGGAGGAGGAAGACATCCGTCCAGAGGAGGGAGTTACCGAATTGTCCAGTACTCAGTGTGTACAGCGAGGGTGGGGTGATGACGAGCGGGCAGAGATCACGCCTCCAGCAGGGGACAGCGTTTCTTGGGCAGTTGGCAGTCTGCAGCACATGGTGGATTACATGCTGCAGTGCCTGAGAAACGACCGCCGCATCGCCCACATTCTCAACATGTCTGATTATTGGGTGTTCACCCTCCTCGATCCTCGCTACCGGGACAACGTAGAAAGCCTCATCACACCGTTGAACCGTGAGCGAAAAATGCGGGAGTACCAAGACACACTGGTCAATTCCATCATCTTCTCCATTCCAACTGAGAGAAGTGCTGCTAGTGCATTCCAAAGCAGCTCAGTGCGTCCAGGCAGTGGTGGAGGCTCTGCACAAAGAGGGAGCAGAAGCAGTGCCTCTGCCCAAGGCAAGACCAGTATGGCCCAACTGTGGCAAAGTTTTCTGTGCCCCCCACAAAAGTCTACACCATCACAGACGGCTCCAGTCAGCAGGAGGCAACGGTTCCGTCAGATGGTGACAGACTACATGTCTTGCCCTCTTGCTGTACTCCCAGACGGCTCTTCCCCTTTCAAGTTTTGGGTCTCAAAGCTGGATACATGGCCAGAGCTAAGCCAGTATGCATTGGAGGTGCTGTCTTGCCCTGCGGCCAGTGTATTATCGGAACGTGTCTTTAGTGCTGCAGGTGGTGTACTAACTGACCGTCGCATGCGACTATCCTCCGATAACGTTGACCGGCTTACTTTCCTGAAAATGAACAAGGCCTGGATCTCGCAGGAATTTGCCACTCCTCCTCCTGATTAAATAATTAGGTCACTGTATACGTTATCCAGGTCTCCTGTTGTGTTCATCTTTCTACCACCTGAACTTAAATTCCTGTGCTCCAACACCGCCAGTTGAGGCTCAGAAGTGCCGTCTGCACAGTCAAAACATACGACCCAGTGTTATTGGGTTTCAGTAACGTCAGCTGATCCCCAGCTGTGTAGCCGGCAATGTGTCATGCGACCGCCACGCTGACACAACAACTGAAATGTAAGGGAATCTGTCCCCCCCCCCCCCAAGGCGTTTGTTACTGAAAGAGCCACCTTGTGCAGCAGTAATGCTGCACAAGGAAAAGGTAGCTATTTTTGTTTAGCTCCTTGCACACGCAGAACTTAACACTTATAAAATGTGTCCCCTGCAACCGTAAAACCGTCCCGGAGGTGGGACTTTCCTTCGTAATGTGACGCAGCACAGCCGTCATTCCTACCCCCCCGGCGCCGCGCACCGGCTCCTCAGCGTTGTTTTATTCCGTCCCGGAGCCTGCGCTGTTATGTTATCCCGTGGCCAGGCACACTTAGCGCTGCCCATCTTCTGGCATCATTTGGTGTCAGGATGGCTGCGCCTGTGCGGCCGCGCTGGCAGAGAGCCTGCCTCGCAGTGTCTTCTGATTTAATCCCACTGGGGGCCTGGGATCCATGGACATGCGCAGTGCATATCTGAACCTCCACCTCTCACTCATTTCCCTATGGCTTCTTCAGACTGTTCGGTGTCAGCTGGTCCCTAATAGCATGCCACGGCCGTGACACCGCACAGTCTTAAGAAGCCGTAGGGAGGGGAGTGAGAGGCGAGGATATGCACTGCGCATGTCCATGGATCCCAGGCCCCCAGTGGGATTAAATCAGAAGACACTGCGAGGCGGGCTCTCTGCCAGCGCGGCCGCACAGGCGCAGCCATCCTGACACCAAATGATGCCAGAAGACGGGCAGCGCTAAGTGTGCCTGGCCACGGGATAACATAACAGCGCAGGCTCCGGGACGGAATAAAACAACGCTGAGGAGCCGGTGCGCGGCGCCGGGGGGGTAGGAATGACGGCTGTGCTGCGTCACATTACGAAGGAAAGTCCCACCTCCGGGACGGTTTTACGGTTGCAGGGGACACATTTTATAAGTGTTTAGTTCTGTGTTTGCAAGGAGCATAATGAAAAGAGCCACCTTTTCTTTTTGCATCTTTTGTGCTGCACAAGCTGGCTCTTTCAGCTACAAACGCCTTGGGGGGGGGTTAAAGGTTCCCTTTCGACTTTCTCAGGCTTCGGCCTACATTGTGTTCCTCTGCTTTTCCACCTGTCCCTGGGCTCCAACACCGCCAGTTGCCGTCCAGAAGTGCTGTACGCACAGTCAACAGTCGCTCCTCTGTTATTGGGGTTCAGTAACGTCAGCTGTTCCCCTGCTGTGTGTGTGGCAATCCCTCCTACCTCCTCCAACCTCCTCCTCCTCCACCTGTCCCTGGGCTCCAACACCGCCAGTTGCCGTCCAGAAGTGCTGTACGCACAGTCAACAGTCGCTCCTCTGTTATTGGGGTTCAGTAACGTCAGCTGTTCCCCTGCTGTGTGTGTGGCAATCCCTCCTACCTCCTCCAACCTCCTCCAACCTCCTCCTCCTCCACCTGTCCCTGGGCTCCAACACCGCCAGTTGCCGTCCAGAAGTGCTGTACGCACAGTCAACAGTCCCTCCTCTGTTATTGGGGTTCAGTAACGTCAGCTGTTCCCCTGCTGTGTGTGTGGCAATCCCTCCTACCTCCTCCAACCTCCTCCTCCTCCACCTGTCCCTGGGCTCCAACACCGCCAGTTGCCGTCCAGAAGTGCTGTACGCACAGTCAACAGTCCCTCCTCTGTTATTGGGGTTCAGTAACGTCAGCTGTTCCCCTGCTGTGTGTGTGGCAATCCCTCCTACCTCCTCCAACCTCCTCCTCCTCCACCTGTCCCTGGGCTCCAACACCGCCAGTTGCCGTCCAGAAGTGCTGTACGCACAGTCAACAGTCCCTCCTCTGTTATTGGGGTTCAGTAACGTCAGCTGTTCCCCTGCTGTGTGTGTGGCAATCCCTCCTACCTCCTCCAACCTCCTCCTCCTCCACCTGTCCCTGGGCTCCAACACCGCCAGTTGCCGTCCAGAAGTGCTGTACGCACAGTCAACAGTCGCTCCTCTGTTATTGGGGTTCAGTAACGTCAGCTGTTCCCCTGCTGTGTGTGTGGCAATCCCTCCTACCTCCTCCAACCTCCTCCTCCTCCACCTGTCCCTGGGCTCCAACACCGCCAGTTGCCGTCCAGAAGTGCTGTACGCACAGTCAACAGTCCCTCCTCTGTTATTGGGGTTCAGTAACGTCAGCTGTTCCCCTGCTGTGTGTGTGGCAATCCCTCCTACCTCCTCCAACCTCCTCCTCCTCCACCTGTCCCTGGGCTCCAACACCGCCAGTTGCCATCCAGAAGTGCTGTACGCACAGTCAACAGTCGCTCCTCTGTTATTGGGGTTCAGTAACGTCAGCTGTTCCCCTGCTGTGTGTGTGGCAATCCCTCCTACCTCCTCCAACCTCCTCCAACCTCCTCCTCCTCCACCTGTCCCTGGGCTCCAACACCGCCAGTTGCCGTCCAGAAGTGCTGTACGCACAGTCAACAGTCCCTCCTCTGTTATTGGGGTTCAGTAACGTCAGCTGTTCCCCTGCTGTGTGTGTGGCAATCCCTCCTACCTCCTCCAACCTCCTCCTCCTCCACCTGTCCCTGGGCTCCAACACCGCCAGTTGCCGTCCAGAAGTGCTGTACGCACAGAGCCAAACACCTCGCCAATGTGTTAGTGGGGTTCAGCACCGCCAGCTGTTCCCCTGCTGTGTATACGGCAACGTGTACTGCGACCGCCACGCAGTCACAACAAGTTTACTTTAAGGGAACCTGTCCCCCCCCCCCCCCAGGCGTTTGTTACTGAAGGAGCCACCTTGTGCAGCAGTAATGATGCAAAGGGAAAAAGTGCCTCTTTTCGTGGTGCTCCTTGCACATGCGGAACCTAACAGTTATGAAATGTGTCCCATCACAGCGTAAAACCGTCCGGTAGGTGGAACTTTCCTTTGTCGTGTGACGCAGCACAGCCATCATTTTTACCCCCTTGGCGCCGTGCGCCGCCTCCTCAGCGTTGTTTGAATCTGTCCCGGAGCCTGCGCTGTTAGGTTAGCCCTTGGCCATGCACACATTTTGCGCTGCCCGTCTTCTGACATCATTTGGTGTCAGGCTGGCTGCGCCTGTGCGGGTGCGCTGGCCGAGATCCCGCCTCGCAGTGTCGTCTAATGTAATCCCACCGCGGGCCTGTGATCCGTGTCCGTGCGCAGTGCATATCCTCGCCTCTCACTCCCCTCCCTACGGCTTCTTCAGACTGTGCGATGTCAGCTGGTCCCTAATAGCATGCCACGGCCGTGACACCGCACAGTCTGAAAAAGCCGTAGGGAGGGGAGTGAGAGGCGAGGATATGCACTGCGCACGGGCACGGATCACAGGCCCGCGGTGGGATTACATTAGACGACACTGCGAGGCGGGATCTCGGCCAGCGCACCCGCACAGGCGCAGCCAGCCTGACACCAAATGATGTCAGAAGACGGGCAGCGCAAAATGTGTGCATGGCCAAGGGCTAACCTAACAGCGCAGGCTCCGGGACAGATTCAAACAACGCTGAGGAGGCGGCGCACGGCGCCAAGGGGGTAAAAATGATGGCTGTGCTGCGTCACACGACAAAGGAAAGTTCCACCTACCGGACGGTTTTACGCTGTGAGGGGACACATTTCATAACTGTTAGGTTCCGCATGTGCAAGGACCATAATTAAAAGAGCTAAGTTTACCTTTTCCAGCATTAGTGCTGTACACAATGGCTCTTTCAGCTACAAACGCCTGGGGGGGGGGGGGGGGGTTAAAGGTTTCCTTTCAACTTGCTCGAGTGCAGGCTTCGGCCTACACTCCGCTCCCCCTGCTCCTCCTGCTGACCCTGGGCTCTAACACCGCCAGTTGTGGCCCGGTACTGCTAGCTGCACAGAGAAAAACACCAGCCAATGTGTCAGTGGGGTTCAGCACCGCCAGCTGTTCCCCTGCTGTGCAGCCGGCATCGTGTCCTGCAAAAGCCACGCAGACACAAGAACTGAAATTGAAGGGAACCTGTCCCCCCTCCCCCAGGCGTTTTTACGTTATCCAGCCACCTTGTACAGCGGTAATGCTGCATGTGTGCAAGGTGGCTCAGAAACGTATTCTCCTCGCACATGTGGAACTGAAAACACGTCTGCAATGTGTCCTCTGTGTGACCATTTAACCATCCCGGTGGTGTGACTTTCCTTTGTAATGACACGCTGCAACCCCCTTGGTAGCGCTGCCCGTCTTCTGGCATCATTGTTTGGCTGGCTGCGCCTCTGCGGCCGCCCTGACCCACACAACGCCCCTCGGTGTCTTATTTATTGGGACTGCGAGGGTGTGATTGATGGGCAGGATCAGTGCATCAGTTCGCCTGTCCCTCCTCTCCTTCCGCCTTCTTCGGACTGTGCGGCTTCATGGCCGTGGCATGCGATAAGGGATCAGATGACGCCGCACAGTCTGAAGCGGGTGTAAGGACCCGAGTGTGAGAGGCCAACATATGTGCTGCGCCAGGCCCTGAATCCCAGCCCCGCAGTGTTTTTACAATGTTAAGACACTGCGGGGCTGGGATTCATGGTCATCGCGAACCGCACCGGCCGACATTAAATGATGTCAGAAGATGGGCAGCGCTAACAGCGCTAGGCCAGGGGATAACACGACAGCGCAGACTCCTGTACAGCAAATAACAACGCTCAGGAGGCTGCACCCAGCACCAAGGTGGGATTCTTGACATCTGTGCTGCGTCTCATTACAAAGGGAACTCGCGCCTCCAACACAGTTTGACTGTATAAAGGGCTAAATGTTATACGTGTTTCATTCAGCGTGTGCAAGGAGCGAAATTAAAAGAGCAACCTTTGACTTGTGCAGCACTACTGCTGCATAAGCTGTGGCTCTTCTACTTTCTAACCCCTGAGGGGGGGTTAAAGGTTACCTTTGAAATTGGTTCAAGTAGGCTTCGGCCTACACTCTGCTCCCCCTGCAGAGCCCGGGCTCCAACACCGCTAGTTGCTGTCCGGAAGTGCTGGCTGCACAGAGCCAAACACCTCGCCAATGTGTCAGTGGGGTCCAGCACCGCCAGCTGTTCCCCTGCTGTGTAGCCGGCAACGTGTCCTGCGACCGCCACGCAGACACAACAGACCCAAAGCTGCCGCCAGTGCAGGCTTCGGCCTACACTCCCCTCCCCCTGCTCCTGCTCCTCCTCCTCCTGCTGACCCTGGGCTCTAACAAACCGCCAGTTGGGGCCCAGATGTGCTAGCTGCACAGAGAAAAACACCAGCCAATGTGTCAGTGGGGTCCAGCACCGCCAGCTGTTCCCCTGCTGTGCAGCCGGCAACGTGTCCTGCAAAAGCCACGCAGACACAAGAACTGAAATTGAAGGGAACCTGTCCCCCCTCCCCCAGGCGTTTTTACGTTATCCAGCCACCTTGTACAGCGGTAATGCTGCATGTGTGCAAGGTGGCTCAGAAACGTATTCTCCTCGCACATGTGGAACTGAAAACACGTCTGCAATGTGTCCTCTGTGTGACCATTTAACCGTCCCGGTGGTGTGACTTTCCTTTGTAATGACACGCTGCAACCCCCTTGGTAGCGCTGCCCGTCTTCTGGCATCATTGTTTGGCTGGCTGCGCCTCTGCGGCCGCCCTGACCCACACAACGCCCCTCGGTGTCTTATTTATTGGGACTGCGAGGGTGTGATTGATGGGCAGGATCAGTGCATCAGTTCGCCTGTCCCTCCTCTCCTTCCGCCTTCTTCGGACTGTGCGGCTTCAAGGCCGTGGCATGCGATAAGGGATCAGATGACGCCGCACAGTCTGAAGCGGGTGTAAGGACCCGAGTGTGAGAGGCCAACATATGTGCTGCGCCAGGCCCTGAATCCCAGCCCCGCAGTGTTTTTACAATGTTAAGACACTGCGGGGCTGGGATTCATGGTCATCGCGAACCGCACCGGCCGACATTAAATGATGTCAGAAGATGGGCAGCGCTAACAGCGCTAGGCCAGGGGATAACACGACAGCGCAGACTCCTGTACAGCAAATAACAACGCTCAGGAGGCTGCACCCAGCACCAAGGTGGGATTCTTGACATCTGTGCTGCGTCTCATTACAAAGGGAACTCGCGCCTCCAACACAGTTTGACTGTATAAAGGGCTAAATGTTATACGTGTTTCATTCAGCGTGTGCAAGGAGCGAAATTAAAAGAGCAACCTTTGACTTGTGCAGCACTACTGCTGCATAAGCTGTGGCTCTTCTACTTTCTAACCCCTGAGGGGGGGTTAAAGGTTACCTTTGAAATTGGTTCAAGTAGGCTTCGGCCTACACTCTGCTCCCCCTGCAGAGCCCGGGCTCCAACACCGCTAGTTGCTGTCCGGAAGTGCTGGCTGCACAGAGCCAAACACCTCGCCAATGTGTCAGTGGGGTCCAGCACCGCCAGCTGTTCCCCTGCTGTGTAGCCGGCAACGTGTCCTGCGACCGCCACGCAGACACAACAGACCCAAAGCTGCCGCCAGTGCAGGCTTCGGCCTACACTCCCCTCCCCCTGCTCCTGCTCCTCCTCCTCCTGCTGACCCTGGGCTCTAACAAACCGCCAGTTGGGGCCCAGATGTGCTAGCTGCACAGAGAAAAACACCAGCCAATGTGTCAGTGGGGTCCAGCACCGCCAGCTGTTCCCCTGCTGTGCAGCCGGCAACGTGTCCTGCAAAAGCCACGCAGACACAAGAACTGAAATTGAAGGGAACCTGTCCCCCCTCCCCCAGGCGTTTTTACGTTATCCAGCCACCTTGTACAGCGGTAATGCTGCATGTGTGCAAGGTGGCTCAGAAACGTATTCTCCTCGCACATGTGGAACTGAAAACACGTCTGCAATGTGTCCTCTGTGTGACCATTTAACCGTCCCGGTGGTGTGACTTTCCTTTGTAATGACACGCTGCAACCCCCTTGGTAGCGCTGCCCGTCTTCTGGCATCATTGTTTGGCTGGCTGCGCCTCTGCGGCCGCCCTGACCCACACAACGCCCCTCGGTGTCTTATTTATTGGGACTGCGAGGGTGTGATTGATGGGCAGGATCAGTGCATCAGTTCGCCTGTCCCTCCTCTCCTTCCGCCTTCTTCGGACTGTGCGGCTTCATGGCCGTGGCATGCGATAAGGGATCAGATGACGCCGCACAGTCTGAAGCGGGTGTAAGGACCCGAGTGTGAGAGGCCAACATATGTGCTGCGCCAGGCCCTGAATCCCAGCCCCGCAGTGTTTTTACAATGTTAAGACACTGCGGGGCTGGGATTCATGGTCATCGCGAACCGCACCGGCCGACATTAAATGATGTCAGAAGATGGGCAGCACTAACAGCGCTAGGCCAGGGGATAACACGACAGCGCAGACTCCTGTACAGCAAATAACAACGCTCAGGAGGCTGCACCCAGCACCAAGGTGGGATTCTTGACATCTGTGCTGCGTCTCATTACAAAAGGAACTCGCGCCTCCAACACAGTTTGACTGTATAAAGGGCTAAATGTTATACGTGTTTCATTCAGCGTGTGCAAGGAGCGAAATTAAAAGAGCAACCTTTGACTTGTGCAGCACTACTGCTGCATAAGCTGTGGCTCTTCTACTTTCTAACCCCTGAGGGGGGGTTAAAGGTTACCTTTGAAATTGGTTCAAGTAGGCTTCGGCCTACACTCTGCTCCCCCTGCAGAGCCCGGGCTCCAACACCGCTAGTTGCTGTCCGGAAGTGCTGGCTGCACAGAGCCAAACACCTCGCCAATGTGTCAGTGGGGTCCAGCACCGCCAGCTGTTCCCCTGCTGTGTAGCCGGCAACGTGTCCTGCGACCGCCACGCAGACACAACAGACCCAAAGCTGCCGCCAGTGCAGGCTTCGGCCTACACTCCCCTCCCCCTGCTCCTGCTCCTCCTCCTCCTGCTGACCCTGGGCTCTAACAAACCGCCAGTTGGGGCCCAGATGTGCTAGCTGCACAGAGAAAAACACCAGCCAATGTGTCAGTGGGGTCCAGCACCGCCAGCTGTTCCCCTGCTGTGCAGCCGGCAACGTGTCCTGCAAAAGCCACGCAGACACAAGAACTGAAATTGAAGGGAACCTGTCCCCCCTCCCCCAGGCGTTTTTACGTTATCCAGCCACCTTGTACAGCGGTAATGCTGCATGTGTGCAAGGTGGCTCAGAAACGTATTCTCCTCGCACATGTGGAACTGAAAACACGTCTGCAATGTGTCCTCTGTGTGACCATTTAACCGTCCCGGTGGTGTGACTTTCCTTTGTAATGACACGCTGCAACCCCCTTGGTAGCGCTGCCCGTCTTCTGGCATCATTGTTTGGCTGGCTGCGCCTCTGCGGCCGCCCTGACCCACACAACGCCCCTCGGTGTCTTATTTATTGGGACTGCGAGGGTGTGATTGATGGGCAGGATCAGTGCATCAGTTCGCCTGTCCCTCCTCTCCTTCCGCCTTCTTCGGACTGTGCGGCTTCATGGCCGTGGCATGCGATAAGGGATCAGATGACGCCGCACAGTCTGAAGCGGGTGTAAGGACCCGAGTGTGAGAGGCCAACATATGTGCTGCGCCAGGCCCTGAATCCCAGCCCCGCAGTGTTTTTACAATGTTAAGACACTGCGGGGCTGGGATTCATGGTCATCGCGAACCGCACCGGCCGACATTAAATGATGTCAGAAGATGGGCAGCGCTAACAGCGCTAGGCCAGGGGATAACACGACAGCGCAGACTCCTGTACAGCAAATAACAACGCTCAGGAGGCTGCACCCAGCACCAAGGTGGGATTCTTGACATCTGTGCTGCGTCTCATTACAAAGGGAACTCGCGCCTCCAACACAGTTTGACTGTATAAAGGGCTAAATGTTATACGTGTTTCATTCAGCGTGTGCAAGGAGCGAAATTAAAAGAGCAACCTTTGACTTGTGCAGCACTACTGCTGCATAAGCTGTGGCTCTTCTACTTTCTAACCCCTGAGGGGGGGTTAAAGGTTACCTTTGAAATTGGTTCAAGTAGGCTTCGGCCTACACTCTGCTCCCCCTGCAGAGCCCGGGCTCCAACACCGCTAGTTGCTGTCCGGAAGTGCTGGCTGCACAGAGCCAAACACCTCGCCAATGTGTCAGTGGGGTCCAGCACCGCCAGCTGTTCCCCTGCTGTGTAGCCGGCAACGTGTCCTGCGACCGCCACGCAGACACAACAGACCCAAAGCTGCCGCCAGTGCAGGCTTCGGCCTACACTCCCCTCCCCCTGCTCCTGCTCCTCCTCCTCCTGCTGACCCTGGGCTCTAACAAACCGCCAGTTGGGGCCCAGATGTGCTAGCTGCACAGAGAAAAACACCAGCCAATGTGTCAGTGGGGTCCAGCACCGCCAGCTGTTCCCCTGCTGTGCAGCCGGCAACGTGTCCTGCAAAAGCCACGCAGACACTTGCTCTTGGACCTTCTGCTCCCCATCCTGGTTCCAGTACCGTCAGCTGGTTCCGGGCAGAGCCTTTGGCTTAGGTGCCTCCCTTTGGTATCCGAGTTCCACCAACGTCAGGTGGTCCTTGGTAGTGCTTTCAGGCACGGGTACCTCCTGCTTAGTAACCGGGTTCCAGTAACGTCAGCTGGTCCTCGGTAGTTCCATTGGCTCTTGGACCTTCGGCTACCCATCCGGGTTCCAGCACCGTCAGCTGGTTCTCGGCAGTGTCTTTTGCTCTTGTACCTTCTGCTCCCCATCCTGGTTCCAGTACCGTCAGCTGGTTCCGGGCAGAGCCTTTGGCTTAGGTGCCTCCCTCTGGGTATCTGAGTTCCACCAACGTCAGGTGGTCCTTGGTAGTGCTTTCAGCACAGGTACCTCCTGCTTAGTAACCGGGTTCCAGTAACGTCAGCTGGTCCTCGGTAGTTCCATTGGCTCTTGGACCTTCGGGTAGCCATCCGAGTTCCAGTTCCATCAGCTGGTTCTCGGCATTTTCTCAGCCTTCTTGTACCTTCTGCTACATTTCCAAGTTCAAGAGACTAAACACGATGACCCGGAAGACCACCCCTAAGATGACGACGACACCAGAGACGACAACCACCGTGATGACGACGACCCTGGAGACGATGACCCTGAAGACCACCCCGATGACGACGACCCCGGAGACCACCCCGATGACGACGACCCCGGAGACGACGACCCTGGAGACGACGACGACCTGGAAGACCGAGAAGCAGAAGAACAAGAGGCTGCAGAACAAAGAGCAGAAGGACATTAAGCATAACACAAAATATCAGAGCAAAAAATATTATGTAAATTATAAGCAGAAGAAGACTAAGCAGTGTATGGGGGTGAGTCCGTTCCTCCTCGTGGTGCCCCTGGATAAAGCCTGATGCTGCAGGCCAAACTGAACGCGGACAAATGTAACTGTTTTGTGACAGGCAGAACGGAAGGTGTAATCTTCAAACTTTTATAGATAACAACTACGGGAATGCCTGTCACAAATAAGAATATGATGAAGAAGTAGAATATGATGAAGATAATAGTAAACTAAAAACAATATGAACAATGTAACCCAAAAAATAATAGGTAGAAGATGAAGAAGAAGATGAATAAGGTGAAGAAGTTGATGTCAAAGAAGCTGATGATGAGGATAATTAAGAAGAAAGCGTGGGAGAAGTAAAAAAAAAGGTGAAGGGCGTGGAAGCAGTGAAACATCAATATCTGACATTAAAAAAAAAATTAACATAGTCAAATTCTTTCTAACGCCGAACGTCATAAAAAAAAACGCAAAATCCTGCTATTCTATTACATTGGGCTAAACCTCTGTGCCTTTAATATCTCCGCCACGTCCCCCAATACATCCTACATTATTCTTAGTTGTTTTCCTTCATGTAGAATGAACCTACAAGTGTATAAAGGGTTTCTTTTAATTCCGATATTTTCGTCCCATTGACTTGTATTGGTATCGGGTATCGGTATCGGATTGGATCCGATATTTTGCCGGTATCGGCCGATACTTTCCGATACCGATACTTTCAAGTATCGGACGGTATCGCTCAACACTACTGGCTACCCAAAATGTAGATGATCTAACCTTCATTAAAATGAACCAATCATGGATTGCCAATTCTTTTGCCCCACCTTTCCCTGCTGACACGTAGCTTGGGTGATAAATCTCGCTCGCTTTTGCCCTCCTCTTACTGACTTTGCCAATTCCTCCATTTGCCGCTACTGAATGTCCACCATAGGCCATTTTTATACCTCCCTAAATGGGCTGACTCCCCCCACAGGACCGTGGTCACAACTTGGCGCAAGCACCCGTGCAAGTGCCGTTTGCCTGGACAGGTGGGTGCGCCCACTCTACCTCTACTAAACAAAGCTGAGTTTGAATCTCCAGGCTTTCGGCCTCTATCAACAATATGAAACTGCATTTGGCCTGGTTCTTGGTTTTGGCCTAGTGACGTCTGCTGCTGACTCTTGGTTTCCTCAAAGAAACAAAGCTGAGTTTGAATCTACAGGCTTTCGGCCTCTATCAACAATATGAAACTGCATTTGGCCTGGTTCTTGGTTTGGGCCTAGTGACGTCTGATGCTGCCTCTTGGCTTCCTCAAAGAAACAAAGCTGAGTTTGAATCTACAGGCTTTCGGCCTCTATCAACAATATGAAACTGCATTTGGCCTGGTTCTTGGTTTGGGCCTAGTGACGTCTGCTGCTGCCTCTTGGTTTCCTCAAAGAAACAAAGCTGAGTTTGAATCTACAGGCTTTCGGCCTGTATCAACAATATGAAACTGCATTTAGCCTGGTTCTTGGTTTGGGCCTAGTGACGTCTGCTGCTGCCTCTTGGTTTCCTCAAAGAAACAAAGCTGAGTTTGAATCTACAGGCTTTCGGCCTTTATCAACAATATGAAACTGCATTTGGCCTGGTTCTTGGTTTGGGCCTAGTGACGCCTGCTGCTGCCTCTTGGTTTCCTCAAAGAAACAAAGCTGAGTTTGAATCTCCAGGCTTTCGGCCTCTATCAACAATATGAAACTGCATTTGGCCTGGTTCTTGGTTTGGGCCTAGTGACGTCTGCTGCTGCCTCTTGGTTTCCTCAAAGAAACAAAACTGAGTTTGAATCTACAGGCTTTCGGCCTGTATCAACAATATGAAACTGCATTTAGCCTGGTTCTTGGTTTGGGCCTAGTGACGTCTGCTGCTGCCTCTTGGTTTCCTCAAAGAAACAAAGCTGAGTTTGAATCTACAGGCTTTCGGCCTTTATCAACAATATGAAACTGCATTTGGCCTGGTTCTTGGTTTGGGCCTAGTGACGTCTGCTGCTGCCTCTTGGTTTCCTCAAAGAAACAAAGCTGAGTTTGAATCTACAGGCTTTCGGCCTCTATCAACAATATGAAACTGCATTTGGCCTGGTTCTTGGTTTGGGCCTAGTGACGTCTGCTGCTGCCTCTTGGTTTCCTCAAAGAAACAAAGCTGAGTTTGAATCTACAGACTTTCGGCCTATATCAACAATATGAAACTGCATTTGGCCTGGTTCTTGGTTTGGGCCTAGTGACGTCTGCTGCTGCCTCTTGGTTTCCTCAAAGAAACAAAGCTGAGTTTGAATCTACAGGCTTTTGGCCTGTATTGAGAATTTGAAACTGTATTTGGCCTACTAGTTTGGTTGGGCCCTACTAACGGTGTCTGCTGCTGCTTCTTGTTGTCCTCCACTGAACAAAGCAATGCTGCCTGTTTACTCCTGTTACCAATTTTTTTCTGCTTTTAGCCTCCTTTTTTATTTTGGGACTATATCTGTGTTTCCTCCTCATCCTGCCTATTACCCAGCCACTGCTTGATGGGTCTGCTGGTACATTGACCCAGACCACTACATTCCCCTTGCACTCTACACAGCCAGAATCTGACCCTGCTGAAAGTCAGGTCCCCCTTCCCGCATACTATACCACCTTACACGGGGACAAAGAGGAAGGTGCAGATGAAAGTGCAGGTTCCTTCATCAGGTGGGGGGGCATACTCGTTGGCGACGTCACTGTCACAGGGGCCGTCATAGTGCGCAAAAGTGTCACTGCCGGTGGGAGGCGCCCTCGCCGTCAAACACAACGCCGTACTTTGAGGGGCCCTGTGCCTGTGGCAATGCGAACGAGTGTGCCCCCCCTGCTTGCTCAGGATCACAGCACTTGCAAAGTTGAAATACTTACCTCTCCCCGCTCCACCGCCGTGACATATTCTGCATTTCCTGGGCCCAAGAAAAAATTGAGCCAGCCCTCCCCCCCCACAACTTTAACCAAATGACAGCCAATTTTCAATACCTAACTATTATTAAAAGGTTAATTAAGATTGACAAGCTTAAGTAACAATAATTGATGTTTTTGACATTAAAATGGGCTCTGTAGGTGTTTTCCTGTCCTCCACTCACTGCCGACTTTTATTCCCCATTGACTTACATAGGGTTTCGTGTTTCAGTCGGCCCCCGACTTTTCGCAATGATCGGCCGATTTCGCCCGAACCGACTTTTGACAAAGTCGGGTTTCGCGAAACCCGACTCGATCCTGAAAAAGTAAAAGTCGCTCTCTACTGCTCAGTCCCCCATATAGTATAATGCACTGCTCATAGTGCTTCATATAGCATAATACACTCCTCAGTAGACTTGAGCGACTTTTACTTTTTTCGGATCGAGTCGGGTTTCACGAAACCCGACTTTGTCAAAAGTCGGGTCGGGTGAAATCAGCCGATTATTGCAAAAAGTCGGGGGACGACTGAAACACGAAACCCAATGCAAGTCAATGGGGAATCAAAGTCGGCAGTGAGTGGAGGACAGGAAAACACCTACAGTGTCCATTTTAAGGCCAAAAACATCAATTCTTATTACTGAAGCTTGTCAATCTTAATTTACTTTATAATAATAGTTAGGCATTGAAAACTGGGGGTCATTTGGCTAAAGTTGTGATGGGGGTAGGGCTGGCTCAAGATTTTCATGGGCCCAGGAAACGCGGAATATGTCACGGCGGTGGAGCAGGGAGAGGTAAGTATTTCAACTTTGCAAGTGCTGTGATCCTGAGCAAGCAGGGGGGCCCCACTCGTTGGCATTGGCACTGGCACAGGGCCCCTCATAGTACGGCGGTGTGTTTGACGGCGGGTGGCGCCTCCCACCGGCAGAGACACTTTTGCATACTATGAGGGGCCCTGTGCCAGTGACATCGCCAACGAGTATGCCCCCCACCTGATGAAAGAACCTGCACTTTCATCTGCACCTTCCTCTTTGTCCCCGTGTAAGGTGGTATAGTATGTGGGAAGGGGAACCTGACTTTCAGCATGGTCAGATTCTGGCTGTGTAGAGTGCAAGGGGAATGTAGTGGTCTGGGTCAATATACCAGCGGACTCATCTAGCAGTGGCTGGGCAATGGGCAGGATGAAGAGGAAACACAGTTACAGGCCCAAATAATAAAGTGGGCTAAATGCAGTTCAAATGTGGTAACAGGACTAAACAGGCGGCATTGCTTTGTTCAGTGGAGGACAACTGTAATGAACGGCAGACACAGTTAGTAGGCCCAAATAATAAAGTAGACTAAATGCAGTTCAAAATTGGTAACAGGACTAAACTGGCAGCTTTGCTTTGCTCAGTGGAGGACAACTGTAATGAGTGGCAGACACAATTAATAGGCCCAAATAATAAAGTAGCCTAAATGCAGTTCAAAATTGGAAACGGGACTAAGCAGGCGGCATTGCTTTGTTCAGTGGAGGACAACTGTAATGAGTGGCAGACACAGTTAGTAGGCCCAAACAATAAAGTGGGCTAAATGTCTGCCAAAATAATGTTCATAAATAAACAGGTGGCATAGCTAGGTACAGGAGTGGGCTCCTCTGCTCAGTAGCAGACAGTGGTAGTAGGCGCAATGTATTAACTGGTCTAAATGGAGGCCAGGGCCCCTGTATATTTTAACTATCATCTATCATTTCAACAAATTTGTATTGGCAGTGCCATTGAAGGATTTAACAGCACAGACTACACAGTGGTGGAGCAGGAAGAGGTAAGTATTGCAAGTGGTAGAGCACTGTTCGAGCTGGGGGGAACACTCTTGTGGGCGGCGGTACTGGCACAGGGCCTCTCATATTACGATGGTGTGTCTGACGTTGGTTGTGCACCACCATCGTCAGAGACACGTCATTGTACTATGAGGGACCCTGTGCTAGTGCCGTCGCCCAAGAGTGGGCACACCCACCTGTCCAGGCAAACGGCACTCACACGAATGCTTGCGCCAGGTGGTGACCACGGCCCTGTGGGGGGAGTCAGCCCATTTAGGGAGGTATAAAAATGACCTATGGTGGACATTCAGCAGCTGCAAATGGAGGAATTGGAGAAGTCAGTACGAGGAGGCCAAAAGCAAGACATTTTTCAGACAAGCTACGTGTCAGCAGGGGAAGGTGGGGCCAAATAATTTGAAATTCATGATTGGTTCATTTTAATGAAGGTTAGATCATCAACATTTCGGGTAGCCAGACGTGTCCTTTTTTCGGTCAGTATTGAACCAGCAGCACTGAAGACTCTTTCTGATAGCACACTAGCAGCAGGGCATGCGAGCTCCTGTAATGCATATTCTGCCAATTCAGGCCAGGTGTCTATTTTAGATGCCCAGTAATCAAAGGGGAATGACCTGTGAGGGAGAACATCGATAAGGGAGGAAAAGTAGTTCGTAGCCATACTGGAGAAATGCTGTCTCCTGTCACTTTGAATCGATACAGCAGTACCTGTCGTGTCAGCGGTCATTGCGAAATCATTCCACAAACTGGTCATAAAACCCCTCTGTCCAACGCCACTTCAGATTTGTGCACCTCTAACACCTCTGCCATGTTGCCCCCTATGGCTCGTGTGAGAACCATCACCGCCGCTGTGTGCTGGGATGCCTGAACCAAACGGTCTATAAGAGTTGCTTGTTTGGTAGCCAATATTTGCTCAAGATTCTCATGTGGCATGATATTTTGTAATTTACCTTTATATCGTGGATCCAGGAGGCAGGCCAACCAGTAATCGTCATCGGTCATCATTTTGATAATGCGGGGGTCCCTTTTTAGGATACGCAAGGCATACTCAGCCATGTGGGCCAATGTTCCAGGTGTCAATTCACTGCTTGTGCTGGGTTGAGGAGCACTTTCTTGCAAATCAACATCACTTGTGTCCCGCAAAAACCCTGTACCTGACCTTGCAGTGCCACCAGTTTCTATTGCCCCTTGAGAAGCATCCTCCTCCCATAAATATTCATCCCCATCATCCTCCTCCTCCTCATCTTCATCCGCTACCTCGTCAAGGAGAGTTCCCTGAGCAGACAATGGCTGACTGTCATCAAGGCTTCCCTCCTCCTCGGCTGCAGATGCCTGCTCCTTAATGTGCGTCAAACTTTGCATCAGCAGAAGCATTAGTGGGATGCTCATGCTTATGATGACGTTGTCTGCACTTACCAGCCGTGTGCATTCCTCAAAACACTGAAGGACTTGACAGAGGTCTTGTAGCTTCGACTACTGCACACCAGACAACTCCATGTCTGCCATCCAAGTGCCTGCCCGTGTATGTGTATCCTCCCACAAATTAATTACAGCACGCCTCTGTTCACACAGCCTCTGAACCATGTGCAGTGTGGAGTTCCGCCTTGTTGCAACGTCGATTATTAGGCGGTGCTGGGGAAGATTCAGCGATCTCTGATGGTTCAGCATATGGCTGGAGTGTACGGGCGACCGGTGGATGTGCGAGCAAAGTCTTCGCACCTTCAGGAGCAGGGCTGGTAACTCCGGATAATTTTTGAGGAAGCACTGCACCACCAGGTTCAAGGTGTGAGCCAGTCAAGGTATGTGTTTCAGTTCTGAAAGGGCTATGGCAGCCATAAAATTCCTTCCGTTATCACTGACTACCTTGCATGCCTCAAGATGTACACTGCCCAGCCATGACTGAGTTTGTTGCTGCAAGTACTCGGCCAGTACTTCCGCCGATTTCATTTTTAACACAGCCTGCTGACACTTACCACTAGCTGTTCCATAATGGGACACCTCATGTGCAACACTGGCAGCTGCGGATGGAGTGGTCGTGAGACTGCGCTCTGTGGACGAGCTTTCGCTTCGGAGGAGGAGGAGGAGGGGTGGCGAACACCGACAGCCAACTGTTTCCTAGACCGTGGGCTAGGCAGAACTGTCCCACTATGGCTATCCCCTGTGGACCCTGCATCCACCACATTAACCCAGTGCGCCGTGATGGACACGTAACATCCCTGGCCATGCCTACTGGTCAATGCATGTGTTGTGAGGTGCACCTTTCCACTGACTGATTGCCTCAGTGCATGGACAATGCGGTCTTTGACATGCTGTTGGAGGGCTGGGATGGCTTTTCTCGCAAAGAAGTGCCGACTGGGTAGGTCATGGCGTGGTACTGCGTAGGCCATCAGGTCTTTGAAAGCGTCGCTTTCAACCAACCGGTAGGGCATCATCTCTAACGACATTAGTATACCAATGTGGGCGTTCAAACCCTGTGTACGCAGATGAGACGATGAGTACTTTCTTTTCCTAACGAAAGTTTCTTGTAGGGTGAGCGGACTGGAGAGCTGCATATGGTGGAACTAGTAATATCAAAACAACCGAAACCATAATGAGCCTAACCCGGGGAAAGAAAAACACAAGTGTGATAATTAATAATAACCCGGGCGCTTAATTCATTGCTCCAGCAACATTATATAAAAAGGAGAAACAGGGAGCCTAGAGTACAAATGTACAAAAATAGTTTATTTTTAAAAATTAGGACATAAAGCAAGAACAAGATGACAGAGATACCACGACAACACATAAAAGGGAACAGAAAAGGAACAACTCTACCTGTCCGCCCCCCCAAAACACTGAATATAGTAACTGTGAATGGGCACAGATAAAAGATGGAAATGGTGAGTGCCAATATAGTACGGAGTGCTGGGAGGATGGGAAGCACAGAACACATAATGTGAAAACACTGCTGTGTGGCTATACAAGGAAACAATCTAAGGGCCAGTGCCCTGTATAATTATGTAAAGACCCGCCACACCGCAATAGCGGACAAAGGTGCCATGCTTACCACAATGAAGGGAGGCGGATAGGAGAGGGTCCCACCGGTGTCGTGGTATCTCTATCATCTTGTTCTTGCTTTATATCCTAATTTTTAAAAATAAACTATTTTTGTACATTTGTACTCTAGGCTCCCTGTTTCTCCTTTTTATATAATATGGTGGAACTAGCGGTGGTGGTGGTGGTGGACATGGCGGATTGAGAGAGGGTTGGTGATGGTATTCTTGATGTTGGCCTACATACAGTGTTTCCTACCAATAACCTTGTGATTCCCTGACTGCTTTGGCCTTGCGACGATACCTCCACATTTGCTGCTGGTGGTGTCCTAACCGGTGGGCTTACAGTGAGGGAAGCAATGTAGCGTTGCTGACTACCTTCATTCTGAGCAGGTGCACCAACGGTACGGGACGTTTGGTTGTTAGTCCAGGCTTGCAAGTGCATGCTGGTTAAATGTCTAAGCATGTACGTTGTATTTAAATTTTGAAGATTATTCCCTCTGCTAAAGGTCTTTGAGCATTTCTTACAGATAACTTTGCACTGATCATTCGGATCTTGGTTAAAAAATTGCCACACAACACTCTTCCTACTATAGAATACCTTTTCAGCCATTGCACGCTGTGCTACTTTCACCAGATGGCCACGCTGTCCTAAAACTGTTTTTGCTTTTGACAAATGTTTTTGGCCTGATACGGGCCTGCCAGATGACAGCTGTTGCGATGTAGATGGCTGCTGCGGATCATCTTCCTCCGCTTCTGAGCTACTGGCAGCGGCACCCTCTTCCCCCAATGGCTGCCAATCTGGGTCAACAACTGGGTCATCTATCAGCTCCTCTTCAATGTCATGTGCACCTTTCTCTGTGTCACCATGTAAGGTGCTTTAGCGTTTGGGATGGGGCACCATAGTCTCATCAGGGTCAGATTCTGGCTCAGTACACTGCGAGGGCAATGTAGTGATCTGAGTCAATGGAACAGCATAATAATCTAGCTGTGGCTGTGCATCAATGCATTCCATGTCCGATTCATCTTGTAATGGGCAGTTAACAATTTCCCTTTCTAACCCAGGCATGGTATGTGTAAAGAGCTCCATGGAGTAACCTGTAGTGTCGCCTGACGCATCCTTCACTTTTGGTTTGGGTGAAGGACACAAGGAATCGTCTTGTTCCTGACCGGGAGCATCCACTGATGACTCGCTGCTTTTATATTTGGAACTTTCTGAAGAGGAGGCGAAAGAGCTAGAGGCTGAGTCAGCAAGGAAAGCCAAAATTTTTTCCTGCTGCTCTGACTTTAAAAGCGTTTTTCCTACTCCCAGATAAGGGAGCCTTCGAGGCCTTGTGTAGCCAGACGATGATGCTGGCTCAACACCTCCAGCCTTAGGTGCTATTGTGCTTTTCCCACTACCACCAGATGCACCACCACCACCACCACCACCATCAGTACCAGCTGGCAATGACCGCCCACGGGCTCTTCCACCAGACATCCTAATTTTTTGGAAAATCTAACCAAAATAACAACCGTTATATGGTACTGTAAAACAGGGCCGGACTGGGACTAAAATTCAGCCCTGGCATTTGAAGTTACACAGGCCCACTTGTCACATGGTGACTGTATAATATCTTTGTACACTTGTAGGCAGGGCCGGTTTTAGGCAAAGTGGGGCCCTAGGCAAAGTTTAAAATGGGTCCCCAAATGCTAACATATTGCACATCACACAGAAGCCTTTCTGTTGTATTTACGTGCGCTGAGTTCAGGCCGCTAAACGAGTTTGATCGACAATACTGAAGTTGTTCAACGCTTGTTTCCCGGCCTCTTTCCACCAGCTGAGGAATAATGATGAGACAGAACGATCACTAATAGATCACCATACAGTATCATGTTTTCAGCAGCACATCTACAGTTTACACTGGCAATGTGCTGCTGACAACAAGGCTTTTTGTTCCAGCAAAAACAATCCGAATATGCAGCATTTTACTTGTTTAGTAAAATACACCCCATAGTCCTCCATATATTATAATGTGCTCCATAGTCCTCCATATAGTATAATACACTCCCTATAGTCCTCCATATATTAAAATACACTGCTCAGTCCTCCACATAGTATAATACACTCCTCATAGTCCTCCATATAGCATAATACAATCCTCATAGTCCTCCATATAGCATAATACAATCCTCATAGTGCTCCATATAGTATAATGCACCGCCACAGTCATCCATGTAGTACAATTCACTTCCCATAGTATAATGCACCCCATAGTTCTTCATATAGTATAACGTATTCCCCATAGTCCTCGATACAGTATAATGCAGCCCACATATAGTATAATGCAGCCCACATATAGTATAATGCAGCCACCCCAGAGTATAATGCAGCCACCCCAGAGTATAATGCAGCCACCCCAGAGTATAATGCAGCCACCCCACAGAGTATAATGCAGCCACCCCAGAGTATGTAACCCCCATAGAATATAATACAGCCCACCTCCCCATAATATATAATGTAGCCCCCCATAGAATATAATGCAGCCCCCCATAGTATATAACGCAGCCTCCCCCATAGAATATAATATACCCCCACAATAGTATATAACACAGCCACATAGTACATAACATGGCCTCCCCCATAGAATATAATATACTCCCCATAGTATATAGCAAAGCCCGCATATTATATAGCACAAACCGCATAGTATAGAGCACAGCCTGCATACTATAGCACAGCTCGCGTAGTAGATAACACAGCCCACACAGCAGTATTCAGCACAGACCACACAGTAGTATACAGCACAGACCACACAGTAGTATACAGCACAGCCCACGTAGAAGTATACAGCACAGTCCACACAGTAGTATACAGCACAGCCCACAGAGTAATATATACAGCACAGCCCACAAAGTAATATATACAGCACAGCCCACAAAGTAATATATACAGCACAGCCCACAGAGAACTATATACAGCACAGCCCACAGAGAACTATATACAGCACAGCCCACAGAGAACTATATAAAGCACAGCCCAGAGTACTATATACAGCACAGCCCAGAGTACTATATAAAGCACAGCCCAGAGAGTACTATATACAGCACAGCCCAGAGAGTACTATATACAGCACAGCCCAGAGAGTACTATATACAGCACAGCCCACAGAGTACTATATACAGCACAGCCCACAGAGTACTATACACAGCACAGCCCACAGAGTACTATACACAGCACAGCCCACAGAGTACTATATACAGCACAGCCCACAGAGTACTATATACAGCACAGCCCACAGAGTACTATATACAGCACAGCCCACAGAGAACTATATACAGCACACAGTAGTATACAGCACAGAGCACAGCCCACAGAGAACTATATACAGCCCACAGTAGTATACAGCACAGAGCACAGCCCACAGAGAACTATATACAGCACAGAGCACAGCCCACAGAGAACTATATACAGCCCACAGTAGCATACAGCACAGAGCACAGCCCACAGATAACTATATACAGCCCACAGTAGTATACAGCACAGAGCACAGCCCACAGAGAACTATATACAGCACAGAGCACAGCCCACAGAGAACTATATACAGCCCACAGTAGCATACAGCACAGAGCACAGCCCACAGATAACTATATACAGCCCACAGTAGTATACAGCACAGAGCACAGCCCACAGAGAGCTATATACAGCCCACAGTAGTATACAGCACAGAGCACAGCCCACAGAGAACTATATACAGCCCACAGCAGTATACAGCACAGAGCACAGCCCACAGAGAACTATATACAGCCCACAGCAGTATACAGCACAGAGCACAGCCCACAGAGAACTATATACAGCCCACAGCAGTATACAGCACAGAGCACAGCCCACAGAGAGCTATATACAGCCCACAGCAGTATACAGCACAGAGCACAGCCCACAGAGAACTATATACAGCCCACAGCAGTATACAGCACAGAGCACAGCCCACAGAGAACTATATACAGCCCACAGCAGTATACAGCACAGAGCACAGCCCACAGAGAACTATATACAGCCCACAGCAGTATACAACACAGAGCACAGCCCACAGAGAACTATATACAGCCCACAGCAGTATACAGCACAGAGCACAGCCCACAGAGAACTATATACAGCCCACAGCAGTATACAGCACATAGCACAGCCCACAGAGAACTATATACAGCCCACAGAGAACTATATACAGCCCACAGCAGTATACAGCACAGAGCACAGCCCACAGAGAACTATATACAGCCCACAGCAGTATACAGCACAGAGCACAGCCCACAGAGAACTATATACAGCCCACAGAGAACTATATACAGCCCACAGCAGTATACAGCACAGAGCACAGCCCACAGAGGACTATATACAGCCCACAGTAGTATACAGCACAGAGCACAGCCCACAGAGAACTATATACAGCCCACAGTAGTATACAGCACAGAGCACAGCCCACAGAGAACTATATACAGCCCACAGTAGTATACAGCACAGAGCACAGCCCACAGAGAGCTATATACAGCCCACAGCAGTATACAGCACAGAGCACAGCCCACAGAGAACTATATACAGCCCACAGCAGTATACAGCACAGAGCACAGCCCACAGAGAACTATATACAGCCCACAGCAGTATACAACACAGAGCACAGCCCACAGAGAACTATATACAGCCCACAGCAGTATACAGCACAGAGCACAGCCCACAGAGAACTATATACAGCCCACAGCAGTATACAGCACAGAGCACAGCCCACAGAGAACTATATACAGCCCACAGAGAACTATATACAGCCCACAGCAGTATACAGCACAGAGCACAGCCCACAGAGAACTATATACAGCCCACAGAGAACTATATACAGCCCACAGCAGTATACAGCACAGAGCACAGCCCACAGAGAACTATATACAGCCCACAGCAGTATACAGCACAGAGCACAGCCCACAGAGAACTATATACAGCCCACAGCAGTATACAGCACAGAGCACAGCCCACAGAGAACTATATACAGCCCACAGCAGTATACAGCACAGAGCACAGCCCACAGAGAACTATATACAGCCCACAGTAGTATACAGCACAGAGCACAGCCCACAGAGAACTATATACAGCCCACATCTCTTCCCTTCCTCCCCTCACCTCCTCCGAGAATGGCCCCACAGTCCAGAAAAAAAAAAAACTCTCCTCACCTCTCCTCGTGCCCAGCGTTGCTTCCTGGTTCCTGCTCCTGTCTCAGCAGCTGCAGTCTGCCCGGGACACAGCAGGTGCGCGATCATATGACATCATCGCGCACCCGCAGTGTCAGAGGCAGAGCGGGGAATGATGGGAGAGGAGCGTCTGTAGACGCTCTCTCCTCCATCATTGCATTCAACTGTACCGGCGTCTATACGCCGGTATAGTTGAATGCGACGGCGGGGGCGGCGGATTGAGCGGCCCACCACTGGCACCGGCCCTTCTGGCATTTGCCAGAAGTGCCCTATGGCCAGTCCGGCCCTGCTGTAAAACAAGGTAGAAGGTGTGTATATTAACTTGTTGAGAATTTAAATCTCCCTTTTTTGGGGGGGAGACTGAACCAAAACTCAGGCCCTGTGCATAAACAACACAATGTAAGTGGCAGAAAGTGGCTGGCTGATATACGACAAACTAACAGGACAGAAGTATATCCACTTTGTGAGAATTTGAATCTCACTTTTTTTGGGGGGAGACTGAACCAAAACTCAGGCCCAGTGTATATAACAATGCAAACTATGTGACAGAAAGTGGCTGGCTGACATACGACAAACTAACAGGACAGAAGTATATCCACTTTGTGAGAATTTGAATCTCACTTTTTTTTTTTTGGAGACTGAACCAAAACTCAGGCCCAGTGTATAAAACAACATAATGTAAGTGGCAGAAAGTGGCTGGAAGATATATGAAAAAATACAAGGACTGTAGTACAATTTCAATCTCCCTACAATGATCTCAGGACAAGTATGGCAGCAATTAAAAGGACTGTTGCACACAAAAGTATGGACAAATAAACAAGATAACTGTGCAGAAAGGAGCAACAGGATTTTTGCTTTTAAAAAAGCAGTTGGTTTGCACAGCAGCGTGCAAACAGTAATGCAGCTATCAGGGAGCCTTATAAGGCAGCCTAATAAGCTACAGAGCTGATGCACAAAAATATACCTCCCTAACTATATCCCTTCTTCTGATGAAGCTGCAGCAACCTCTCCCTATGCTAAGATCGGCAGAAGTAAGATGGCGGTCGGCGTGCACGCCCCTTTATAACCCCTGTAATGCCGCAGAAAGCAAGCCAATCACTGTCATGCACTTCTCTAAGATGGTGGGGACCGAGACCTATGTCATCACTCTGCCCACACTCTGCGTTCTCCTTCATTGGCTGAAAAATGGCGCTGAAAGTGTCATACGAAACGTGACTTTTGCGTGCAGATCGCGGACCTCATGGCCGGTCCCACACTAGGATCGGGTCGGGCTTCATGAAACCCGACTTTTCCAAAAGTTGGCGATTTTTTAATTTGTCTGATCCGGTTCGCTGAACCCTACTCCTCAGTCCTCCATATAGTATAATACACTCCTCAGTCCTCCATATAGTGTAATACACAACTCATAGTCCTCTATATATTAAAATACACTGCTCAGTCCTCCATAAAGTATAATACACTCCTCAGTCTTCCATATAGTATAACACACTCCTCGTAGTGCATCATATAGCCTAATACACTTCTCATAGTGCTCCATATGGTATAATACACTCATCAGTCCTCCATATAATATAATACACTCCTCAGTCCTCCATATAGTATAATACACTGCTCATAGTGCTCCATAGAGTATAATGCACCCCTGATAGTCCTTCATATAGTATAATACACTCCTGGGTCCTCCATATAGTATTATACACTCCTTATAATCATCCATATATTAAAATACACTGCTCAGTCCTCCATATAGTATAATACACTCCTCATAGTGCTCCATATAGTATAATACGCTCCTCATAGTGCTTCATTTGGTATAACACACTCCTCAGTCCTCCATATAGTATAATACTCTCATTATAGTCCTCCATATATTAAAATACACTGCTCAGTCCTCCATGTAGTATAATACAGTCCTCATAGTGCTCCATATAGTATAATGCACTCCTAATAGTGCTCCATAAAGTGTAATGCACCGCCATACTTATCCATGTAGTACAATTCACTCCCCATAGTATAATGCACCCCATAGTTCTTCATAGAGTATAATGTATTCCCCATAGTCCTCGATACAGTATAATGCAACCCATATATAGTATAATGCAGCCACCCCACAGAGTATAATGCAGCCACCCCACAGAAGTAAAATGCAGCCCTGCCATACAATATAATGTAACCTCCATAGAATATAATGCAGCCCCTCCATACAGGGGCAGTGAGGAAGACATGGGCAAATGGTAACTAGGGGGCAGGGGGAGAAGGACACAAGGGTCTTGGGGAGACAGACACAATGGTGACACAGGGGGGCTAGGGAGCAAGGAAGACAGGCACAAGGGGACATACGGGGGCTAGGAGGCATGGGTGAAGGGCACAAGGAGACACACGGTGACTAGTGGGCAAGGGAGACTGACACAAGGGGACAAGGGAGACTAGTGGGCCAGGGAGAATGACAAGGGAACACATGGGGACTAGTGGGCAAGGGAGACTGACACAAGTGGACACACGGGGACTAGTGGGCAAGGGAGACTGACACAAGGGGACAAGGTGGACAGGCACAAGGGGATACATAGAGACTAGTGGGCAAGGGAGACTGATACAAGGGGACGTACTGGAACTAGTGGGCAAGGGAAACTGACATAAGGGGACAAGGGAGACTGACACAAGGGGACAAGGGAGACAGACACAAGGGGACACACGGGGCAAGTGGGCAAGGGAGACTGACACAAGGGGACACACGGGGACTAATGGGCAAGTGAGACTGACAAAGGGACAAGGGAGACTGACACAAGGGGACAAGGGAGACTGACACAAAGGGACAAGGGACACAGACACAAGGGGACACACGGGACTAGTGGGCAAGGTAGACTGACACAAGGGGACAAGGGAGACTAACACAAGGGGACACAAGGGGACTAATGGGCAAGTGAGACTGACAAGGGGACAAGGGAGACTGACACAAGGGGACAAGGGAGACTGACACAAAGGGACAAGGGACACTTACACAAGGGGACACACGGGACTAGTGGGCAAGGTAGACTGACACAAGGGGACAAGGGAGACTGACACAAGGGGACACACAGGGACTAGTGGGCAAGGGAGACTGACACAAGGTGACACATGGGGATTAGTGGGCAAGTGAGACTGACACAAGGGGACACACGGAGACTAGTGCGCAAGGGAGACTGACACAAGGGGACACATGGAGACTAGTGGGCAAGGCAGACTGACACAAGGGGACACACGGGGACTAGTGGGCAAGGGAGACTGACACAAGGGGACACGGGGACAAGGGACACAGGCACAAAGGGACAAAGGAGACAGGCACAAGGGAGACTGACACAAGGGAGACTGACACAAGGGGACACATAGGGACTAGTGGGTAAGGGAGACTGACACAAGGGGACACACGGGGACAAATGACACAAGCACAAGGGGACTAGCAGGAAGGGGTGAGGAGCACAATGGGGCTAGGGGGCAAGGGAGACAGGCACAAGAGGACACAAGGGGACTCCGAGGGCAGAGTAGATAGGGACCCATGGGGAGACGGGGCTGCAAGGGGACAGGGGAAGATGGAGGGAGACATAGGAGCAGGGAAGAAGGGGGCACAAGGATTACGAGGACAGGGTAGATGGGGACACATGGTGAGAAAGGGGACAAGAGAGACGGGGGGACAAGGGGATGCAGGAGAGATTTGAGAGCAGGGCAGATGGGTCACACGGGGACAAGGGGCAGGAAAAGCATGGGAGTGCAGGATGACTAAGGGCATGGGAGATGGGGAGCATTGGGGAACCGGGGAGGAGGGACAAGGCACGTATGGTGGCCCGGAGGAGCACAATGACCTGAACCTGGGGACCTACGAGGACATGGAGCAGGGGAGAGCAGGGAGCAAGGGGAGAGCATGGAGGAAACAGGGCTGGTGTCACAGGAGGCCATGATGCTGGTGGCCGACGATGGTGACACACAGGCAGCAGACACACCTCACTGCCGCCGGTCCATACACCTCCATGTTCATCCCCCTCCTGGGTGACTCGGTCCATGCACCACCTGCCAGCTCTGGAGCTGCCTGTTCCCGGTGCCAGCAGCCGCCACAGGCGGCCACCATCACATGTGAAGATGCTGCACTGCCTGGGCCCAGCACACAGCGGGTGCGCGATGAAGTGATGTCATCGTGCACCCACAGTGTCAGAGGCAGAGGAGAATGATGGGAGAGGGAGCATCAGCTGACGCTTTCTCCTCCATCATTGTTATGAACTGTGTTCAATGCGGCAGCGGTGGGGGAATCGGTGCTGGCAGCAGGCGGGCCCCCCTGATCCATGGGCCCAATAGCGGCTGTGTGGTGTGCAGCTATTAGTGGCACGCCACTGGCTGGTGGGCCCATGGGGAAGCGGGGGCCCTAGGCAGCTGCCTGGTCTGCCTGACGCTAACATCAGGTCTGGGTTTACCGTGACAGAGAGGAGCCAGAAGACCACAGTGTCTGATTTCTGTGACTCCTGCACTGATTAGAAGCACTTCACCTCCTTATTAAATGGTGTAAATTTATTTTAGCAGTGCAGGGGTTAATCTGCTCAGTTGAGTTCTCCTTGATCATTAAGGTTCTCAGCTGTGCACATTTAGCCACTCCCATCTAGTATATAAACTAGGCAGCACAGTGGTGCAGTGGCTAGCACAGCAGCCTTGCAGCGCTGGAGTCCTGGGTTCTAATCCCACAAAGGACAACATCTTACCTATCTCACTGTGAACAGCTGCCGGAAAACTAAGGAGCCTGGGTTTCGGGGAGGTTAGCAACCCGGGTGTACATATCTCCTCCATGGGTAGTACACAGCTGAAATCCATCTGAACCAAAATAAGGTGGTTGTTTCTCCCATTCTGGACAGTGGGGTGGGGTTTAACTTGATCAACGCTAGGTTCTTCCAGGTCTAGGGCCTCAAACCATATACACTATCCAGACCTATACCCATAATCGCCATCGACTCCATACCCTTGAGATAAGAGTATATTTTACTCAACCCATCCGAGGGTTAGATCTGCAGGTAGAGGCCATGCACTCAGAAGGTATTGACTGTTGTGTGCTACAGGATCTGCCCTCTCCTGTAGTTCTTGGACTTCCTTGTCTCACTCTGCACAACCCTTTGGTAGATTGGCAGACTTTAGAGGTGGTAAAGTGAGGGAGTATTGTCAAGAACACTGTTTGGGCACAGGGCTTGCAGGAGTGGACACCCAGTCTCTGCCTAAATACCTGTCTGACTTTGGCGATGTTTTCTAGGAGCAGGGGTGCCAAGAACTTCCTCCCCATTGTCCTTTTGACTGCGCCGTTAATTCTGCTCCTGGGACCAAGCTGCCAATGTAATCATCATGGTGTCTGGACAAGATTAAGAAGAAAAGAAAGAAAATGACTCCTATCAAAGACAACGTCATCTATAAGGAACCAGGATGTAAATGTTTATTTGTGATACTGTCTACATCTCATCAGTATTGTGGTTCCTATATGGTCCAAAGTCTGATAGCTGTGAGTAATAACTCTCTGTTCCACCTTGTTGTAGGTTCATGTGATACAATTGTATATGGGGTTGACCTGACTGACATTGCCATTGATTGCTGTACTAAGCTTGGTGATGTATTCATGTACTGATGGTGGTTCTGGTGATGCACTGTTATTGGTTGTGATTAGTAATGAGCAAGTATACTCGTTGCTCGCGTGATCTCCAAGTATTTGTTAGTGTTCGGAGATTAAGTTTTCATCACGGCAGCTGAATGATTTACAGCTATTAGCTGCCTCGATGAAAACTTAATCTCCGAACACTAACAAATACTAGGAGATCACCCAAGCATGCTTGGAAAAATCCGAGCAACGAGTATACTCGCTCATCACTAGTTGTGATCCTGTACACATTTAACAATCCACAACTTATAAGATTACATGATACATGGCTATGTTAATAAAGTATTGTGCTGTATGATAAGTTAAGGGGTTTTATTTATGTTAGGAGCATTAAAGGGGTTGTCCAAGGTTGTGATGAAGGTCAGTAGTCACTCTAAGTGACTGCAGACTTCTGACCTCTTACAGTGAATGTATTGCATGCTGTCAGGATCCTCTTGTGCCGGCGGTGAGAGCATGCAAATGCAAGTATACGATTTGCATACATGCAGTCATGTGCCAACTAGACATGCGTGGCCTCACTCAATACAAGCAAATTGAGTGAGGCTGGATACGTCTAGTTGGAATGTGGCCAGAAGTACGCAAATCACATACTTGCACTCACATGACCATGAACTCATGCCGCCGGCAACAGAGGATCCTGCTTGCTCATATTCCACACACTTCAGAGGTCGGATCTGACTTTTGCTAGAAAGTCGCTTCATTTGGGGGGCACTAGAGATCATTCTGGCCACTGCAGCTAACAAGTGTTATTTTGAAAAGTTACATGCCTGAGCCTAACCACTCTTCTCTTAATTAAAAAGGTCAGTTCAGGAATGATGACATCAGCATTTGAATTTATATGCAAATGGCTATGATAGATCTGAAGCCTTTGTCACTCCAGCTCTATTGTCCACTCAGCACTGCCTCCTCCTGTTTGACTGAAGGCTCCTTTGCCTTTGTTGGTGATATTGGGCAGGGAATAGAGCTGGAGTCACAGAGGTTCATATCTAAAGCCTCATTCATTTACATATCAACTCAAACAATAATTACTCAGAAATGGAGGAAAGCACTGGCCATGTAATGGTATTGCTGGACTTGTCTTAAACAGAGCTTTATGTGCATATTAGTGTTGAGCGATACCTTCCGATATGCAAAGGTATCGGTATCGGATTGGATCGGCCGATATCCAAAAAATATCGGATATCGCCGATACCGATACCCGATACCAATGCATATCAATGGGACACAAAATATCGGAATGGTTCCCAGGGTCTGAAGGAGAGGAAACTCTCCTTCAGGCCCTGGGATCCATATTCATGTATAAAATAAAGAATAAAAATAAAAAATATTGATTACTCACCCCTCCGACGGCCCCGGCTCTCACAGGTCCAAGCGTCTGCCTCCGTTCCTAAGAATGCAGAGTGAGGGACCTTCGATGACGTCGCGGCTTGTGATTGGTCGCGTGACCGCTCATGTGACCGCTCACGCGACCAATTACAAGCCGCGACGTCATCG
The DNA here is from genome assembly GCF_051348905.1 of Ranitomeya variabilis. Lineage (NCBI taxonomy): Eukaryota > Metazoa > Chordata > Amphibia > Anura > Dendrobatidae > Ranitomeya > Ranitomeya variabilis. The sequence goes on from NC_135236.1 coordinate 459,878,297, forward strand.
AAGGTCCTTCACTCCCTGCATTCTTAGGAACGGAGGCACTGCTAAGAGCCAGTGTCCGCCGGAGGGGTGAGTATATCAATATTTTGTATTTTTATTATTTTTTTTACATGAATATGGATCCCAGGGCCTGAAGGAGAGTCTCCTCTCCTCCAGACCCTGGGAACCATACGAACCGCACACTTCTGATTCCGATATCACAAAAATATCGGAATTCGGTATCGGAATTCCGATGCAGCACATATCGGCCGATACCCGATATTCGCAGTATCGGAATGCTCAACACTAGTGCATATACATATTATGCTGACAAATTCCCTTTTAATAAGAGCCAGCTGACATAGGCTCTAATGATGTATACGGTGGATACAGTGCATGCAGTCTTTCATTTCAAGGACATAAAAGAAATGTGTGGTCTACTAAAAGAACAAGCCTACATTTAAATTCCACACAAAACTCCTCCGTATTAGTAGGTGATATTACTTTTGTTCTGTGATTCATGTCATCTGCTATCAATGCTTTACTGTAAAATGGAAATTAATCAGATGCCTGCATATCCCATTGTATTGTTCATAGAAAGAAAAATCATTCATTTGTGCTGCTTGGGGACATTTTAAGCACTGAAGCTCCCACAATCATTTATTTGCAATTATTCGTTGATGAACAAGTGTGAATCACACAGTGTAATGCTTCATGGCGTATTGCGGGAATTTGTATTAACAATTGTATCTACTAAGATTAACACAGGTCAAAAAAGTTTTCATAGATTTCAGGTATTATATTTTGGTTTATTTTAGAAACAATAATTACTTTCAATTGATACACTCCAATGGGGATGTGTACACAAATGGTAACCTGCATCATAAAAGATACTGTACTCTTTACATACTTGAGCTAATGCTATGTTTAAAGACATATAAAGAGAAAGATTACCATTACAAAAGTGAGAATGAGGTCTCTACCATTGTCACTGTTAACCCCTTCATGACCAGGCGATTTTCCGCTGGTTTTTTTTTTGTTTTTGTTTTTTCCTTCCCCTCTTCCAAGGTATCTATATATATAATTGTCTAAGGGTTTTTCTGTCTGTCTGTCTGTCCTGGAAATCCCGCGTCTCTGATTGGTCGAGGCCACCAGGCCTCGACCAATCAGCGACGGGCACAGAATGGCGACGATGATGTCATAAAGGTTGCCTCGACCAATCAGCGACGGGCACAGTCTGCCGCGAATTCGCCTCGACCAATCAGCGACAGGCACAGTATCGACGTAGATGTCATAATTGTTGCCATGGCGACGATGATGTCATAAAGGTTGCCTTGACCAATCAGTGACGGCACAGTCTGCCGCGAATTCTGGAATCATCATTGTCCATATACTACGGGGACATGCATATTCTAGAATACCCGATGCGTTAGAATCGGGCCACAGTCTAGTATATATATACAGTGCCTACAAGTAGTATTCAACCCCCTGCAGATTTAGCAGGTTTACACATTTGGAATTAACATGGCATTGTGACATTTGGACTGTAGATCAGCCTGGAAGTGTGAAATGCACTGCAGCAAAAAAGAATGTTATTTCTTTGTTTATTTTTTTTTTAAATTGTGAAAAGTTTTTTCAGAGGGTCATTTATTATTCAACCCCTCAATCCCCCAGAATTCTGTTTGGTTCCCCTAAAGTATTAAGAAGTAGTTCAGGCACAAAGAACAATGAGCTTCACATGTTTGGATTAATTATCTCTTTTTCCAGCCTTTTCTGACAATTTAAGACCCTCCCCAAACTTGTGAACAGCACTCATACATGGTCAACATGGGAAAGACAAAGGAGCATTCCAAGGCCATCAGAGACAAGATCGTGGAGGGTCACAAGGCTGGCAAGGGGTACAAAACCCTTTCCAAGGAGTTGGGCCTACCTGTCTCCACTGTTGGGAGCATCATCCGGAAGTGGAAGGCTTATGGAACTACTGTTAGCCTTCCACGGCCTGGACAGCCTTTGAAAGTTTCCTCCCGTGCCGAGGCCAGGCTTGTCCGAAGAGTCAAGGACAACAAGGAAGGAGCTCCGGGAAGATCTCATGGCAGTGGGGACATTGGTTTCAGTCAATACCATAAGTAACGTACTCCACCGCAATGGTCTCTGTTCCAGACGAGCCCGTAAGGTACCTTTACTTTCAAAGCGTCATGTCAAGGCTCGTCTACAGTTTGCTCATGATCACTTGGAGGACTCTGAGACTGACTGGTTCAAGGTTCTCTGGTCTGATGAGACCAAGATCGAGATCTTTGGTGCCAACCACACACGTGACGTTTGGAGACTGGATGGCACTACATACGACCCCAAGAATACCATCACTACAGTCAAGCATGGTGGTGGCAGCATCATGCTGTGGGGCTGTTTCTCAGCCAAGGGGCCTGGCCATCTGGTCCGCATCCATGGGAAGATGGATAGCATGGCCTACCTGGAGATTTTGGCCAAGAACCTCCGCTCCTCCATCAAGGATCTTAAGATAGGTCGTCATTTCATCTTCCAACAAGACAACGACCCGAAGCACACAGCCAAGAAAACCAAGGCCTGGTTCAAGAGGCAAAAAATCAAGGTGTTGCAGTGGCCTAATCAGTCTCCTTACCTTAACCCAATTGAAAACTTGTGGAAGGAGCTCAAGATTAAAGTCCACATGAGACACCCAAAGAACCTAGATAACTTGGAGAAGATCTGCATGGAGGAGTGGGCCAAGATAACTCCAGAGACCTGTGCCGGCCTGATCAGGCCTGATTCCACAAAATATTAAACCTAGGGGTTGAATAATAATTGACCCATACTTTTATGTTTAAAATTTATAAAAATTTAACTGAGCAACAAAACTTTTTGGTTTGTAAGATTTATGCATCTGTTAATAAATCCTGCTCTTGTTTGAAGTTTGAAGGCTCTAACTTATTTGCATCTTATTAAACCTGCTAAATCTCCAGGGGGTTGAATACTACTTTTAGGCACTGTATATATATATATATATATATATATATATATATATATATATATATATATATATATATATATATAATTTTTTTTTTATTTTTTTTTCTACTGTATGAGGGCTTGTTTTTTTTGCAGGATGAGTTGTTCTTTTTAACAGTACCGTTCATTTTATCATGGGATGCACTGGAAAGCGGGAAAAAAAGAAACAAGTGTGTTGAAATTGCAAAAGAGTGCAATTCCAAGTGCAAGCACATTCACTATATGGTGAAACTGATCTGGCAATATGATTCTCCAGTGGGGAGCCTGCTGGCTTTTGTTAAATTCTGCTGTAAGAGATTGACATATGACATAACTGCATGTCATTGTTGCAGGAGTGATATCATGGTTACAATGCCAGTGGTTGCTGCAGCCAATCACTTGGATCAATGGTGATAGTGATGTAGATGGCAGGAACAGCAGAGTCCACTGATAAATATGCGGTGTGAGGCAGCCTTATATCAGAGATTCAGCCTGTCATCAAATACCAGGGGCAGAGGCAATAATGGACCTGAGGAGGCTGGGTAGTCTGACTTTATCATTTTTCCCTTGTGAAAGCCTAAGGGCAGAAAATAAATCAGTCCAGAAAACCTCTTTATTGCCATAACGCCTCTTATTATGGGACACAAAACAAAGTTTTTCTTTTCTGCTGTTGATTAGAAAGTCATAAATTTCCTTTAGCCTGCCTGTGTCTGTAAAAGAAGAAGTCCCCCTGATCAGGTTTCCACCATTCATAGGGATGGATGATAGTTTCCCTCACTGCAATGGCTGCCATTATGTTAGCTATACATCGCTGTGATGGCCGGAAGGAGTGCGGCGTCGGCGGGATGATCTGCCCTCATGCGCCGCATGACTTGAGCGGTAATCATCAGCAGCTGTATTATTGATATATAAAACCCTCTTTTATCAGTATCCACAACGCCCCCTGAGGAAGCTCAGAACGCCAAACGCGCGTCGGGGCTCTCTGTCTGACACTGTCAATGGGAGATTACACACATGGGTAAGCGCAACACATGATATGTTACTCAGTTACTCAGTTAGTTAATGTAGCACCTTACGGGCATGTTGCAATATGGGTGGATGTAGGAGGGACATGGCAGAGCTATATTTTTGAGTGACTGGCTATATAGCCTAAAACCATTATATACTATATCTTTTCCCCCCAATCCCTATATACCTATGCACTGCTGGTGCTGTATTTAATAGATTATTTACTTTATATATTGTCTGTGTTGGCACCTTTATAATGTGTAATATGTGTTTCTCCATGTTGGTGTGTCTTTTAGTCATTTACCTTATCCTCAGTACTGGCATTATTTGATTTTTTACTTTTTGTTTTTGTACTATGTTAATAAAATTTACACGTTTCATATGAAACTGTTCAAGCTATGAGTTTTTTTGGGCATTATGCTCTTGGTTGTTTATAGGTGTATATGTATGTGGGAGTTGTGCCCCTCCCCCTCCCCGTTGGAGTGCAATGGGCACTCTTTGTAGAAGGGATTGTTTTACCAATAACTGTATCCGCAAGGTCGGTTTTTGTATTCCGTTATGTTAGCTATCCCTGAAGATTTAATATTCAAATAACTTTTTTTTCTGTTATATTATTCATTAATTATGCTTGCAAGCATTCATAAGTCTTTACCAGACATTCTCTTCATTAATTTTAGATGTTGTCTTTAGTGGAATTTGAACACAGTGCTGCAAAGCAATGCTGCTAACCACTGAGCCACCTATCCTTGGTAACTTGAAAGCACATGTAAAGAAGCACTCTCGCAAAACTTTTTAATGTGTAAACCTGTGTAACCGTCTCTATAGGGTTGTGGTAGTGTTGTCATATACTTAGTCATTGCTGTCTTCCCCTTTTCCCGGTTATTTTTCTGAGTTGTGTGATTTCTATTCTGGCTCGCTGATCACACTGGGGTATATGTGAGTCGAAATTAAAAGTGACCTCCAGCTCAATCATAGACCCCAGTGTGATCCAGCAGTTGGAGTAAAAATCATGTGACCCATAAGAGGACCAGAGGGCACTGGAAACTGGGGGAAATGGTAATCACTAAGTATATTACAGCACTGACTCTACACTGTCATGGTCTGTATGGAAGTTCTTGTCTAGTGCTTCAGGGGTTAATGCTGTTGGCCTCTCTCTGGTGGTGGGAGGGCTTTAAATAGCCTCTTTTGGGCTCTGTCCATTGTCAGTGATACTTTTGACCTCGGCTGAATTCCTGATCCCCGTGTATCTGTGGATACTGTCTGCCTGTGTGTGATTGCTTGTGCATGACCCGATCCGTTCCTGTTTCTGAATTTGCTACCCGATTCAGTACTTGCTAAGTCTCTCGGTTTTGACCTCTGCTTGTCCCTGACCTTCCGCTTTGTGTTTTCCCTTCTGATACCACGCTGCTATCTCCAGCTTTCTGACCCTGGATTGTTATTGACCACTTCAGTCTCTGTTTCTGTCTGTACTGCGTCGTCTCTTGGTTTACCCGCACCTGTCTGGTCTCCCTCTGATCTTCTCTAGCCTGAGCTCCGGTCTCCGGAGTCTGGAGCTTGTCTCCACCCCATACACTCCCCTTACGGTGACGTGCTTCAGGTCCTCTTACCTGAAGCACACTTCTCCACCGTGGCCGTCTCTGGACTCTCTGGGCACCATCTGCTCAAATCAGGACACACGCACTGACTCGGTAAGAAAGGGCAGTGAGGTGTCCTTTATATACACTACATACACATTTACAAAGGTTTACACAATAAACTGTTTTGTAGGAATGGGGTTTTAACATACAGTGTTAAAATTAAAAGTAAATCCAATCATATATGCTGAATTACTAAAATAGCGTATAATTATATTGAATGTCCAATATAGCACTTTCCGGTAAAATACTAAACTTCTCCCTGCACTATATTACAATCTACTTGTTTTACTATCACACTACAGCTGAGCCTACCTCTATCCCTACCCTCTGTAATGTGCTGCAAAAACATGTAAAAAATGCATCAAAAAGGCATGTTTTTATGCTGCGTTTTTCCTGCCAACAGTAGTCTTTTCAGCAGATTTTTTGTTGTTGCAAATACTGAATATGTGCACATATCTATGGGGTAACAAATGTGAAAAAGCTCCTACATTGTTCTTTAAAATATCCCTTAGTGATCTCCCAATGCACCAGTTATTGTTAACAATGAAATAATCAATAGAAATATATTCTGTTTTACTATGTACTGTATAGTAGTATTACATATGATAAGGTTTTAATACTAGAGGTTGGGACCGTCCCTAATAGGGTCACCTTGACGTGGTGGGATGGCTTTTACTTTTTTATCAAAATTACCTTAACTAAGCACCCTTTATTATTTGCATGCAGTATTGCTGTTTATTTGTTTACTGCAGGATGTTTGCTTATTTCCTTTTGTCTTGGGTTTGGTCTGTTTAGTGTCCAGTGTGAGCATGTGTTTACACACTGCATGCACATGAACTTATATTCCAGTTCATCTCTTTAGGTTTTTGTTCACATTTTTTTGCACTCTTTGCAAATAAGGGTTTAGCCTCCCTTTTCCTTGAGCTACATTCATATAGGCCACCATAGCTGAATGTTCATTAACCAGGTCTCAGTTGTTCTCAGCCGTTATTCACATTGACATATGGTAAGGATTTAATACTAGAGGTTAGCTTAGTACTATCTCGAGTATGGTCCCCTGGATGTGGTGATATGGTGAGATGGCTTTAATGTTTTTATTCTAACAAAAATATAACACCAAAAAAAAGCTTTATATACCACCACATACATATTAAAAAAATAATTTTATTGAAATCTTATTGAAGAGCGACACCCCTCGGACTGCCCAGCCCCGCAGGTGAGTATAATAAAAGTTATTTTTCTTCTCTTACTGGTCGGATTGGGGGCTTATATACAGCATTATAGAATTCTGCTTATCAGTCTTGAAATATGATGGCCGTCTCTTATATCGGCCAAAACTGCAGACAGGTTCCCTTTATAAGCAATGATCTATAGAAAAGAATCAGATGGAGCATATCAAGATCTTTTTTTAATTGGATTTTTCATGGTTTTATGCAAACAGTTTATGCCCATGTGCCACAGCACAAATGTATCAGTGAAAAGATTAGTAAAGTGGATTCTGAGATGTTTCATATAAAATTGTGTAAATCAACAAATTAAATCAATTTTGCATATAGTAAGCTGACTTTAAATCTTTATTGAATAAAACTATATCATTTTAAGATTTAGGACACTCATAGGGCTCTAATTCATGGCATTAAAGCATGATGTCGGAAAGGTAAGGCAGACAGGCTGTAGATTGCAGTGTTTGTGTCAGACTTTAGATTTCTGTACTTGCATGTCTGTCATACCAGCCAATTGTATTACAAAGGTCAGTTCATTTCTGAGCAGCAATTTCAGATTGCTAATTATCGGGACACAGGAATAGGATAAACCTCAATGCATCTGTCTCAAATGCCACATCTGTAAATACTATTTTGTGACAACTCAAACCAAGTGTTCAAACATTCATTACAAGTTGTTTCTTTGCTTCAGGCTATGCAGTATCTGGTGCTAAAATGTTTTATAGTTGGGAGGAAAAATAGTAATTTGTAATTCTAAAGTAAAAAGTAATAATATTCTTGACTAAAATGTGGCATATGGAAGCATCTACAGTTAACATCTTTATAATTGATCAACCAACCCAATTTCTGTGGAATGTTGGAAAATCACATATGATACGTACAAAATAATAATACAGTAAAAAAAGTAAGTGTAATAAGTGAACAAAAACAAATAAAACCTACATTACCATGAAAATTTGGACTGTTACAAGATTAGCAGGATCCTAATATCATTGTATCTCTTAACTGCCTTCCACATTAAAACACAAGATGGAATAGCATGCTCGGCATTGCACGATACTCAATCAAGCATGGAGGTGCTTAATCGAGTAGCGAGCAGTGCCAAGTATCGCTGGGTGCTCAAGTGCTCGGATCTTCATAAGTGAATTGTCTGAGCCTGGCACCAAGAGGGAGAGTGGGAGAAGGAGAAAGAGAGGGAGAGGAAGAAGTAGAGGGAGAGACAAGGAAAGGGGAGAGAGAAAAGGAATGGGCAGATGAGAAGGAGGAGAGAGGAAAAGGGAGAGAGAGTTATCCATCCTCCAGAAAAATGCATGAGTTTGCCATTCGCTTCCATTATGCTCGCTACTCGAGTCGAGCATGTCAAGTACCAAGCACTTGAGCATTTCACTGATTGATCAATCCTAATTAAAACCAATGATCTGTTCTATCTTCTACAGAGTTCTAAGCTTGTCCAACAAGGACTATAGCCTTTGTTTAGGCTACTCCCATGATGGTGAAGTAAATACTTTGAGTCTAGCTGCTGAGCTATGTTTTCCAAACTGAGCAGTGGTCTTTTTTAATAGTCAAATAAATAAGGCAGCACTCTGTAACGCCATAGCTTGCGACCATTAAATATGAAAATTGTATATGAGTTGGTGACTCTATGTTCAGCACCTGTTCACACCTAGTCTATGTTTGGATGTGATGGTCAGTTTTTTGAAATTTGTATTCATTAGCCTTCTGACTGAACACTGCGCCTTTTAGCCTCAGGTGTTTTTAATTACACCAGGACCCTACCCCTCGACACAGATACAGATTTTAGTCTAAGAGAGGATTCACAAGTTCCCATACAGATGAAGACTTTATTCTAAGAGAGGATTGGCATTGTTAGAACCTGGAAAAGAGAAACTCCTTAACGTGGCTTCCAGGTACACGTGAATTGGTCAATTTATGTGCTAAGCTTTCTAAATTTTTCATATTTCAGTGTGTACTGCAATTCAATTTTCATATTTCTTGTTTGCGAGCTATTACGTTACAGAGTGCTGCCTTATTTATTTGATTGTATATGAGTTGGTGACTCTAGGTAAGCACCTGTTCACACCTTGTCTATGTTTGGATGTGACGGTCAGTTTTTTTGAAATTTGTACTCTTTTTTTAATAGGTCATATTAGTTCTCAATAAAGGGCATCGGGAAGTTATACAGGTATAATATAAATAAATAGTGGAATTCTTGTAAATCTATAAGGTCAATTACTCAATATATTTATTACATGGTTACACAATGCATACCATGTAACCCATAAAAAAACAAAAAATATGGGGCAACAACAACTCTGAGCATCTTAAAGGGAATCTGTCATGAGGTTTTTGTGATCGCATCTCAAAGCAGTATAATGTAAGGGTGCAGACATTTTGCTAAGTTCACTGCTTCCAGTAATGCAAATCCACTAGTTCTCTGAATGCTGAGCCCTGTATAACTCAGTCCACAACACTGGTTGACAACTTTCTGCCCATGTACATTGTACAAAGAAAGCTGTCAATCAGTGGTTGGGGGAGGTTATATACAGCTTATTAATATGAAGAACTACATGGCAGGAGGTTTACTAGTGCTCTATTAATAATCTCCTGCTAATTAAAAAGGGATTTTTTCAAAACTACACTTAGCAACTGGAATCAAGGCATCTTTCTCTTCATCATGCTGGTCTAAGAGCAGCTGGAAATAAACCTAGTGACAGATTCCTTTTAATCAGTAAATATTCTACCTTAGTCAAAACTATTATCTTTATGTTACATACAGCCATATGAAAAAAATACATTTAGAAACAGAAATGTCACTGCACTAAAGATAGTGGTTTTAGAGGGAAGTGGTGGCTTGAAACACATGGAGTAGATCCCACTCCTTACCTTCTCTGTTGATTTTTAGCTTATTATAGGCTTATCGTTGCAAACTAGTTATGAGTGAACATGCTCGGTGATTCTTGGTTATCACTCGAGTATCACAGTGCTCGGAAGTGCTCGTTACTCGGTGAGTAATGGGCAGTGCTAGATGCAAAACTCAAATCACCGCCCCACATCTTTGGCGCTTGTTACGTAGCCAAGAAGCATGCAGGGATTACCTATGAGTCACTGTAATGCCATAGCCATCTTGGTTGTGGCATTACTGTGATTGGCTGGCCATTTGACATCATTAAGGATTATAAAAGGACAAGCGCTATCCATCTTGGCACACTGACCCCATTGTACAGCTCTGTGACACTTTGTATTGGAGAGAAAGAGTGCTTGTCTAGGCCTGTGTGCATGGTATAACAAATCATAGGCCTGTAATGTTGATACTAGTGATGAAGTTAAGCCATCATACTAACAGCCCTTCTAAGGGCTAATCATTTGCCTTGCTGTTCGTATCACATACAATCTGCATTTAGCCGAGGGAGAGACTTGTATGAGCAGGGAGAGGGACAGAATCCAGTCTGTAGACAGGGATTAGGCTTGTGCAGTCTGTTGGTAAATGTATAGTTGCAGATTTGCAGATGTTTTTGAGGGGGCAGAAAAAATTGAATATATTTTGATCCATCAAGTATTATATGCTTTGAGATCCTTTTTTGTGCTGTATAACACACAGAAAAATCGCTGAAACATTTTCCTTAGCTATATTTCTCAGCCATACACTCTTCCATAGTGTGGAGTAGATTTTTTTGATCTCTTAGGCCGGCGTCAGACTAGCGAGTTTTATGGGCATATGAGCACCGAAAATACGACGTAAAATACGCATTACACACCGCCCAATGAATGTCTATGGGGCTGCTCCTATCAGTCGTATATTACGCATCTGTAATATACGGTATTGTATGGGCGTAGAAAATTGCAGCATGCTGCGTTTGTCAGCGCATTGCGCAAAAAATACGCCAATGAAAGTCTATGGGAGCGCGCAAAATACGGAATGCATACGGACCATGCGTGTGACTTGCGAGAAATAAGCTACAATCTGGCAGGTGCCAGGAAATATCCCAAGCCCTCAATCAGGAAGCTGAGACATGCTAATTAGCTGAAAAAGCCAGACAGTGAACCCGGAAGTCTGCTGCACGCCCCCACGGAGTGAGAATCAGCATGGCTACCATCATCAATGTGGACATGCTAATTATTTTGGTGCAAGAAAGGCCAGTCATTTGGGACCAGAGAGATCCCAACTATGCCAACAGGGCCCAAAAAGAGGCAGCATGGAGGAGTATATGTGGGTCCCTATTCCCACATTATGACCAGCAGCCACGTGAGGCACAGAGACAAATAAGTAAGTACACTCATGTGTGTAAATTGTTTTTAATGTGAAACAGCAGTACCTAACTCCTTTGAAGTATTTATCCTCAAATTCATATTTATTTCATATATTAATTTATCTTACACCATTAAGTCCATGGTGCTGTACATGAGAAACGGGTTAAATACTGGGTTCTTACAGATGTCCCTTACAGTGTTCAACAGAAAAAATACATACTGGTATAGAGGGTAGCGGACTCTGTCCTTGTGGCCTTACATTCTAATTCTAAAGATATTAAACAAATGCAGCTTCCTAGGCTACACTAAAATCTGTGTATTCAATTACACCTTGTGTGACCACTGTGCATAATGGTGTAATAAATTATTTTACTCTATTTTGTTGCAGTGGATGATGTGATGACAAGATGGCGGAGCATCCGCGATCACTATACAGTTAAGTCCATATATATTTGGACAGAGACAACATTTTTCTAATTTTGGTTATAGACATTACTACAATGAATTTTAAACAAAACAATTCAGATGCAGTTGAAGTTCAGACTTTCAGCTTTCATGTGAGGGTATCCACATTAAAATCGGATGAAGGGTTTAGGAGTTTCAGCTCCCTAACATGTGCCACCCTGTTTTTAAAGGGACCAAAAGTAATTGGACAGATTAAATAATTTTAAATAAAATGTTCATTTCTAGTACTTGGTTGAAAACCCTTTGTTGGCAATGACTGCCTGAAGTCTTGAATTCATGGACATCACCAGACGCTGTGTTTCCTCCTATTTGATGCTTTGCCAGGCCCTCACTGCGGTGGTTTTCAGTTGCTGTTTGTTTGTGGGCCTTTCTGTCTGAAGTTTAGTCTTTAACAAGTGAAATGCATGCTCATTTGGTTTGAGATCAGGTGACTGACTTGGCCATTCAAGAATATTCCACTTCTTTGCTTTAATAAACTCCTGGGTTGCTTTGGCTTTATGTTTTGGGTCATTGTCCATCTGTAGTATGAAACGACGACCAATCAGTTTGGCTGCATTTGGCTGGATCTGAGCACACAGTATGGCTCTGAATACCTCAGAATTCATTCGGCTGCTTCTGTCCTGTGTAACATCATCAATAAATACTAGTGACCCAGTGCCACTGGCAGCCATGCATGCCCAAGCCATCACACTGCCTTCGCCGTGTTTTACAGATGATGTGGTATGCTTTGGATCATGAGTTGTACCACGCCTTCAACATACTTTTCTCTTTCCATCATTCTGGTAGAGGTTGATCTTGGTTTCTTCTGTCCAAAGAATGTTCTACCAGAACTGTGCTGGCTTTTTTTAGATGTTTTTAGCAAAGTCCACTCTAGCCTTTTTCTTCTTGATGCTTATGAGTGGCTTGCACCGTGCAGTGAACCCTCTGTATTTACTTTCATGTAGTCTTCTCTTTATGGTAAATTTGGATATTGATACGTCTACCTCCTGGAGAGTGTTGTTCACTTGGTTGGCTGTTGTGAAGGGGTTTCTCTTCACCATGGAGATTATTCTGCGATCATCCTCCACTGTTGTTTTCCGTGGGCGCCCAGGTCTTTTTGCATTGATGAGTTCACCAGTGCTTTCTTTCTTTCTCAGGATGTACCAAACTGTAGATTTTGCCACTCCTAATATTGTAGCAATTTCTCGGATGGATTTTTTCTGTTTTCACAGCTTAAGGATGGCTGGTTTCACTTGCATGGAGAGCTCCTTTGACCGCATGTTAACTTCACAGCAAAACCTTCCAAATGCAAGCACCACACCTCAAATCAACTCCAGGCCTTTTATCTGCTTATTTGAGAATGACATAATGAAGGGATTGCCCACACCTGTCCATGAAATAGCCTTGGAGTCAATTGTCCAATTAATTTTGGTCCCTTTAATAACAGGGTGGCACATGTTAAGGAGCTGAAACTCCTAAACCCTTCATCCAATTTTAATGTGGATACCCTCAAATGAAAGCTGAAAGTCAGAACTTCAACTGAAACTGAATTGATTTGTTTAAAATTAATTGTGGTAATGTCTATAACCAAAATTAGAAAAATGTCTCTGTCCAAATATATATGGACTTAACTGTAGCAGGGAGAGGCAGCAGCGTGACAGGAGTGGGTCAGGCGCACCTCCTAAAAAAATAAAATACATATATTATGATCGCTTGACTTTTTTGAATCCCAGTATGGACCGCAGACTGTAAGTACAAACCTCACTACACATTTTACACATATGTTTATAATGGTCAGACATTTATGTTTTTTTTTTCCTACATACTTTCATAACAGAACACAGACTAACCTCACTGAGAGGGCGACAGGGCCGGATTCTGAGGTGGTCATAGACCCAGTTGGGGAAGGAGAAGAGGTGGCTCGTCCATCCTCAGATGCGTCATGCAAAGTCCCTCCAGGATCCTCGTCTACAACCCATCCAGCTCCAGCAGCACCTGGCCAAGATGATGCCCCACCAACAACATCAGCATCAGCAGCAGAAGCAAGCCAGGATGATCCTGCCAACAGCAGCAGCCCTACTGTTGCCCTAGAGTGCTCACCACAGGCTGCAGTGATGTTACAGCGTGCTCATCGCAGAAGAGAGCTCCTCCAAAGTAGGAGAAATGTTGATGCTGGGGTGTTGAACTACCTTGCAAGAGTTACTGAGGATGATGGTGAGGAGGGCTTTATGAGGAGCCTGGCCCGGTACTTACGTCCCATAGAGCGTGAGGTGAGGTTCCGTGTGAGAGGGTGCATTCAAATTCTTATTGATGCATGCACCCCCCCAAATGACCCATATGAGCTTATGGAGTCTATTGAGAGTTGGCAGATGTCATCACGTAATCTCCTGCGGCTGCAAAGATGTCAACAGGTGCATGCTCAACAGAGATTTGAAGCACCCCCTCCACGTGAGCCTACACCTCAACCCCTACCCACACCAAACCCACCATGGCAACCTCAGTACCATATGCCAGACTACCATCAACCTTCCCAATATGGCCACTTGTCCAGACCCAGTGCTGGAGGCTGGTCCCAACCTGGGTTTGCACGACATGGCCATATTGGGGTTGGATATGATTCCAGGCCATATTTTACACAACCTGAGGGATTTGGTCAGATTCCTTATGGCCATTACCCAACTGGCTCACATGAATCAAGGCTGAATTTTCCTCCGGCCCACACATCATCCACACAGGGTGAAGGACAATTGGGCCAACAAAGGCCACCTGACCAGGACCCAGACCTACCCCCATCTCCACCACCTACTTACCAAAATCTGTGATTTGTTTCTGTTGCTTTGCATAGCATAGCACTTTGTTATGATGTTCAAGTTATCTAAAAAAAATAAGCAAACTTGGATTGGCAGGAAAACAAAAAAAAAAGCTTGCCAAAATAGACAAAAAAAAGGCTTTGGCGGTAATTAAAATTTATCGTTTAAAGCCTAATTAGGTTTGTGGTCCAATCATTCTTACATCACACACACATGCTATGTTCCAAACCATATGTGAATTAAGTAAATACAACACACAGAGTTTAGATTCAAATTGTTTTTTGTTTTGTTAAACTTAGAATATATTTTAAAAGGAAAATAATCATACATGCACAACTGCATAATCTTGCCAGGGAGTGGCACCATGAGAAGATACAAAATAGTTTGTGACTACATCCCTAACTTTAAGACCAGAAAGGGGATGGCGCGGAGGAGGGCCATGTGGTGTTGGCCTAATCACATTGCTCAACAGGTGTTCACCAATATCAGCTGTGGAACAATCATGTATGTGGGTAAAATTGTGCAAAATAACACAGGCTGTTATGACTCCATTGACTGTAGCCTCACTGAGCTTTTGCCACCAGAATCCCAAAGGCGCACTCCACCAGTCTCAGTGCCCTGGAAAGCTGCAAATTAAACACCCTCCGCCGGTGGTCCAGGTTGCGCCGGAGATAAGGCCTCATGACGTGCCTCGTCAGTTGGAACGCCTCATCTCCAACAAGAACAAAAGGCACTGCTTCCGCATTGGAGCCTGGGAGTTGTTGTGGTGGTGGGAGGTCTAACTGGTTGTCATGTAGCCGCCAACCCATAATGGACGAATTGAAGACCCTAGAGTCTCCAGTTCACCCATAAGCCCCAATGTCTACAATTATAAACCTGTAGTTACTGTCAACTACGGCTAACAGAACTACAGAGAAAAACTGCTTAGAATTGTAGAATTGGAGCCAGAGTTCGGCAGCTTACGCACCCTGATATGTTTCCCATCCACAGCTCCAATGCAGTTAGGGAAGTCACAAGTGGCCTGGAAGCCACTGGCTATTTTGAGCCAATCCTCCTGTTTTGGCTCAGGCATAACAAGTTCCTGAAGTGTAGCCCATATTTGACTACAGGTTGACCACACAATGCCCGAAATTGTTGACCGCCCAATCAGAAACTCCAGGTGTAGTCCCGCATACGACAAGCCAGGGGACAGGAAGCTGAAAGGGAAAAAAAATTAGGTTAGGTATGTAACAAGAGATAAAAAATAACATGAAAAAGCAGAAGTAGATAGAAGATTTTTACAAAGATGACTAACACTGTTAAATTGAACATTTACATAGGGTACTTTACTATAACATTAAACACAGTTTGGTTGATCTGCTTGTACCATAATGTACACATATACTTTAAAAAACATGCTAGAACACAACACATAAAAAAAATCATCTACATACAGTATGTGAGAATGTTGAATACATACCGTAAGGTAAGGAGAAGACACTCGTCTGCGTATATGGCTTTGCGCTTCCTTGTGTCCCGATAGGTGATACCTGGACGTAAGATCTCCAACAAGATATCAAAGGTACTGATGGTCATGCGACAGTACAGATAGAACGTCAGGATGTGACCTCAAAGCTGTATAGAGCCTCTCAAAATGTCCTTTATTGAGGCGTTGGGTCAATAGACGATGCACCCACAATCTTCATCTCCTCCTTCTCGGATCTACACTCACAGGATATGGCTGGCCAAAGCGACGCGACAACACCCAGTGAAACAACACCCGCTGAATTGTGCTTAAAGACAGATGGTCAGACATGTTTTGAAGGTAATACCAACACACCCAAAAGAAGCACACCAACTAAATGGCCAGATGGTAGGGTGCCACCTGTTGTCGAGGGCTAAAATAGGGTTGTAGATGATGATTTAAATTCTTTGCAGGCCACAAAGCCGTTAAATGTCTATTTTGTGATGTTGCGTGAAAAATATGCATTACGGATCACATACGGATCGCACACGCAGCACTACATGCGCAAAATACGCGACCACACGTTGGCAACGGATTACCTATGAAACACTATTTCTGGGACTTTTTTGCGTATTACGCCCGTATTAGGCCGTAAAAAACGGACCGTATTGTCTTACGCCTAGTGTGACGCCGGCCTAAAACTGAGAAAAAGCCTTTAAAACATTGTAGGTTTCCATTTGTGAGCCATACAATGTTAAGTGGACTGTGAAAATTTCTGTCCTCGAAAACTGAAAAAAAGCTTTTAACCCCTTAACCCCCAAGGGTGGTTTGCACGTTAATGACCGGGACAATTTTTACAATTCTGACCACTGTCCCTTTATGAGGTTATAACTCTGGAACGCTTCAATGGATCCTGATGATTCTGACATTGTTTTCTCGTGACATATTGTACTTCATGACAGTGGTAAAATTTATTTGATATTACCTGCGTTTATTTGTGAAAAAAATGGAAATTTGGTGAAAATTTAGCAATTTTCCAACTTTGAATTTTTATGCCCGTTTATCACAGAGATATGTCACACAAAATACTTAATAATTAACATTTCCCACATGTCTACTTTACATCAGCACAATTTTGAAACGGAAATTTTTGTTTGTTAGGGAGTTATAAAGGTTAAAAGTTGACCAGCAATTTCTCATTTTTACAACACTTTTTTTTAGGGACCACATCACATTTGAAGTAATTTTGAGGGGTCTATATGATAGAAAATACCCAAGTGTGACACCATTCTAAAAACTGCACCCCTCAAGGTGCTCAAAACCACATTCAAGAAGTTTATTAGTGCAGCGCCCCAGAGTCTGGTCGTTGCAGTAACGTCGTTCCTCCACCAGGGGGAGTGATGGTATGTCTGATGGCACTAAAGGAGTTCACCTGACCAGGTATCACAGTCACACACTACACTTCACACTCCGGCCACCAGGGGGAGCAAAAGGTTCTATGTATTAGGTCACTCCTCACACTCTGGTAAAATTGGGGGTTGGATAGGAAGTTAGTCAGAAAGCAGCCCGGGAGAGTTCCAGGGAGGACCTGTCAGGTGTGGGACCCTGACAGTGGCCTAGCACGAGACAGATTGTTATGGAGCTGCGCCTGCACTGCATAGCGGCAGTCTCCTAAGGAAGGACAAGAAGCGAAGTATATTGTGGAGAAGTGAGAAACGAGATCACAGCACAAGGAGACAACACCAGAAGGAGTCCTGCCATAAGATCGGTAACATCCTTCTGAGGCGCGTTGCCGGTGGCCGGAACACTGAGGAAGTAATAGGCTCTACGCATTACTTTGAACTACGGCAGGGCAGTTAACTCTAGGTTGGCTGTCTCACCTTTACACCTAATGAAGACAACGGAGGCAATTGTGGGAGAGGGGCGTCTCTAGGGTCCCTATAAATAACTCCAGGCCTACCCCGTCATACGGGTGTGTCCTATCCAAACCATCTGGGGGACGGAGAGAGAAAGAACAGAAACATACATGACAGTTGTGAGGACTATCCCGTGGTGCTCAGCAGGGAAGTACTACAACACACAGGCACTAGTAGGAAGGCTACTGATTTCCACCTGCAAAGGGAACTCTGGATGTGCTTTTGGACGGGCCGGTCTCAGCTAGCCCTGTTAGCAGTGCTCTGGATTGTGGATGCCGAAGCCTTCAGTAAAAAGGTAAAGAGACTGCAACCCTGTGTCCTCGTCATTTACTGCGACCTACACCATTACCATCTACTCATCAAGGGAAGCCCTGGGGACATACTTCACCTGTGGGAAGTTACACCATCTAGCTGCCATTCCGTCACCCCAGCAGACCCCTAGCAGCATCAGTCACCCTGACCGAGTACCACAGGTGTCGTCACGAACACTTGACAAACTCTCACCTACACCTTTATTTGGGCGCCCCTTAGCAGGGCCACGGACCGGGTCGGGCCACCGTGACACCCCTAGAACCGAGACCGAGGGACCCGGTACTGAGTACCCCTGCTGCCCTGCGTTTGAGGGCCACTCCATTAACCCTTCAGGTGTTTCCCAGGAATTTTTGGAATGGTTAAAAAAAACGAACATTTAACTTTTTTTTCACCAAAAAATTACTTCAGCTGCAATTTGTTTTATTTTACCAAGTGTAACAGGAGAAAATGGACCCCAAAAGTTGTTGTACAATTTGTCCTGAGTATGCCGATACCCATATGTGGGGGTAAACCACTGTTTGGGCGCATGGCAGAGCTCGGAAGGGAAGGAGCGCCGTTTGACTTTTCAATGCAAAATTGACTGGAATTGAGATGAGATGCCATGTTGTGTTTGGAGAGTCCCTGATGTGCCTAAACATTGAAACCCCCCACAAGTGACATCATTTTGAAAAGTAGACCCCCTAAGGAACTTATCTAGATGTGTGTTGAGCACTTTGACCCACCAAGTGCTTCACAGACGTTTATAATGTAGAGCCGTAAAAATAAAAAATCATATTTTTTCACAAAAATGATCTTTTTGCCCCAATTTTTTTATTTTCCCAAGGGTAAGAGAAGAAATTGGACCCCAAAAGTTGTTGTGCAATATATGGGTGTAAACCACTGTTTGGGCGCATGGCAGAGCTCGGAAGGGAAGGAGAGCCGTTTGATTTTTCAATGCAAAATTGAGGGTATGTGCACACGTTCAGGATTTCTTGCAGAAATTTCCTGAAGAAAACCGGAAATTTTCTGCAAGAAATCCGCATTTTTTTTTTTGCGTTTTTTTTCCGTTTTTTTCGCGTTTTTTTAGCATTCTGCAAGCGTAATTAGCTTGCAGAATGCTAAAGTTTTCCAAGCGATCTGTAGCATCGCTTGGAAAACTGACTGACAGGTTGGTCACACTTGTCAAACATAGCGTTTGACAAGTGTGACCAACTTTTTACTATAGATGCAGCTTATGCAGCATCTATAGTAAAAGATAGAATGTTTAAAAATAATAAAAAAAATTAAAAAATGCTTATACTCACCCAGACATCTCCTCACCGGCGTCCGGCTCCTCTTCCTATAGCTGGTCTGTGCGCACAGGACCTTCCGTGACGTCACGGTCACGTGAGCGGTCACATGACCGCTCACGACCAATCACAGGACAGTGACATCATCGGCAGGTCTTTCGCCGCACACCAGCTACAGGAACTGAACGGCAGCGTGCAGTGGAGGCGGGAAGACATCGAGGGTGAGTATAGGACTGTTTTTTATTTTAATTCTTATTTTTTGACCACTTATATGGTGCCCAGTGCGTGGAGGAGAGTCTCCTCTCCTCCACCCTGGGTACCAACCGCACATAATCTGCTTACTTCCCGCATGGTGTGCACAGCCCCGTGCGGGAAGTAAGCAGATCAATGGACCCCTAGGTGTGCGGAATCCCCTGCAATTCCGCATTTTAATGAACATGTTGCTTTTTTTTCCGCGATGCGTTTTTTTCGCGGAAAAAAAGGCTACATTTGCACAAAAAATGCGGAATACACTTAAAATAATAGGAGGCATATGTTAGCGTTTTTTTCGCGTTTTTATCACGTTTTTATAACGAAAAAACGCGAAAAAAACGCGAAAAATACTGAACGTGTGCACATGGCCTGACAGGAATTGAGATGGAACACCATGTCGAGTTTGGGGAGAACCCCTGATGTGCCTAAACATTGAAACCCCCCACAATTGACACCATTTTGGAAAGTAGACCCCCTAAGGAACTTATCTAGGTGTGTTGTGAGAGCTGAAGACATAAGAAATGTGAAGATTGTTCCAGCTCCTTTCCGATTAAAAATCCTTTATTGATCCATATCCTTAAAAATCATCCCTGCACAGAAGGGAATGTGAACAGTGACAAAAACCTGCTAATACCTACACATTTCGATCTAAAAGATCTTCATCATGGCTATCTACACACACATTCAGAGGAAGTATATATACAGTGCTTTAGCAAATCACAGTGAAGACTTCAGATCACATGATCTGATCGCAGGTCCTGCAAGCACAAATGCAGAGAAAGTATATATACAAATCTTTTAGCAAATCACAGTGAAAACTTCAGATCACATGATCTTATGAAAGGTCCTGCAAACATACAAAATCCGTATAATAACAATAAAAAGAAAAAATAGATTAAAATTAACATTTTAACAATAATGGTACATAATTTCATTCCTTTTGTTAAGTCCCAAAGCCAATCTAGTTCGTAAATTATATATCCAGTACGCCTCCCTTGTTAGGAGGCGTCTCTTAATATCTCCTCCATGGACAGACTTCTTTAAAAGCTCAATCCCCTGAATGAACATAGCGGAAATATTACCTTCATGGTGCGTTGCAAAATGTTTTGAAACCATAGATATATTTCTATTAATGGCATTAAAATTTGTAATATCTCTCAGGTGTTCCGATATCCTTGTTTTTAATTTCCTAGTTGTGCACCCAACATATGCAACCTTACATTCCCTACACCCAATTTTATATACTACATTCTCAGAATGACAGTTGATAAATTCTTTTATGTTAAATTCCTTTGTATTATTGTGATTGGTAAAAATTTTGCCAGTCAATCTGTGAGCGCAAGTGGTGCAAGACGTAGTGCCGCACTTAGGCTACGTTCACATTTGCGTTGTGCGCCGCAGCGTCGGCGCCGCAGCACACAACGCAAACAAAAACGCGGCAAAACGCACGCTAAAACGCTGCGTTTTGCGCCGCATGCGTCCTTTTTGGCCGAAAGTTGGACGCAAAAAAAATGCAACTTGAAGCGTTTCTTGCGTCCAACGCTTGCGGCCATGCGGCGCAAAACGCAGCACAACGCATGTCCATGCGCCCCCATGTTAAATATAGGGGCGCATGACGCATGCGGCGACGCTGACCGCAAATGTGAACGTAGCCTTATAAAATCCCTTGCAATCCAGCCAAGTTTGGGATCTAGGTCTGGATAGAAACAACCCTGGTGAAATTATATTACCAATTGTGGGGGCTCTACGTGAAACAATATTAATTCCCTTGCTTAAAATTTTAGCAGTTTCCTCATCTTCCAATAATACAGGCAAGCGCTCATAAATAATAGACTTAATGTCTGAAAATTGGGGGCTAAATTGAAGGCACACAAATGGTTTTTTTCTTTTGTCTATATTAGTTTTGTTCTGTATTAACAAATCAGCCCTCTCCTTTTTATCCACTATTTTGCGAGCCCTATCAAGGCACCACTTGGGGTATTTACGTTTTATTAATTTATTTTTAAGGCCATCAAATTCTTTAATCCTATCCTCTTCCTTGAAACAGTTTCTTTTAAGTCTTGTAAATTCCCCGATTGGTATAGATTTTATTGTATGCGTGGGATGGCTACTTTTAGCGTGCAGTACTGTGTTGCCGCTGATTGGTTTAATAAATGTTCTACTATTAATTATTTCCCCACCAATCCCACTCAATTCCAAATCCAAAAATGATATCTGATTTTTGTCGCATCTATGAGTAAATCTAATACCAAGCTCGTTAGTGTTGATATATTCAATAAACCTAGGTATGGCAGATACATCGCCGCCCCAAATAATGAGTAGGTTGTCGATGTATCTGCCATACCACACGAGATCTGCCAAATGGGGATTATCCACCGAATAGATGTATTCTTTCTCCCAGAAAGACATAGTTAAATTAGCAAGGGACGGGGAGTATCTCGCTCCCATGGGCACTCCAGTCTTCTGTGCAAAAATAGCATATGGTGGAATTACACTACATTACAGAATTACTTGGCAAAGGAAATGATTCCTAGGGGTCTCAGAAATAAAAAAAATACCCACAGTCATATATAATGATGAATTTCAAAAAGAGTGGAATTTGATCTTAACGAATTGTTCTCAACTTAATGAGATTGTTGATTAAATATGACAAGTCTAAAATTGCTGAAGTGCAAAAAAATATAGAGGAAAATAACATCAGTCTTGATGAATTTAAACTTACACCAAGTTTTGAAACCTCGCTTTCAAAATTGAAAGAAAATGTCGCTGCACTTGAAATAGACATCATGGATCGCAAAAAAAGAAAATTTGAAAGAGACACAAAAGACTATGCCACTGATAAAGTATATGACTGGGGTCTCTGGAATAAACCCTATAGATCGCCAAGACCAATTCTTAAAAATAAATCAGCTCGCAATAAATCAACAAACAGAGCACAGGTCAGCTTTTTGTCCTCAGATCCAGATTCTTCGGATACTTATGCCAGCTTATTGGATGTCTCCGTAGAAAGTAATACTAATGAGAATAGAAAGAGTCATTTCTCAAAAAACGCAAGAGAAGAGGTGGGAGGAAACATAAAAAATCAACCATACATGGCTACACGCCAAAGGAAGAAGAGACATCAGTAACTAAAAAATTTAGTGTGGTAAACCTTTCCTCGCAGTCATTGACACAAGATCAATTAAATGTACTTGAGTTAGGATTGAATTTTGTGCCTGATACAAACTTTAATTTATTCATGACAATCTTGGACATTAACAAATTTATTTGGAATTTGACTGTAAAAAAACATTTTTTGAAAGAAGGAAATGAAATGTGTATGGATGAAACCAATGTAATCATCAATGAATACGAAGAGCTGGACTTCAGGGACCAAGTAGCACTTGTATACCTACATGATTTATCCATGAAACGGGAAGAGAGTGGAGATAAAATAAATCAATCTAAAACCTTCAGATCAAAAAATCCTTATTTTTACCCTATACAAACTAGGGTTGACAGTATGGACAGGTTTCAGGAGCTTATAGAAAAAGATTTGTTGAAATTAAAGGATGAACTAAGTTCCAAACCTGTAAAAAGTAAAAATCACAATCTTACAATGAAACAAAGAACGGCTTTACGTGAATTAAAAGAGATGAAAAATATTGTTTTTAAGAAAAGTGATAAAGGAGGCATGATAGTTGTCATGAATGCAGATGATTATAGAGATAAAATACAAGAAATGCTAGCGGATACAGAGACTTATGAAAAGTTAATAAAAAATCCTACTAAGGAATATAATGACGAAATAAGAAAAATAATTGAAGAAGGTCTCAATCTGGGAGTATTATCGAAGAAACAAGCCGACTATCTTTTTGTCTCTTCTCCTGTATTACCCATATTGTATGGTTTACCGAAGGTGCACAAAGAGGGACCATTGACCATGAGACCCATAGTCTCTGGTATGGGCTCTATGACGGAACATCTGTGCGAATGGGTAGATTCGCTTTTGCAACCCATTGTAATCAGATCTCCAGGTTATATTAAAGATTCCCATGAGGTTCTTAGAATTTTTTCAACAAAAATTTGGCATGACAGTTTTTCTTGGTTATTCTGTGATGTTATCTCCCTTTTTACTTGCATCCCTCACGACTTAGCCATGAGGGCGTTACAGTTCCATCTTACTGATTCAAATTTATATTCACATGATGTAATTGAATTTGCATTACAAGTTACCTTATTTCTTTTAAAACACAATATTTTTTTCATTTGATAATGCTATTTTTGCACAGAAGACTGGAGTGCCCATGGGAGCGAGATACTCCCCGTCCCTTGCTAATTTAACTATGTCTTTCTGGGAGAAAGAATACATCTATTCGGTGGATAATCCCCATTTGGCAGATCTCATGTGGTATGGCAGATACATCGACGACCTACTCATTATTTGGGGCGGCGATGTATCTGCCATACCTAGGTTTATTGAATATATCAACACTAACGAGCTTGGTATTAGATTTACTCATAGATGCGACAAAAATCAGATATCATTTTTGGATTTGGAATTGAGTGGGATTGGTGGGGAAATAGTTAATAGTAGAACATTTATTAAACCAATCAGCGGCAACACAGTGCTGCACGCGTAAAGTAGCCATCCCACGCATACAATAAAATCTATATCAATCGGGGAATTTACAAGACTTAAAAGAAACTGTTTCAAGGAAGAGGATAGGATTAAAGAATTTGATGCCCTTGAAAATAAATTAATAAAACGTAAATACCCCATGTGGTGCCTTGATAGGGCTCGCAAAATAGTGGATAAAAAGGAGAGGGCTGATTTGTTAATACAGGGCAAAACTAATATAGACAAAAGAAAAAAAACATTTGTGTGCCTTCAATTTAGCCCCCAATTTTCAGACATTAAGTCTATTATTTATGAGCGCTTGCCTGTATTATTGGAAGATGAGGAAACTGCTAAAATTTTAAGCAAGGGAATTAATATTGTTTCACGTAGAGCCCCCACAATTGGTAATATAATTTCACCAGGGTTGTTTCTATCCAGACCTAGATCCCAAACTTGGCTAGATTGCAAGGGATTTTATAAGTGCGGCACTACGTCTTGCACCACTTGCGCTCACAGCTTGACTGGCAAAATTTTTACCAATCACAATAATACAAAGGAATTTAACATAAAAGAATTTATCAACTGTCATTCTGAGAATGTAGTATATAAAATTGGGTGTAGGGAATGTAAGGTTGCATATGTTGGGTGCACAACTAGGAAATTAAAAACAAGGATATCGGAACACCTGAGAGATATTACAAATTTTAATGCCATTAATAGAAATATATCTATGGTTTCAAAACATTTTGCAACGCACCATGAAGGTAATATTTCCGCTATGTTCATTCAGGGGATTGAGCTTTTAAAGAAGTCTGTCCGTGGAGGAGATATTAAGAGACGCCTCCTCACAAGGGAGGCATACTGGATATATAATTTACAAACTAGATTGCCTTTGGGACTTAACAAAAGGAACAAAATTATGTACCATTATTGTTAAAATGTTAATTTTACTCTAATTTTTTATTTTTATTGTTATTATACGGTTTTTGTATGTTTGCAGGACCTTTGATAAGATCATGTGATTTGCAGTTTTCACTGTGATTTGCTAAAAGCATTGTATATATATATACTTTCTCTGCATTTGTGCTTGCAGGACCTGTGATCACATCATGTGATCTGAAGTCTTCACTGTGATTTGCTAAAGCACTGTATATATACTTCCTCTGAATGTGTGTGTAGATAGCCATGATGAAGATCTTTTAGATTGAAACGCGTAGCTGTTAGCAGGTTTTTGTAGCTGTTCACATTCCCTTCTGTGCAGGGATGATTTTTAAGGATATGGATCAATAAAGGATTTTTAATCGGAAAGGAGATGGAACAATCTTCACATTTCTTATGTCTTCAGCTGTTGCTACGTCTGGGTCAGGAAGGGTTCACGTGCTCCTGTAGTCTGTTGGTGAGCTGACTGGGCCTTTGGCCCTCGCATTTTTCTATTGATATTGTGTTGTGAGAGCTTTGAACCCTCAAGTGTTTCACTACAGTTTATAATGCAGAGCCGTGAAAATAAAAATTATTATTTTTTTCACAAAAACTATTTTTTAGCCCCGAGTTTTGTATTTTCCCAAGGGTAACAGGAGAAATTGGACCTCAAAAGTTGTTGTCCAATTTGTCCTGAGTATGCTGGTACCCCATATGTGGGTTGAACCACCGTTTGTGCGCATGTCAGAGCTCGGAAGGGAAGGAGTGCAGTTTGGAATGCAGACTTAGATGGGATGGTCTGCAGGCATCACATTGCGTTTGCAGAGCCCCTAATGTACCTAAACAGTAGAAACCCCACAAGTGACCCCATATTGGAAACTATACCCCCCAAGGAACTTATCTAGATGTGTTGTGAGAACTTTGAACCCCCAAGTGTTTCACTACAGCTTATAACGCAGAGCCGTGAAAATAAAAAATATTTTTTTCCCACAAAAATTGTTTTTGGCCCCCCAAATTTTAATTTTCCCAAAGATAACGAGAAATTGGACCCCAAAAGTTGTGGTCCAATTTGTCCTGAGTCATTTGATACCCTATATGTTAGGGTAAACCCCTGTTTGGGCACACGGGAGAGCTCGGAAGGGACAGCACTGTTTTACTTTTTCAACGCAGAATTAGCTGGAATTGAGATCAGACGCCATGTTTGGAGAGCCCTTGATGTGCCTAAACAGTGGAAGCCCCCAATTCTAACTGAAATCCTAACCCAAACACACCCCTAACCCTAATGCCAACTCTACACATAACCCTAACCACACCCCTCACCCGAACATGCCCCTAACCCTAACCCCAACCACTCCCCTAACCCCAACACACCCCTAACTCCAACAGACCCCTAACCCTAATTCCAACCCTAACCACACCCCTAACTCCAACACACACCTAACCCTAATCCCAACCATAACCCTAACCACACCCCTAACCCTGACACACCCCTACCCCTAATCCCAACCCTATATGTAATCCAAACCCTAACCCTAACTTTAGCCCAAACCCTAACCCTAACCCTAGCCCCAACCCCAACCCTAACCCTAGCCCCAACCCAATCCCTAACCCTAGCCCCAACCCTTGCCCCAACCCTAACCCTAGCCCAACCCTAACCCTAGCCCCAACCCTAACCTGTTGTGATCTGGTGGCCTAGGAGCAGCATGGGAGATACTCTGGAGAAGGTGGTACCTGTACTGACCTCAGACCCTGAACCTAACACCGCAACTAGAAGTAGCCGTGGAATGTACCTAGCGCTCCCTAGACATCTCGACACAGCCGGAGGACTAATTACCCCTAGAGATAGAAAAGGGAAAACTATCTTGCCTCAGAGAAAATCCCTAAAGGATAGGCAGCCCCCCACAAATATTGACTGTGAGAGGAGAGGGAAAAAACATACACGGACTGAAATGAGAATTTAGCAAAGGAGGCCACTTCTAGCTAAATAGAAAGGATAGGACAGAGTACTATGCAGTCAGTATTAAAACACTAGAAAATATCCACCACAGAAAATACAAAATCTCCACAGCTAACTAAAGATATGGAGGGTATATCTGCATCTCCAGAGATACCAGCTTGGCTAAAAAATCCTTATACAGACCAAGCTGGACAAGACAAAACATAGAAAAAAAACTGAACAATAAGACCACAGCATGTGGACAGCAAAATCAAGGCCAGAACTTATCTTTGTTGAAATAAGCTGCAAAGCAGAAGAGACCAGGCAGGGATGTGAATCCTCCAGGAACAATGGACAACTGGCACTGACCAAAGGGTGAAGCAAGACTAAATAGCCCAGTCAAAATTGCAAAGAGTGAACACACCTGATAAATGCTGCGATTCAGAGACAGCAGCGCTACCACTTACAACCACCGGAGGGAGCCCAATAGCAGAATTCACAACACTAACCCTAACTGGAAAATGGAAATAAATACATTTTTTTTATTTTATTATTTTTCCCTAACTAGGGGGGTGATGAAGGGGGGTTTGATTTACTTTTATAGCTGTTTCTTTAGCGGATTTTTGTGATTGGCAACCGTCACACACTAAAAAACGCTTTTTATTGCAAAAAATAGTTTTAGCATCTCCACATTTTGAGAGCTATAATTTTTCCATATTTTGTTCCACAGAGTCATGTGAGGTCTTGTTTCTTGCGAGACGAGTTGATGTTTTTATTGGTACCATTTTCGGGCATGTGAAAGTTTTTGATCGCTTTTTATTACGATTTTTGTGAAGCAGAATGACCAAAAACCAGCTGTTCATGAAATTCTTTTTGGGGGGTGCGTTTATACCTTCCACATTGGGTAAAATTGATAAAGCAGTTTCATTCTTCGGGTAAGTACAATTACATCGATACCTCATTTATATCATTTTTAAATGTTTTGGCGCTTTTATATGAAACTATTTTATAGAAAAAATAATTATTTTTGCATCGCTTTATTCTGAGGACTATAACTTTTTTACTTATTCACTGATGATGCTGTATAGCAGGTCATTTTATGCGGGATAAGATGACATTTTCAGCGGTACCATGGTTATTTATATCTGTCTTTTTGATCGCGTGTTATTTCACTTTTTGTTCGGCGGTATGATAATAAAGCATTGTTTTTTTGCCTCGTTTTTTATGGTGATCACTGAAGGGGTTAACTAGTGGGACAGTTTTATAGGTTGGGTCATTACGGACGCGGCGATACTAAATGTGTACTTTTATTGTTGTTTTTTTAATATTTAGAAATAGAAATTTATTTTAAAGTTTTATTTTAGTTTATGGGAACAATATATATAGTTTTTTTCTTTAGGATTTTTTTAGTTTTTTGCACGTGTGAATATATATATTTTTTTTACTTTATAACATTGCCCCAGGGGGGCATCATGTTATAGGGTCAGATCGCTGATCTGAAACTTTGCAGAGCACTGTGTCAGATCAGCGATCTGACAGGCACTGCAGGGACGTTTGCAAGCGTTTGCTCTGAGCAGGAGCTTGCAAGCCACCTCCATGCAGGACCCGGAGGAGGAGGTAGGAGACCCTCGGAGCAACGCGATCACATAGTGTTGCTCCGAGGGTCTCAGGGAAGAACGCAGGGAGCCCCCTCCCTGCGGGAAGCTTCCTTATACCGCCGGAACACTGCAATCATCTTTGATCGCAGTGTGCCAAGGGTTAATGTACCAGGAGCGGTCCGTGACTGCTCCGGGCACATAGTGCCGGATGTCATATGCGATAGTCAGCTGACACCCGGCCGCGCTCCCCCATGAGCGCGGCCGATCGCATATGACGTACTATCCCGTCACTGGGAATTAAGTCCCGGGTCACCTCGACGAGATAGTACGTCATATGGGATTAAGGGGATAAAAATTTTGTAGGCTTCCATTTTTCAGCCACACATTGTTACATGATCCCTATTCTTTTCTGTGATCTATAACACTGAAAAAAACATTTAATCTTATTTCTGAATCGAATTTGATTGTCATCAATACACTTTTACATTCTTTCTTTTTTTTTTAATTAAAAATACACTTGGTTTCAAGACACCTAGCAATTACAAAATGCATAAGATGTGCAATAAGGGATGGAGAAATGGAAGTGATGATGATGCACGCAGATGCTGAGGACATGGGGCAGATGCGAATTGCTGGAGCACAAGATACACGCTCATTCACGACACATAGGTTCCTGTCCTGCCTTGCAAGGAGGCACAGTACATCACTTCTGAAGCCAGAGCTGTGGAAACAGGTGGTCAGTTGGATAGCAGATAATGCCTAGAGCAGGCTTGGCATTACCACCCAGTCATCCACACAGTCAAGTTTCACCAGCCTAAAGTCTGTATCACTTAATCCTCACCTTGATCTTTCATCCTCCCACCAGTCCCAGGAGACTAGTGATCCCACACTAGGACACTTTGAGGAGCTCGTTATAACATAATTTTTTGATTATGGCCTCTCAACCTGCATGTCGAAAGATACATAATTGGTGCCGAAATTTTGTTCAATGTGTTCGCATACCCTTATCGGTATTATATTGATCACCCATAGACTATTCCATGCTCTGGAGTACATTTCTATTGTATATAACCCTCAAAAGCCATATCCTTTATGATTCTAGTAGTACCAATACATAACAATTTAAACAGAATGTATATGAGGCCCTCCTTTTTGTCTAATACATATCTGAGTCCCTCTGAGTTCCTAATTTATGGCAGTACTTGCTTCCTTCATAAAATACACTGACGCTTCCTTTTTTAATAAAAAAATAATTTTCCTTCACTTTGTTTTGCTGTAGCCAATGACAGATTGACTTGACCTTGTGTTTGTGATCATTGTCATGTTAGAACATCCAAGTACATCCCATGAGCTGATGATTGCAAATTTGCCTCCAGTATTTGCTGATAATGTGCTGCATTCATTTTTCCTTCAACTTTGACTAAGTTTCCTGCGCCTTTGTAGCTCACACATCTCCAAAACATCAGTGATCCACCTCCGTGCTTTACAGTAGGAATGGTGTTCTTTTCATAATAGGCCTTGTTGACCTCTCTCCAAATGTAATGTTCATAGTTGTGACCAAAAAGTTAAATTTTGGTCTCGTCACTCCAAATTACTCAGTTCCAGAAGTTTTAAGGCTTGACTCTGTGCTGTTTTGCATATTGTAGGCAACATACTTTGTGGTATTTATGCAGTAATGCCTTTCTTCTGGCAACTCGACCATGCAGCCCATTTTTCTTCAAGTGCCTCCTTTTCGTGCATCTTAAAATAGCCACACCACTAGTTTTCACAGAGTCCAGTATTTCAGCTGATGTTATTTGTGAGTTTTTCTTTGCATCCTAAACAATTTTCCTGGCAGATATGGATTTCATTTTTGTTGGTCTACCTGACCATCATTTTGTTTTTAAAGAGCCCCTGATGTTACATTTGTTATTCACAGTTTGAACGCTGCTGACTGGCATTATCAATTCCTTGGATATCTTTTTGTATCCCTTTCCTGTTTTATACAGTTCAACTACC